>NW_005841888.1:3454099-3481836 GCF_000455745.1 Alligator sinensis
ATTCCCTCTGGGTTTTGTCCAGCCTGTGCAAGAGAGTGGGGCAAGTGGATTGGAGCCCCCCACCTACCCCTAGCCCCAGTCCCCCTCTCCCAGCTCCAATCCCCTCCTCCTCCAACTCTAGGGCAGGCTAAACAAACCCCAAAACAAACCTCCCCTACTGCCTCCTCTCCCTCCCATCCTGAGACAGCACCAGAGCTGGGAGGGACAGGCAGGACTAGGGGGAAGAGGCTGAAAACACGTAGCCTCTCTCACAGGATCACCTCCAAAGTGGAGCTCAATCTTCCAGCCTCCCAATCCAACAGCAAATGTCTGTTGGGTCAGGAGAGTCAGTCTAACTCATGGCACTTTCTGTTAAGCACCATGAGTTAGACTGGGGAGATGCGTGTCTGCCAGCGCCCCAAATCTCCTGACCAAGACCTATATTTTAACCTTTGGACTATACTTCTTCCCATCATGACATTTAAAACTATGAGAGCATTTAAAAATACTGATGCAATACATTAGTTTGAAGATTATTAAAGAATACACAAAAACATTGTGGTAATGCATATAGTAGTTTCTATAATGTTATTCATAGAATATATACAAAAGTTGTTAAAGCAATGTAGGGTCAGACTGCAGTTGGAGCACTGCGTGCAATTCTGGGCGCCGCACTTCAAGAGGGATGCGGATAACCTGGAGAGGGTCCAGAGAAGGGCCACTCATATGGTTAAGGGCCTACAGACCAAGCCTTACGTGGAGAGACTAGAGAAACTGGATCTATTCAGCCTCCGCAAGAGAAGGTTGAGAGGCGACCTTGTGGCTGCCTATAAGTTCATCACGGGGGCACAGAAGGGAATTGGTGAGTATTTATTCACCAAGGCGCCCCCGGGGGTTACAAGAAATAATGGCCACAAGCTACCAGAGAGCAGATTTAGATTGGACATTAGGAAGAACTTCTTCACAGTTAGAGTGGCCAGGGTCTGGAACGGGCTTCCTAACGGAGTGGTGCTCTCCCCTACCCTGGGGGTCTAGTCAAGTCATTTAAACCAAACCTTTCATATGTGACTCATCTTTCCTGCTTACGCAGGGGGTCGGACTCGATGATCTATTGAGGTCCCTTCCGACCCTAACATCTATGAATCTATTAATCTATGAATGTGACAGAAACGGTCTGTTTTCCATAAACACTCAAGTCGGGAATAACAATGTTGTTCAAAATTATAAAACAGCCCTGTATTAGAGCTTCATTAACATAACATTATACTTTGGGGACCCAACTTGATCAAGAGAACTGAAAACCATAATTATTTCATCATATAAAGTAAGAGTCTGTCTAAATCTCACCAAAATCAGGAATGTATTACATACACACTGTGTTCACTGTACACGATTCAGGACTTTATAAAAATGTACTCTTTTTTGCAAATTGTCCTATGTACTATGTCTTTCAAATGAGACTTATGCTTGAAAGTTGCTCTTTACAATTCTTTTTACAATTCTTCCTGAATAAGCAGATGATTTTTGTCTACTGATTGTTCATGAGTTGCTTGCTGTCCAAAATTAGAGAAGTATTGATTAGTTCCTCTCAAAAGGCTTCTATTTAGTCTACTTCTTATGCATGTATCTCATGTGCCCCCAAAACTTTTGCTAGTAATGTCTGTGGGTCTGACCTCTACAGTTTTAATACTGATCTAAACATAGCTCAAACTCTGTTACCCTCTGCCTTCCCCGCAAGGGAAAAATATTCCAAAGCCTTGCATTGTGGACCATTTTCTGCTTCAAATCAACCTAAGATATATTTCAGCATTAATTACTACTAATGCACATTTCAACTCCATCACCAAATACATCTGTTACATCTCCTTCTACATCTCCACTGAATAACTTATCCTTCATCAAAGCTCCTAGAATGACTGATATCAGAGACTCTGGATAACCTGCCACAACTCCAATACAAGCAAACCAAAGTAAATTGCTTGGTTCCCTGTGCACCCTTTTGCCCAAAAGACTCACTTCACCAAATTAGAGGTAACACTGCTCACACAGACTTTAGCTTCACTTATACCATTGTGAGAAGAGATACCAGACTTTAATAGGATGTAATTACTTTGCTCTAATCCACTGTACCAAATACCAACATTTTAATAGTTATAGTGGCTCTAGACAAGACAAAACAAATATTTCTTTTAAATATCCAGCCAAAAAAAAGAGCCAAGGAATCTGCTCTGCATTCTAATTGGAACACTCCAGCACTATAGCATCATGTGTATTAAGCTGCTATGCATTAAAAAGTGGCCATGGAGCACTTTAACTAAGCTTTGTTGAACAAGTTTAAATAAAGCGCCCCATGGCCATTTTAAAATTTAAATATGTAACTCTGTGGCTTTTTAATTAAAGCAGCTGCCCAGGAACTGCTCTAATTAAAACACCCCCCTCTCCCTCCTGCACACCTCTAAGCATGTGTATAAGCAACCTAATAGAGAAATGGTCTGTTTCAGACTAGATTCAACACTATTCTGAATTTGCTTTATCAGTTTCTGGTGAACACCAAGAAGGGACAACCAGCTACTGGATCATGTGGCTTTTGGCATCCTTGTGACTTCATACACTACAGTTCATGGAAGTTATTTTCACCATGTTGTTTGCAATTAAGATAGATATAGATTTCACACAAAGTTTTACATCCCTCAACTGGTTGAGGGACCCCACAACAGGTACGCCAGGGAGTTTATTTTCTCCAAAACTCTCTAGGTATCAACTATAACAGGTGCTTTGACAAAAGGATATGGGGGAGCTTATTTCAAAACTTTTATAGTTCAAGGCTGAGAGATGCAATAACAGGTTCAACTTCATCCCAATACTTTGGAGCTCCAAAGTGATCTATTCTGATGACATGGCCTTTCATCTCCACATTAAGGGTCAGAGCAAATTTAAGACAGACAGTGTAAGTACCCAGAAAACATCAGTTCCTCAGCAATTTATTAGGGTTTTGCTCTCAATCTGAGATCCACCCTACCTTGTGACTTTAACATAGTGCCCTTTAAGGCTTTTATTTCAACTGTCAAAAGATCAAGGGTCAGGCAATTTCCTCTGAGATAACTTCTAAGTGAGTGTCAGGTTGTCAAAAGTTTACATACGAATACCCAGCTTACATGGACAGGATACATCACATTCTCCAGGGCATAAGCAGCTTCTACATCCTCATTAAGAGCTGTTCCCTTACCTGATGCATGTAACGTTGCCACATGAGTAGAATACATACCTTTAGTAAGCAATATTGTACAGATATCTCATTCAGAGATTAAAGTACTTATCTGTATTTAACCAGATTCCCAATATCCTTATTTATCTTTATTTAACCAGACTCTCAATATCCTCCTTTCCCTTGGGAGTTACTGAAAGTAGAACACACAAACAAGCACTTAAAAAAAAACGCTGTCAGTGGAATTCATCCAGATATGTTGTCTGTACGTGTTCCATGCCATTCTCCATGGCCCTTTATTTCACTTGCTACTACAATACTTAGAATGATGGTACTCAGATTCCAGTTTGGATTTTCTAGTCATTACTTCTATGTAAATGGTAAAACTAATCCCATCCTAGCTCACCTGCAATCCCAGACAGCTGACACACAGAAGTTCCTCCCAATGAATCAGGGGGAGGGCATGAGCTCCAAGGCCAGATGGAATAAGTCACATGTTTAAACAGATAGACACTGTGTTATTCTCAAAAGACCAAGGAGTTAAACTTATAAAATGATAAAGCTTGTTTATTCAAAGAGCCTTCTAAGCCTACTGATCTGCTGTTCCCACCTACATTCCCAGGGCCACTGTAACATCTTATACATAGCACTCTTAAAGGCATCCACACAGACACCGCAGAAGAACCCTTTGATCAGGACATGAGATCCCGCTAAGGCTGGGTAGATAAAAGACCTCCTTCCCTCAGCCCTGTTTTTTCCACTCAGGCACTACCAGAAGCTCAAACAGCTTCAGTAAATAAATACATAAAAAACAAAAACTATAGCTATCAGAACACAGGGCTAAGTTAGAGCAAAACTTTAAAGTGCTGCTCTAAGAAGAACTCAAGAGCAACCCAAGCATGCCATCATGTAGGCTAGCTGGGACCTGTCATTTTGTCTTCCTCTAAATCTCCATTGTTATTTATTTCAGGAAAACTTAAATGATCAAAATTATTAAAGTGGTTCAAAACAAGAGCAGCTAAACAAAACATAAATCAATATTAATGTGTGCATGTGCATTCATATATGCATGCATGTGCAACAAACGCGTCTGTCTGTGTGGAAAGAGAGACCTGGAGAGGTGAAATTGTCCACCTGTTTTCAACTGACAAATATAGGTGGCAGAGCATGCTTCCCTCAGTCCCTAGTGCTAGCTGCTGCTCCCCTCTCCCCCCAAAGCAAACATCAAACTCTGCTGATGAACATTGCTGCCTAAACATGAAACTTACATTAACACATCTGCTTCCATGCTATTCAAATATATTACATGAATTGAAAGGCTTGTTTAATTAAAAACTGCATCTGATTTCACATGTCCATATGGAACCTCAGGGTTTGCTGACTTATAAAAGGCACTTTGCACTCAAAGTACAAGTCTTTATCACAACAGCTAATTTCAGTGAAACAAAGCAAAAAGCATCAGGACACACAGTAATTCAGATGTAGTATGGCACTCACACACTGAAATGAACTACCATGTTTGCATACCATGTACCCCCAAAATAGATGTGCACTGTTTGTTTTGGGAAAGCAGAATGAATTTTTTTCCCCCCAAAATCTAACCTGCCACAGCTCCAGCTTCTCCGGGGCTCAACTTTCTGGTTGCCTGGAGCAAGAACAGTGCCCGTTCATTAGCATCACTCCCCTTCCCCTTGCTGACTGGCTAACAGCTGTGAGAGGGCAAACCTGTTGCTGTTGGCCCTGCAGCAAGGAGAGGGGGAAGTGATGTTGATGACAGGACCCCACGCCTGCTCCCTGCACCCAGTGCCTAGTACAGCCCCCTGTTTCCATTCCAGCATCCTGTCACCTTCATTTCGGTATGGAAATCACTTTCCTTTCTTAAAACACACACACCCCAATTCTGGAAGGATAATTCTCAGGGAAAAGGTGTTGGGTGGTATTCAAATAAATACAGTATGTTCTCATGGACATGGGACAGAGACATTTTAGGATTTAAAAACTTCCCTATATTAGAATGCAGTGTGAGAACTCAAGATGAAAAGTACATGAGAAGGAATTTTTAGGTAAAATTCAGTCAATGTATTTGTGTAACTGCAAGTAACATATTTTGTTCAAGTAGTATTGGAGTAATGTTGCAGCTATGATGGTCAAGGAAGATATTATATTCAAAAGCTTGTCTAAGTCTATCCCTTCCATGCAGTTATTCCAATAAAAAGATATCACCCACAAAAATCCTTCTCATATTTTTGTTCAATGCATTCGTAAATTCTTCTAGTTTGGAAACTACTTTGTGTATGAGCTGTAATATGCCAGTACCACACATTAAACTACTATAACTTGAAATAATTGTCTTCAGACAATAGGACTATTTATTACTTTCATTTTCTTTTGAATATTCATATTCACACCACTAGTGCACTGTAGTGTTGATGAGCAATCTGTATTTTGTACTGATTTTAAAGAACCCTGCAAAGGCTTTCTTTAATCTATAATTAAACAATAAAACCTTTAGGGGAGCTATTAATCTGACAGTCAGTTTTCTTCCCTCTGCCCCCTGCCAGTAATTAAGTTCTGCTGGCATTTCCACATTTTATTATAATGACTTGCTTTATTATAATTTTCTTCAATTAGTTGCCACAAAAAACAAAAAAATAAGAGAGAGGCTCATACTACAATAATGACTTGGTATTTTAAAAATGCATAGTAATGCTGATAATAGCAATAATAAACTATACAAATGTAATATCTGCTGCCTTCTTAAGATGGCTAGCATCCATTTTAGCTCTTCTCATAAGAATAATCCCCATACCAGATACTGTTCTTGATATGGTTTATTCAAGCAAAACTTATTCTAAAACTTCTTTTTCCACTAGAATCAAGATTAATTACAATGAAATGTTTATATAATGTCTGGAGAATTATATAGATTAATCAAGATTAATTGCATGAAATGTCTATATAATGTCTGGAGGAACATATACAGGAGCCAAATGTATTACTCTGTATGACTATTTATTGCAATAATACTCAGTTCCTTGTAAGTATTTATGATTTAAGGGACAACAGGCTATGAGCAAATTTATTTGACAAGTTGAAGGGTTTATGGCTTGCTTGTACAGTATTGAAGATAAATTTTACAAAGAAAGTCCATGTGTTTTCAATAGAATCAATATCCCCTTAAGGTATAAATCACACACTCATATTTTTCTATATACCAGACCCATTAAATGAGACATATCCACATTGCATTGTGCAATTTGTACAGACCAGGTCCTCCTCCCACCAGGACTTCATGTTTTAATATTAGAAGCATCAGGCTTGAATTTGCAATCCTTATTTGCTTGCATCCTTCCAACTCGTATAAAGGATGAAATTGCAGGACTGGCCCCATGCCATGACGAAATGGAAAACTATTTCCCCTCCCAAGTCTTTTGAGAAGGGCTGTTATATGGATGGGTATTTTTCAGGTTTTGTCCTGCAACCCATTTTGCTTTAAGGCAGCCCTTACTCATGGAAATAACAATAGTACTCAGTATTTGATATAGCACATTTCATCCAAAGAGTTCAAGGCACTTTCTAAAGGTAAGCATAATTATCCCCACTTCACAGATGGGCTACCAACTTCTATAACAAATAAAGTTTTCTCCAGATCCTTACCACAGCCTTTTCCGTTACACTGGTTAACGTGCTACATTTTTACACTGTCAGCACAATGTCTCAATAACATAAAATAAATAGAGTATAAAAGTCCTTGCTGCTTGAAAAATTATATTTGACTTTCAGCTTTTCTTGTCAAATCAATCACTAATTTATCATTAAAAAATCTGTCAGACTTTGTGCACCACTTTTTAGGAGTGGGGATGCTCAGGAGAGAACATTAAATGAACCATTCTGCAGCAGTTCATCCCTGTCATTAAGTCTGCTGACCCTGCTGGAAGGAAAACCCACACAGAAGCCACCAGCACTCCTCTGAACTATTCATTTATAGCATCTCTCTCAGCTGCAGTTCAAAAATACAATAACAACAATTATCCCTGAATAACCTGTTGTGATTATACTGCTTGTCCAAAAGGTTCTCCATCCATGTGTCTACAATATAATACAGGAGAGGATAACAATTTCAGGTAAGCAGTGTAGTGAGATACCATAGAAGTCCCATGAGCATGATAGAAGTGAGCAAGAATCTAGATGCCATTCTGTATCTTGGAATGTTTAGACCATCCACCGCACTTCTATTTTTCTGCACATTCAAAGCAGCTTAGGTCTTAGCTATATTTAGGTATGGAACCTTAGGTCTTAAGTATTCACACTTATCAAGATTCTGCCCAATTTGGTGTCATTTATTCAACTGCAAAACAAAAAGCAGATTACTAAATAAAAAAATCTCAGAAACAAGAAAAATAATAAAGGCACATAAGAATGTCCCTTGTGCACCTTTTCAGACTGCAACAAGAAGTTAAATCTATCAATGATTAGTCAAAGCAACTCTGATATGAAACATGAAGGTTTCTCTTTAGTCTTACTCAGAGTTGAAATAAATCCTTGTTGCAGGGAGGAAAACAAGTTAGTTTCAAATGTGTGCAGAGGTAAAATTGAGTTTTTTGATGATTTATGATACCAGCACTTCTGTAATGGCCCCATTAGAATTTCAGCTTTTATTTTAAAAAAATAATAAAAAAGCAAGTCTGCAGTCCTTGCAGGGTCATGAAGATAACTCACTCCAAAGTGACTGAGTGCAGTAGCATCTGTCTGAGACTACTGCAAGAATAAAACAATAGCTTTAAGAGATGTGTGAACTCATTTCAGTTCAATGGGGATATGGATGGCAAAATAGTTAATCATTTTAGCATACATCCAGCTATTCTAATGTTGAAAACAGAATCAGGAATTGTGGGCGAGTCTTAAGTAATGTACCACTTTTTAGCAAAGAACGTTCCCCATTCCAGTTCACATCCTTGAGCATTTACTTCCATCAACATACACTCAAGCTCCACAGCAAAGAGTTCTGGAGAAACTTCTGGAGGAAAAGAACATGCATACACTGAGGCCAGGTACAGACATTACACTTTTACCAATATAAGCAATCAGAAACCAGTCTATACCTATAAGAGAACAGAAGTCCAGCATGCATACACTGATTTTAAAATGTCAGAACCCAATCTAAGATTTGCTTCTCCCTCCCCATCCCCCTTTGCCCCCAAGGCTGAATGCGTCTTTTTTCTACCAATCCACTTACAGAAAACCATGAAACTTGAGCCAATTCTGCCTTGGGCTTTTTAAATGTTTGTACTTAGCCTGAATGACTGTCTCCCTGAATTTACCCAGAAATAAAAGGGCAAAGGGAAAAATCTTTCCCGCTCTACCAACCCTCAAGTGAACAGCACAAGACCCTGAACACCACAAAAGTATATATTGGCTTAATGCATGAAACTTATAGGCTTCTGAGGTTTCCTTCATTCTTAACTTAAATATAGAAAACAAGCCATATCCAAAGTCAAATATTTCTAGGGTTTTTCCCTTGCCAAGATATTCTGTCTCCCTTGCTATATCTTTTACCCTCCTAGTCTGGGTGCCACCGTGAGTCATAAAAACATTTCCCCCTCTCTGCCTAAGGTCCTAATAATTGAGTATCCGATTTCATTCACATCCGCCCCAGGAGAAGGGTGCTGGAACCTCTGTCTAAATTGGGATCTTATTAATTGAAGTCTACCTTTCTCCCTTGCCCTACTTCCTCAGAGATGGCATTTGTTGGGTCAAATATAATCTTCAGGATGTCTGGAGGTCATTCATAGATACGAGCTCACAGAAGGCATTTTGCTTGCTCAGCCTTTTTTAAATAAATATATTCTTGAATCAGCTAAAGAAGAATCTGTCTTTTCCTGTTTGAATACCAGCAAATGTGCTGATACATACCAACAATACCCATTACATAATTCCCATGAGCCAAGGAAGGCATCAGACTTGTTTGGTCCTATGGTATTATATACCTGTGTGCAAGAGATAGAGAACCTCTTAGTTATTGGACCATCAGGCGCAAAGGCTGAATATGAGCTGAACAGTGACTTTACTAGACAGTCAGCAGCACAGTCTATGGATGGACAAAATAGTTTCAGATTTAAGTGACAGTAAGTGAAGTTCTATTATTCCGATCTGTACTTTCTCATAACAATTTTCTTTACATAACTGGAAAAATCGCTTTTGTAAAATTATGGTTAGTGCTACTCTGTTTCTCTCACTACAACTAACAGAGCAGCTATTATGAAGAAATCCCACTGAAGCCACTGACTACAGCATGCGTTGACCTTCTGAGCTGAAAGAATGAATATCCCTTCGGGTTTTTATTTTTCTTGAAAAGAACATTTATTTTCTGCTGTTTTGATGTCTTGCTGCATGTCTCACTGACTCCTGACACAAAAGGGATATAAAGTTTGGCAACTTTATTTTCAGCTGCCTACTTCTGTTTCCTTGCTTTATATTAGCTGTTAGTATTAAGATACTGGATTTGCTTCTTAATCTGTCTCAAGAAATTTTTGGAAGAAAAACAAGTAGCAAATACTCAGTTGACAGTCACTGTTCATTTCACTTTTTTCCTTAATTTGGAAGGCAGCAGATATCTCATCATATCATATTTATGAGCCAAAATATCTGCTGCTATCAAAAGGATTCCTATTTTACTACTAAAGCCTGTAGATTTTCTCTTTTTCACTAAGTTTTTCAAAGGAACATATTTTAGAGCAAAATCAGGAACAAATGCTTATACTGTATATTCCTATATACAACATGCCCTAGAATATAATAGGCACCTTGTTTCTGAAAGGCGGAATGACAAAAACAAGGTATTTCCTAGTAGACAATAACTGAGTAGCACAGAGGCAAGCCTGCCCACTGTTCCGCTCCCTCCTGGGTGCAGATTCTACTTCCACTTTCACCTGTAGCTGGCAGAACCTGTTCTTACCAAGGACACATACAGACTTTCTGAGCATTTATAGATATGCCGCTCTGGAGGGCGGAGGGGGAAAAGAGGGGGAACATGCTTTAGTTAGAGTGGCTCCAAGAGCCCTCTGTTTCTAATGGGAGAATCAGCTTTCTCCCAGTAGAAAACAAAAGCATGCAGCTGTTCAAGCTTTTTCTCTGGATCAAAAATGGCCACTCCAGGAGAAATATAACTGAGGAAAAAACAGGGTCAAATCACTCCCAGGAGAGTTTCTCCCAGGAGACTGACCAACTTCTGCACACCTCCCCCATCTTACCTCTTCCTGAGGACCAGAACAGGGTCACGGGAAAAGGCATGGGGAATATCTCTGTTCCCCATCCCAAGGGGAGAAGAGGAGAGGGGAGCAAAAACCCTAGCTGCTCCCTGCCTGATTCTCACACCAGACTTTCCAGAGTAAGGCAAACAGGGACCTTTGCCATGGCATTTCTCTGCTCAGCTTCCAGACACCAGACCACAAAAAGCTTTTGCTCCCCGCACCTCTCCCCCTCCCCCAGTATTCATCTGAGTAGGGATATTGAGGTGGGCTTGCAAGCTCTTGGCCCTGCCAGCTTCCCCTTGCCCCACTCCACAGACAGCAGGGGCAGCAATTGAAGAGTCAGACAGGCCAGAAACTAGGCTCGAAAAAAACATCTCCACATGGGTTCCCAGCCTCTCCAGCTTCCCTTTGCCACCTCACTGCTCATCTGAGTGGTGGGGGCCACTCAGTGATTTAGAAGATGGAGGGCCAAGAACCAGGTATGTGGAAGCTTTCTCCAAGCCCACAGCAGAGTAGGGTGAAGCAGGCTGATGTACTGCAGTAACAAGAAGCCCCTAACTGACCTCACCCTGCTGTGAGTTAGTCCAGTGCCGCACAGAAACATAAGGGGCAGGGCTATTCACCTGCAGAGGAGAACCAAAAGAGTTCCCACCATAGGAGAATGCCCTCCTACCAACCAGATGACTGGCTGGATTAGGGGTACATTCTCCTGGGGTTGTCTTTGGCAGCTGCTGCTTTTCAAAAGCTTCCAACTACCACCTGGCAACCTACCCCCTTCCCAGGCAGGGGAGACAAACAGGCTGTCAATTAATGGGCTTCCACATGGTCAGGGATATCCCAGGAAACAAACCCCCTAATACTTAGTGTGGAAGGTGAATGTCTCTCTTTATTTGGGTAACAGAACTTCACCTAATGTAAATTGTCATAGTTCCATCAAACTTCAGTGGAGCTATGACAACTTGTACTTAGGGTGGTCATCATAAAGGACAGTCCGGTTGCCCTCTATTGATATGAAACCTGATGTCTTTATGTCCTCTATTTTTCTCTTGAAAAGAAAAATAGCGGACATAAAAGCGTCAGGTTTCATACCAATAGAGGACAGAGTAGCAGAAAACTGGAATAGTAGAAAAATGCCACCATACTTGTACTAGAGAGTCTCGTACTCAATAGACTGCCCTAAAGGAGGTATTTTTCCTCCACCTTAAACTGCAAACTGATTCCATACACAACTAATTTGAAAGGGACCAAAGACTAAAATTCCAGTTCCCTTTAACCACCGTTATTTTTCAAATTCTCCAAGGATTACCCTTCCAAAGAGTGTTCTTGCTTTACCATGCTATCTTGATTTGGGCCAGATCCATACTTGAATCAGAGGTACATGCCGACATACCAGAGAAGTTTTAATCTAGGTAGCTCAATAACCAATAGCAGCAGAGCCACTATAGCACAGATTTTGGAAATCTACCCAGAACTCCAGGTATATACTTAGGCAGCTAGGTCACACTGAAACCAGTGGTAGCTAAGTTAGACCTATTTCAGGTGTACCTGTAAGTACTGCAGTCCCTTTTTAGGTTGCTATGCAGATCAGTGGCACCAGCAGCAATCCCTCACCATCAAGGGTGATCACGCCTATGGGTCAAGTAAAGGGTTGCAAATGAGTCTGTTGATGGCTAAGAAGGCTGATCCTAGAGCCACACACTCTCTGACAAATGTCACAGCTGGTTGGACCACAAATTTCTCAGTCTTTTTTTCTCTTCTTCCATTTCCGTCATTTTTCTGCCTCCAGGGCAAAACAGTTTTCCTCAAAGTAAGATGTATTTTCTCTCACAAAGCATTGCTCCATAGCCCTATGTGCTATGTAGATAGAGTTTTACTGTCATCATCTTCTTTTGTTGTGATAGGAAGATAAAAAGTATTCTATTCTTGCAAACCAGTCTCAGCAACCAGTCTTACAAACTCATGTTTTGATACAGCATCTCTGTATAAGGCCTTCTATGGAAACCTGGTGCCCCAAAATTATTAATATATATTTTGTTCTGTAGCCTCCTTGGTGGCAAATGTGGATCTAATCCAATGTACATTGGAGTCAAAGTGTTCTTTTCATTGCCTTCAATAAGCATGGATCATATTCAGATTTTCTGTGTACCCACATAGAGTACTCCTGAAGAACTCAGTCTCAGGAGATATTTTACATTTTAGCTGTCCATTTATATTACTTTCTTTAGGGCATGTTATATAACTTGCCTTTCAGACCACTATGATGGATGTAGCATAATTATCCAGAGAAATCATCAGTGGAAATTGTTTGTTAACTTATAAGAATCTTTAGCTATTAATAAATGTAATGAAAGACAATCCTGGACACTAAAAAAGAAAAATGGAAAAAGGCTGCAACTGTTTGAAAACAAAGTGTTAAGGAAAATACTTGGTATAGTGCAAGAAAACAGACTACAGAGGAGAAGACATAATCAAGAACTTGTAGACCTTTACAAAAGACCTGATATCTTGAATAAAATAAGAGTGCAGAGAATAAAATTGGCAGGGCATACTGCAAGAACTGAAGAGAGAAGGCATGTGAAGCAGGTGTTGGAAGTCTTTATCTAGCTTGTCCTAGGATGAATACAGTGATCCAGCCACCCAGCCAACAAACTTGAATAATTAAAAAACAATTGAGACTATTTTGCCAATACCAATTGCCCAACACCTACCTATCTATACAATAAAGTATCATTTAAAATGGGACAGAAAAGCTCAAAAGCTGAGTGGCATGAACATTACTAACCCTAATCAAAGCTAAATCATTCTCCAAACTCTTTCTTAAATCTCAAAATGGACCTGAGATTATTTTTCTGCCCAAATATTAAAAATATATTATAACTTCACATTTTTATCTTCCCTGTGAAATTCATGTGTTTTATAGTGCCCATGGGCAAATATGTGCACAAGCAAACAGAGTTAATATCTTTACCCAGAAAGAAAGCATTTAATTACACCCTTCTCAAAAGTCTCTTCCTCCTGACTCTAGAGCAGGGCTGGATGTTGTAGAATTTGCATGTAGCAGCAAGGGTGTGCAGACCAGAGGGCAGATAAGTAAAGGGGAAGCCAGAATCTTGCTCCAAGTTGCACGTGGCCATCAGTCTTCTATTAATCCTGAGCTCTCTCTGCAGTACACAAAATAGGAGGCAAGAGGTGCCATGAACTGCTAAGTCTTTTGGTTAAAAGTTTGCTCCAGCTGCACACTTGAAGGATAAACAGCAGACAGACAACCAAAAAGCAGGTAGTTGCCATATGCACCTTACCCATATCTACCCTCTAGTTTTAACTCGGTCCAATAAACTAATCCTAAATCAAAACTGGAACATGTAACTATATAGAAATGGAACTGACAGCACTTATTTCTTGGAGAAATTAAAAATGAACAGATACAGAGATTTCACAGAAACTCAAACACAGGTCTGAGGTCAAGACAGTGATATTGGAACAACTGTAACTTCTGGGATTTCCTGACCTTACAGCTCAGTCTAATAACATTCAAGTTGCATCAGTACTATATTTTGCACTTAAGCTGTGGTAAAACTTGTGGCCATATGAGTTATTTTGGCCCACAGATTGTAAAGGCTGCCAGAGGCTGGCCTACAGGATAGGAAACGCATCTGAGAAATGTTTAAAGGAAGCAAAATTGGGCAGGAATTATTACTGGGGTCTCAGCTTTACTTGGAATGGCCCAGTCTACACAACTACATAAGAGTGAGCTCTTCAGAAGTCTTCAGCACTGGCTGAGAGCTTGAAATTCACTGAAGTTATTGAGAGTTTTAATACTGACTTCAGTAATGGTGAAGTTAAGCCAATGCTGAACACTTATGAATATTCAGTCCTAAGAGCCTAATCCTCATTTCACTGAAGTCAACAGCAAATTTCCCATAAACCGCAATGGGAATTTAGTCTCAAATGCCTTAATAGGAGAAATAGCTATTTCAGGAACAGCAGCAGTTAAGAAATCATAGCAACCTTCCAACCTGCTGGTTGAGCTTCCAGCTCACCCACCATTTTACTCCACTTACCCAGTGAGGGTCAAATCTTACCCAAACCTTCTCTTCATAGCCCTAATTAAAAGACTTGTGAGGATAAGTACACACTGGTTGCATGTTTCACAAAATATACTGAATGTGATATTTACAGAAGTATTGATGACCACTACTTCCAATAATTCTTGGGTGCTGTCTGTGGATTGTTTCCTCCAGTATTTTTTTTAATTTTCTTTTCTCTACTACTTTTTTTTTTTAATCAATTAAAAAGTTAAATATTGAAAGATCTTTTTTTTCTTCCAACAAGATCCGATACTTAGTACAAGATAAGATGTGGCTCAATCAAAGGTTTTACAGGAAAGATTTTTGAAAGTACCTTAGTGGAATTAGGAACACAAATCCCAACTCCTTTCTTTGGAACTTCTACTACAAAATTGCCTACCAACATTTGAAAGCCCTTCCTTAATTTCTATTACATCCAGTTTGTCTAGCTCTCATGAGGATATGGCAGGAAGGGATCTCAGACATAGAAAACAAAGGTTTTTAAATATCAGACCTAGATAAAAATTAACACAAAGAATTAATATTCTGTTAAACTTGTAAGAATAGGGTCCATCATCTCACTTGTAGTCAAAGAACACACAGTACAGCTTGGCATTCGTAATGCTCCTCGGGTCTTGGAATGATTGTGGACTGGACCCTTACCACTTAAGAGGTTATAAAAACCTGAGGACGACTGAACCAGGAATCACTGGTATGAGGACATCTTGTCCACAGAGCCAGCCTTAGGGGTGGGCAACATGGGCAACTGCGCACACTCACACGCAATGCTCACAGCAGCATTCTCCTCCTACCCTACCATGCCCTGGCCAATCCCTGACCCAGGCAGGAGGAGCAATGCCCAGCACGGCCTGCTCCCCACCCCACCCCTGCCTCCAGCTGCTGTTCAGGAGAAGCTGGGCCAGGCATGTGTGGAAAAGGTGTTGTGGTGCCTGCTCCAATCCATTTACCTTGCTCCTACACAGCGACAGTGGGTGCCTGCCCGCCTGACACACCATGCCACTCTACCTCCCTACCAGACTATGCCCTGCACCCTCTGCCTGCAACAGCACTGCTACTTGGGGGGGAGAGCGCCAAAGTACAAGTCCATCCATTATCTCTAAGGTCAGTTCTGCTTGTCTACATCCCATTTGCACAAATAATCATGCCCACAAACAAGAAATTTCTGGGATTCAGCTATACTCTAGTTTCCATAATTCTTAAATTTTCATTGTGTGTGAACTACAACAAAAAAAGCAGATGGTATCTGCCTTCAAGACTATGTAACATGCAGTTAATTTCCTGAAATCAAGCTAAAGACAACATGGTGGAAAGACAAGTTTGACTGAAGGCCTCTCACTGATAAACCTGTTACACCAAAAATATTCACTACTTGCCCTCAGACTTCAGTTTCCAAACAACTACATAACCCGTTTAACTAGTGTCCATCTGAGGCCACAATTACAGTACAGACTGAAAATTCATTCTTAGGTACTCACTTTTTACTTCACAAAAAGAAAAATCAAAAGTGAACAAAAGAATCCTTTCCCACAAATTCCCATGATTCATTTACTGTAAGGAATAATTCTGTGTTGACAAAGAAAAAAAATCTAATAGATCTGTTTCATTTCTAATGTGGATAATTTTGTAGTATGATTTAGTCCTGTCAACTAATGTGTCTAAGCAAGGTCTCCAAAATCAATTCCTCTTACAAATTGATAAGAAGCCCCCAATTAGTAAAGAAACTTAGCAAACAGAAAGGACTACTACTTCTGTCCAACCAATTCTTTAACTTCAGTTAACAATACTAAGAGAGCAGTATAAGGCAAGTAAATAACACCCTTCAATAAGTTAGCCAAGTAGCATTTCATCTTATAGTCTATCATGTTCCAGATGCACATTCTACTATGCAAAAGTAAATCATTACACAGAAAACAATTTGCATTGAAAAAATATGCAGAAGCTACAGGTAATATATTACCAGTAAATCCCAAAAGTCTGATGCATAAAGACCCAAAAATGAGAACCCTACAAGCATAAGATTTGGTTAGAGCAAGAAATGATTTGTTGGAAAGTATACTCAATCAACATGGTAACATGATCATCTCTTAAAAGGTTGAAGTTTGGTAATATTTTGAAGACTGAAAATTCCACTTACATGACTTTTTGCCAACAAGTATCACCAAAGACCTGTTTTATCTAATACAGGCGTACTTGCTAGTCTTTTTGAAGTGCATGAAGGAAGCCACTGTATTTGACATGTCTGATATTGGAAGTATTAGTAGTAAGTAGTTTTGAAACTTCAGAGGTGACAAGGGTGTAATCAAAATTCTATGCTTAAGAAAGCAGAGGCATTGGAAGCAATACAACTGTTATAACTAGGTCTGTAAAAGTGCAACTTCTTATAGGAAACTAGATTCATTTGGCCGCACAAGTGAGATAAGACTCATTAACCAAAAGGAAAACAACTTCAACCCAAATATCTGTTAAATATAAACAGAATCTCATTGCCATTGTGCTATGTATATTTTATGCTGACTAGCTTTTGTTCTAATCAAACGTATGCATCTATGTATTAATAATCAACTTCCATATATTTATATTAATGCAGATATCCTAAGTTGTGAACCAGACTCCCAGCATCATTTAATTATGCTAAAATGCCATAAGAACCATAACATACACTGGTGCTTGGGGGAAAGGCACACCAAAAAGAAAGCATTAACTGGGAGATCCTTCTCCTGCCCAAAAAACATGTATCCTACACCACAGCCAAACTAATATGCCCTTAAGTTTACTGAGTTTTTAGCATGCTTTGTGTAAAACCAGAAGATAGTAGTAAATGGTTTGCGCAATATTAACAAATACATGGAAAATTCTGATGATGTAGAAAATATTTTAATGGTTAAATATCTTATTGAAAATACATAATCTATACATATGGAGGTATTTCTTGAGTCATCATCAGTATGTTGTATTTGTTCCATGAATTATGGCAGCCACAGCAAAACAGGCCCAACAATGAGTAACATTATCTATGATGTGAGTGTTTGATTACGTTCTTAATTGCCGTAATCAATAAACCAACTGAACCTTTTCTTCAGTAATTGGTACGATAGTGAAAGATATTAACTCAGTGCCTACAATGAATGTAGTTAATACCAAATCGTGTCCACTGGGAACTTTTACAGGATTTGTTTAATACCAAGTATACAGATTCCTAAGGAATCAGTGAGTGTTTTTAGAATGCTTTGAACATCCATGCATCAATGCACATTTTTAATATCCTGAGAAAAGTTAAACACTTAATTCAGGCCTCTCTCAAAATCTGAGGACACTAAGTTCTGTGTTAATGGACCAAGTATCTAGTCAGACAGCTAATCAAGAGCAAAAATAACTGGAATGAGAGGCCACTTACGATTCTATAGGTGTCCAAGACAGTGTTGTTGATTACTTCACCTTCCTAGCAAGGATCTTATAGTCTCAATGGAGGGTGTCAGGTGCACCACATATTAGTACTTTGTGACAGACCGTTATGACATCTGCTGTTTATGACAGCCACTTAGGTGACCTTCCAGCCAGGGAAAACTACTGTACACTGTGCAACAGCTGCTAATGGAGGAGAAACAGGAGGTAATAAAATATGCACATTTTTCAAACAATGGCATTGTTCTTTGGTAAAACTGATAAGAATTTTTCCAACAAAAATTTTGTCCATCAGAAAACTCCAGTTCAGCAAAAGCTAAACCTGTTGGAACATATTAATTCAGTTGCCTCTTCCAACAGGAGATAGACTCTTTCCTCCTAGTTATCCCACTTCCCCAGCCTACCCATCCAGCTGGGCTCTTATATATACAGAATCCCTATATTCATTATTGACATCTTTTTTCATAAAGATGTAAACACTAGAAGCTAAGTTTATAAATCTTACCACTTAACTACCTGAGAGCCCCCATGCTGCCTACAACACAGCCAGAAACCCTCCAGACCTGGTAGCTCCATCTCAAAACAAGACTGGGGTCTTTCAGGACATCTAGATCCCCAGGTATCTCATTATGACCCATCAGTTTCATTTGGAAATATCAAAACAAAATGCCATTTTAAATTTCTCAGAATTAATTTCAGAATCCCCATTCCACAAGAGATTTTGAGATTTACAACATTTTGTTCCAATTCATTTGGAATGTTGGAATTTTTTGTAGAATGAGAATTACAGGTTTCAATCAGAGCTGCTGTTAATGCCATAAGTGGGTCTCAGGAAACTTCTCTTCTGAGTCAAAGATCTGTGCTCCACAAAGAGGAGCCAAAAGCTAGAAAAGGTTAAGGACAAAAGGGTTTTGTTTCTCTGTATAGTACACCAAACATTGAGCTGACCTTCCCTTCTCAGCCTCCTAAGATAGGGATAAATATTCAAAAAGCCTGAACCTGAATTGATTCAGTCGTTTTAGGTTAGTCTAACCTGACTAGGCTAAATCAGTTTGTAACTGTACAGATATCCCAAACATGCAGGCACATGCCTGCAGTAGCTCAGGCTAGAAGCTGGGGGACACTACAGCAACCCTCCCTTCCATAGTGCTGAGCTGAGGGGAGCATGGCCAGGCCCCAGCAGGACTCTCTGAATAGGGATTAGGGAGGACCTCCCACAACAAGCCCAGCAGGGAATTGATAACACAGCCTTTATCGCCCCTAACTCCATGTTTATCACCCCATTAAGAAAACAACAGAGGAACATTACCAGCTACCTGTTGATTCTGCCTTTGCCCATCTGCAACAGCATGGACTGTAGCCAGTATGTGGTCTAGCTAATACACAGACACCTCCTCAGCAAGGCAGAGGAGAGGGGGGAATTCCTGCTTAACAGGGAGTGGTGAGGGGGAGGGAGAGAGCAGCCTGCAGTCTCTGCCAGAGCTGCAGCCAGGGTGCAGAGGGGAGGGGCCAGCTCAGCTGTGGAGCAAACAGCCCCACCCAACCCAGAGAGCATGCCAGGATGCTGGAAGAGTCAGATTTAGCTTAAACCAGCAAGGGGTCTAGGATAGATACTGCATAAACTGGTTTGACCCAAATCAGTTAAGTCTGATACTACATTCAACCAGGTTTATCTAAAACCAGTTTCAGCCATTTTCAAACTGGTTTATGTGCACTGGACATCTGTTCTGTTACAGATTTAAACCCATTTCTGATCACTTAAGCTGTTTTATGTGTAATATCTGTCCCTAGCCCTATAGTTTCACATCACTACCAGAATAGGCGAAAGATAATTCTGCTACTGGTACCCTTAAATTCTACTTTCCAAAACATAAGTGAATTTCAAACCCAAACACTCAATGGTGAAGTGTTAAGATTGAAAGCTGAATCACAACTTTGCCATCATACTACACTGTAAAGATGACTGGAAAAGATTTTTTTTTAATTATGCTTGTGACCTTTTTTGCTCTTTTACTATATCCAAAAAGTGAAAGGTTATTTATTGTTTGATTGATTTTCAAAGTTTCTTTTCTGATTTTTTTTACCTTAGAAATATCAAGAATGTCAACTGGATTTTCTCACGTTCTGCTAGTGACATTTCAGCAATCTCAAGAATCTCTCTCAAGATTTTTAAATAATAAATTCTTAAAGGTTTCCCGCATCCAAAAATTGTTTGATTGTTCACAGAAATTAAATATGTTGGAAATCATATAACATTCCATTAAAAAAAAAATCAGAGTAAAAATCATTTCCCCCTCCACGATTTACCTTTCACATACTTAATATCACTGTATCACAAAGTCCCCAGTGTTCAGCACAAGAAGAAAAAACTATGCATTTATTTGTTTGAAAATACCTCTATACGTCAGAAAGAAGAAAATAAGTCACAAACATTTCTTCTTTTAGCAATTCTGTCATAACATCATATACTTGATCATTAATAATAAATAAACTGGGATTTTTACACATTAAATTGTGGTATTCCCCTTCCATAATATAAAAACCAATGACAGTTTTTAGTGCCCTGTGTTCCAAATTAAGTGATTGGAAAACAGCCATGCTGCATAAAAAAATGCCTCAGATTCTTGCTGAAAGCAGGTTTGCAGCTGAAAAACATGTTTACAGCTTAATCAGCTACTGTCAGATCTTCATTAGCTATTGTCAGACACAGCAACAGAAAATCTGAGGTGTTAACGATGCGTATATTGATTTCTGAGTGTTTTATACAATATTAGGTCCTGCACAGAAGGCAAATCACACTTTCATGGCAAGGTTGTCTTTTCTGGAGTTAGATGAAAAAAAGGAATTACTCTGACACAGAAGAAAAAAAAATAAAAGGTTTCTCCCATTATTAAGAGACCCAATTTGTGTAGCTCTCAGAGAGCTTAGGGTCCACTTTATTTAAATATGGTATGGATGTTTGCTTTAACTCTAGCCTGCTTTATCTTGCGTTTTCTTTTAGCTATGGAAAACAAATCAGAGCTGGTACACTGATCCTATGAGCACAGGAAATCAGTACACAGTACAGCCAGGGAAAACATACAAGATGACTAAGGCAGCAGACACAAAACTCCAAAATGGTTTTTGTGTCTTAATTTGCTGTTATAAAATAGCATTTTAAACTTGAGCGGAAAAAGAAAGATCCTATGTAAATTTGCTGATGGTTAAAGTGCTGGGTGACAGCCCTGCAGAGTGTTCACTGAACAAAAAGAATACAGAGGCAGCAGCAATGCAATTTTCCTCAGCTTTCCCATTCACGTGCTGCCTCCTTTACCTGGACACATGGTCCAGTAAGTGAAGTGAGCTAATTTGCTGCAGTTTAGAATGGCCCTTTTGCTGCAGCAAGAAAAGATTTATGGCTTTGCTTTTTTCCTTATGGCAAGGGTATCAAATTCATTTGGCCCCATAGGCTGGATGAGGGTCACCAAGCCATTTTGCAGGCCAGATCAGGATCAACTGCCTATACAATACCAACAGTGTTGGGTCCAGCCTGTGTGCCACTAGAGCTTCCTGTGCACACAGCTTGTGGGGGCAGCACAGGACACACACTGCCTGTGGCACACAGGGTCTGCAAGCACCACAAGATCCAGCCCATGTGCAGTGCAAATCATGTGCCAGACCCACATGCCACATGCACAAGAAGCTGCAGGGCCAGTGTGTGCTGCCCATGGCATGCAAGGCTGGACTAGACACAAGTATAGCACACAGCAAAGGGGCCAAGCACTGAATGCAGAATCTCACCAGACTAGCCTTGTGTGACAACTTGGGCATGGCCTGATCTGGACCAGACCCAGAACCAATGTACAGGGCTTGTCCGGGGAGGCATCACATGCATGTGCCCTGGACTAACTCCCCCTCCCCCGCATGCTGCACACAGGGCACAGCACTGGGTCCAGCCCATGAGCCACGTGCAACATGTGAGGCCAGGGCTGGCACATAGGGTTGTTCCAGAGACCCACCAGTTGGATCACACAGCTCCACAGGCCAGATATAGCACATGGGTGACATGTTTGACACCCCTGTCTTAAAGAAACACCTATGAAGCTCTAGGACAAAGTGCTCCAGGAAAAAGCAAAACTAGAGTTCAGACAGAATTAATGGGTGACACTTGAAAGTTCTGACTCAATACAGTTACTATCATTTTATCTAAAGTAGTGATTTCATGTACATGAGAGACTCAGTAATGATCCAGGGAAACTACATATTCAGGGAGAATCTTTGTTGACTACTGACTACTCTGGTGGTCACCTAACTGTAAGAGACCAGCCATGAAAGGGTACAGATTAGATCTGTGAAAAAGCAACATTTAACCAAAACTAAAGTACATTGAGCATTATGCTCTCCAGCTCCCTTAGGTCTTATATCTCACTTATTCATAATCCTATAAGAATAAGGACAAGAGGTAGGCCAGCAAGGACACTATGCCTAACCTACAGCATGAGAAACATCTGTTAACAAAGATAAACTTATTTCATAGCATCTGACAAAGTAGGCTGTCACTTACAAAATCTTATGCTTCTCTGAACCAGTTAGTGCTAGTGCTTCCCTGCCATACCTTCTGCCTGATTTATGGCTCACTACAACTACTTATCTCACAGTGTCTCTTTTCCTTGCCTACAAGGGGAAGTTATTGCACCCTTAAGTAAGGTGTGAACACAAATTGGGCACATATACACATGCTCCAGGGTGTAGGGTGACACTTTATAATTGGAGCGGATCCGAGATCCATTCTAATTAAAGCACCCACAGCATCATGTGTATTCAGCATCCCATCTTCAAAATGGCAGCAGGGGCACTTCAACTAAAGCTCATTTGATGAGTTTTAATTAAAGCAACCCCAGCACCATTTTGAAATGTGGGGATGCTGAATACATCCAACATGGAGTCTGCTGAAGCACACTAATTAGCACACTCCAGCAGACTCAGTTAAATTGAGCCTGAGATCCATCATGTGTATAGGTGCCCAAAGTGCAGTAGCTACTCTACTCTAACTCCCCATGGGGATACTTAGTGCATATTAAATGCAAGGAGACTTACTCTGCTTTTAAAATGGAGCATTATGTCCACATGCAGAACTGGTAGAGAATAAATTAGTATGCTGTAAATTTACCCTTAGATATTCCACACAGTGACTTCCCCAGATACACAAGCCGTTTCAGAAAACCTTTCAAAACATTTTTATAGCCAACTTCTATGGCTACCTAGTTCCTTTTCTGTGCAACTCTCAGGTACACAACTAACTCCTAGCATAGATATAATCTTATGCATGTTATTTTCATTTTCTATACTTCACTAACTGGCCATGCTTTATCTCCATTTCCATTGTACCCAATCTTTCTACTTTTCACCAGAGTGTTCAGTTCAGTTCAGGAACATATGTTTATTCACATAATTAAGCATTTTACCTGCTTCCTTAGGCCACAGGCATCTTTGTAAACAGGTTAGCAAATACAGAGCACCGCATGCTTCCATGTTGGCTCCTTGCACACCTTTAGAAGCTTAGCTTCACGTAGCGTAGGTAAATACAAATACAAGTCAGAAATTATTCAGTCCCTTTCAAAACACAACAGCAAAAATGCTTTATATCAAAAGATACTGTGTGTTAAACTGTAGTGTAAATGCTATAGCATTACCTATAACTAATGACGTTCCAATTTATGAGGGAACAGAATAAATATGCCAAGTGGTCTTTATTCCAGCTATTTCACATGTAAACAGAAGTAACAAGATGCAGACCAAAGTAGTGGAGAAGGTTCTTTGGATAAATGTGATATACCTTTTATTAGACCAACTAAATATTTGAAAAAATATTCATTCCAAGCTTTTGGGTACAAACACCCTTCTTCAAGCACAGGGAGAGTTAGTTATTGCTTTGTGTGCTCTCCTGGGTAGAATGGAAGCCAATATGCAAAATGCAGGTCTGTGAAAATGCATATGCATAGCAGTAAGGATCAAAGCACCTGTGAGAGAATAGTTATGAGACAGATAGTTGTGGCAGGGGAAGAGGGAATTTGAAGTGGTGATAGAATATACCTCATTAAAAAAATGCAGACAGGTTACCAGGGGTTATCAGATGGTAGGCAGATTATAATGTGCCATAAATCCAGTGTCTCTATATAGTCCATGATTTTTTGTATCTAGTAGATTTATGAAGTGAAGTTTGTAGGCTCGTCTACAAAAGGTGTTTTGTAAATTCCCTTTGGGGATTAGAATGGAGAGATTGGAGAGAGTGGTTGTCTCATGAGAAGTGCGCACCCACAGGTAGTTGGGTATTTTTGCCTTCGATAGATTTTTGGTGTGCCTTCTTTCTGGTATGCAGTTGTTTAGTTTCTCATACATATTCTCCATCTGGGCATTTAGTGCACTCGATGAGATATTACATTTTTGGAGGTGGAGGTGTAAGATACAGGAATGTAGATGGTTCTGTTGTGGGGGTGGTGAAGATGTGTTGGCAGGTTTTACATTTATTGTCCCAGCATGGTCTGGATCCATTCAGCCATAGGAAGTTTTCTTCTAGTGATGAGCTTGGTGAGGTTTGGTGCCTGTTTGAAGGCTAGGATAGGTGGTTCTGGAAAGATCTCTTTAAGAATCGGATCTTTTTTTAGTAGGGGTTGCAATTGTTTGAGGATTTTCCATATCGGTTCTAGGGAAGGATGGTATGTCATAACTAATGGTGTGCGATTCATGGGGATATATTAGCGGGTAACATGCATGATGGCTAGGAGGGCACTGCTGAGAAGGTGGTCTATGTTTTTAAGTTTTCATAGAAAGTATGCTGCATCTTGGACAAAACTCAGTCTTTATGCGACAAGAGGTTTTAGGATGGATTCAGTGAAACCTGATATTTCCTCAGTTAGGGTCCATGGTTGGCTATTATAAGTCTGCCTGCGTTCCCCTGTTTGTAGAGTATTTCAGTTTAAATAACACCTTCCTAAAGCAATTATCAACAGTCCCAAGAAAAAATTTCTGAAAGAAGGCAGGTCATACATGGATAGTCCCATTAGAACCAGTACCAGACACAGGGTACTGGCTTATTCATTCTCCTTATTCCAATTACTGGGGATGGGAGATAGAAGAACCAGATCACATGTGATCTGGCAGTCCGCTGAAAGAATGGAAATTCAAGACATTTTTAATATATCTAAGCTCAGCAGGTAAAGCATTTTTGATCCAACTAGCATTTAATTTAGCTCCGAAGCAGTTAAAAGGTTTAGTTAAATTTTTTTCAAAAAGGTCACACAAGTAACAAAGTAAATAACCTATTAAAATTAGGGATATTCAGATATCTCTTGATGCTATTCTTTGTCTGCCAGGCTGCAGACTTGCTGTGACATTGGGATATTGATTTACATTGAAAAAGGCCACTTTCATTGTTAGAGCTGCAAATTATTTGAAGATAGGAAGGCTGTTTTGTTCTTCAGATAAAATGCTGCAAGTCTAACAACAACATTACCACAAACTTTAGTGGGAGCAAGAGCCAGCCCCAAATGAGTTAATCAAGAAAAATGCTGTTATAATGGATTCAAAGAAGTTAGGGCCTGGAAGGGACCTCAGAGATTATCAGGTCCAGCCCCCCTGCTCAAGGCAGGAAAGACTGCTGAGGTCAGATGACCCCAGCGAGGTGCATGTCCAGTCTTCTTTTAAAGATCCCCAGGGAAGTTAACTGTACCACCTCTGAGGGGAGACTATTCCAGACCCTAGACATATGAACTGTAAAGAAGTGTTTTCTAATGTCTAATCTGAAGTGATACTCTATCAGTTTATGACCATTATTTCTAGTCTTCCCCTGGGGTGCCTTGGTGAACAGGTGTTCTCCTAGCCCCTGATGTTCACTCCTTATATACTTAAAAGCTGCCACAAAGTCCCCTCTGAGTCTTCTCTTCTTCAGGCTGAATAGTCTTATGCCCCTCAGCCTTTCTTCATATGGTCTGTTCTCCAGACCTCTCATCATTTGTGTGGTCCTCCTTTGGACACTTCCCAGCTTCTCCACATCCCTCTTGAACTGTGGCACCCAGAATTAGACGCAGTATTCCAGCTGCAGCCTCACCAGTGCTGAGTAGATCAGGAGGATGACATCCTTAGTCTTGCTTGTGATACATCAGTTGATGCATGCCAGAGTGTTGTTTGCTTTGCCAGCTACAGCATTGCACTGTGGCTCACGTTCATTTTATGGTTGATCGTGACCCCCAGGTCTCTTTCAGTTGTGGTGCTGGCTAATGTAAGTATGTAAGCCTGTAAGTATGTTGTGGGTTATTTCTCCCCAGATGGAGCACTTTACATTTCGCAGTGTTAAACATCATCAGGTTTAGATCCAGCCACTTTACAAGCTTGTCCAGGTCAGCCTGTATCCTCAGCCTGTCATCCAGCGTGACCAAATTTCCCCATAACTTGGTGTTGTCTGCAAACTTTGCCAGTACACTTTCCACACCAGTGTCCAAATCACTGATGAAAAGGTTGAAAAGCACTGGTCCAAGTATTGAGCCTTGAGGGACACCACTGGTCACTTTTCTTCACCATCAACTCAGTTCCATCTATTAACACTCTCTGGGCCTGACCTCGGAGCCAGTTTCCTAGCTACCGGTTCATTAAGTTGTTGAGGCCGCAACTTGCCAGTTTTACCATGAAGACATTGTGGGAGACCAAGTCAAAGTTCTTTTTGACATGCAAGTATATGACATCGACCTCATCTCCCTTATCCAGGTGGTGAATTACCTAATCATAGAAGATGAGGCTGGTCAGGCATGACCTGCTGCAACAAAGCCACATTGACTGTCTTTTAGAATATTGCCTTCTGTTAGCCTATCAATGAAGGATTCATTGATATATTTTTCCAGGATTTTTCCAGGGATTGAGGTCAGACTGATCACCCTATAATTCCCTGATGTTGGCTTGAAAATGGTATTTAAAGGCCTGTTTTTTGAGAATTGGCTTATAGATATAGGTAGATATATATAGATATAGATAGGTATAGATATATGCATTATAAGGGGTCAAGATGGGCAGCAGGGGTTAAATGGATTTCTAAAGAGCTTGGGAGACACACACACAGCTTCTCATAGCCTTGGAAGCAGACGGGCTGTCTAGCACAACAAGGCCAATGGATGGACACAGCCTGAGAATTGAAGGGGGCATGCCATAACATGAGATCACAACCTTCAAGGCAGACAGATTGTCTAACACAACAAAGACACACAGCTTGGGAGCCAAAGAAGTATGTACCATACTGTCCCATAACACAAGATAAGTGACACCAGCAACAAGGCCTCAGAGAACAGGGAGAACTAGGTCCCAGTTTTGGGGGAACAGACCAAATTAGGAAAAGGCCCAGAAGGCTACATGGACGTGTGACCACAGAGAGACAACCAACCATAGATAGCCACAGATGAAAAGTCATCAGGAGTCATCAAGGGGGAAGGAGAATACAAAAGCAGAGACTTGAGATTAACAAAGGGTCCCTACCTTTGTCTCATCCATCCCTCCCTGTTCCTTCTCATCCCTACCTTTGTCCCTGTCCCTCCTTCTCTTCCTTGAGAGGGGTCCCCATCCCTGTCCCCCAGGAAGGATCACCCATCCCCCAAGGCCACTATGGACTGAGGGCATACCAGCAGCCTCACGCACCCCACCTCCACACTGCTGACACCCAAGAGAGAGAGCCTCAGAGTGGAGCCTGCATCCTGACCTGATGTACTTTCATAGTTTCATAGTTTCTAGGGTCGGAAGGGACCTGGGCAGATCATCTAGTCCGACCCCCTGCCATGGCAGGAAAGAGGACTT
>NW_005841888.1:3483970-3504131 GCF_000455745.1 Alligator sinensis
CGTCGCCTGTGGCCAACACCAAGTCCAACAAGGCATCCCCCCTGGTGGGGCTGTGCACCTCCTGGGTTAGATGAAGGTCCTGGACTCTGTCTAAGAACCTACGGGAGCACTCAGACCTGGCTGACTGCTCCTCCCAGCAGATGTCTGGGAAGTTCAGGTCCCCCATGACTACCACATCCTTAGCCTTCGCTACCTCGGTGAGCTGACCCAAGAATTCCTGGTCAAGTTCCTCTCCTTGGTTGGGTGGTCTATAGTAAACTCCCACCGTTAGGTCCCTTTCCCCTCTTTTGCCTTGAACCCTAACCCAAAGCACTTCAGAGTGCTTCTCCCCTGACTCTTTACTAATTAGCGAGGATGTGTATTCCTCCTTGATATAGAGTGCCACTCCCCCCCCTCTCTTTCCTATCCTGTCCCTCCTGTACAGCCTATAGCCCTTGACATTCACCGCCCAATCATGCTTGGAGTCCCACCATGTTTCCGTAATCCCCACAATGTCCGGGCTGGTGTCAGCCAGCAGGAGGGCAAGTTCCTCCTGCTTGTTCCCCATGCTACGGGCATTAGTGTGGAGGCATTTCAGGCCTCCAGTAGATGTGTATACTGACCTCCTAGTCCCAGCATTCCCCCGGTCCCCACCTCTTACCTGTTTATCTGCTACGCTTGTCGGTCTGCTACTTTGACAGCCCTAGGATTGGTAGGTAGAAATCTATATTGGAGAATTCTATATTCTAAATATAGAATTGCTTGATTGTTTGTATTGTTGCTTTTTTATCACTCTGTATCGATAAACTCACCTATTATCAACTGATAGGTGTTGTGGTCAGTCTGAGGGTTGTGCTTGCCTGGTACAAAGGGGCTGGGTCCAAATCCAGTTCCAACACCTGGGTCCTCCTTCCTTCCTTTCTTAAAGATAGGCACCATTCTGCCCAGAATATCTTCCATTCTTCTGGGAACTCACCTGAGCACAATGAGTCCTTGAATAGCTTTGTCATTGGTCATGCAATTACATCAGCCAGTTCTTTCAACACTCTATCAGAATCATCTTACCCTTTACAGAGAGGTAATTAGCCAGGTTAATCTGCAGCCAGGAAGAAGACAGGGCAGAGTGGCACTTTACAGACCAACCAATAGAAAAAGGTGCAAGATTTCATAAGCAACAGCTTACTTCATCAGATGCCATGCTACTTTAATACATCTGATGAAGTAAACTGTTGCTTTTGAAAGTTTATGCCTCCCTGAAGTATTTAGCCCAATGTTGTCCACCTTCCAAGCCACCAGGGGCCGCACGTCACAGGCCACACTAGGGCAAACCAAAGCCCCTGAAGGCAGCGCACCCATGGATGCCCCCCACCACTGCTGCACCACATATCTGTGATCCCCCTTCATTACCATGCACCTGTGACTTCCCCCAAGCACGGTGTGCCTCAGACCCTCCCCCCACTGCTGCACTACAGGCTGATGCACCCTAACTACTACATTGTGTGCCCACATAGGCATCCCCTGCTGCAGTGTGCACCCATGACCCCCACCACCAACAACTACATCATGTGCCTACATAGATGTCTCACTGTTGCATCACACATCTGCAAGCCCCCAAATCTCCTCCGCCCCCCACCCCACTGCATCACACACTGCCTGTGACTAGGGAACCAGAGAACAGGGACTGCAAACAGAGGAAGCAGTTTGCAGACAGTTGCTGGAGGCAAGAGGAGGAAGAAGGAGAGAAGCCAGGCACCAGATCCTGCCCAGGAAAGGTAAGTGATCCAGCTGCCTCTGTCTCTGGTTTTGCTGAGCATTTGTTTGGTGGGATGTGTGTGTTTGGGGCATGTGCTCCGAGGACCTGGGAGTGATTGCTTATTGCTGATTGTGGAAGGATTGCTGATTGCACGATTGCGGAGTGATTGCAGCCTGGGCCTCACAGAAGCCGTAACAAGGGGGTTGAGTCAGCCCAGGCCCAGAAGGGTATAAAAAGAGACTCCCCAGGTGACCAGGGAGCCAGCAAACAGGGACTGAAAACAGGGGAAGCAGTCTTCGCTAACCAACCTCATTTCCGTCTATGACCAGGTGACATCACCTGCAAAAAGAAGAAAAGGTTTATGTCATATATTTACATTTCAAAAAAGCCTTTGACTTGGTCTCCCATGATGTCATAGATTTCATAGACATTAGGGCTGGAAGGGACCTTGGAAGATCAAATCCAGACCCCTGCCCCAGGGGCAAGAAGTCAGCAGGGGTCATAGGATCCCAGCAAGATAAACATTCAAATGTCTCTTGAAGGTGTTCAAAGTAGGTGCTTGAACCACCTCCGGCGGCAGTCTATTCCAAACCTTGGGAGCTCGGACAGTAAAGAAGTTCTTCCTTATGTCCAGCCTGAATCAGTTGTGACCATTCAATCTCGTCATCACTTGGGGCGCTCTGGTAAACAGACGTTCCCCCAGATCCTGGTGAGCACCCCTGATAAACTTACAGGTGGCCACCAGATCACCCCTGAGCCTGTGCTTTTCCAGGCTGAAGAGTTCCATGGCTCTCAGCCTCTCATCATAAGTTCTGTTCTCCTGACCTCTGATCCTGTGCATGGCTCTCCTCTGGACTCTCTCAAGCTTCTCCACATACTTTTTGAATTGTTAAGCCCAAAACTGGACGCAATACTCCAGCTGTGGCCTCACCAAAGCCGAGTACAATGAGAGAATGATGTCCTGGGATTTGCTCAAGAAGCATCTATGAATGCACGTCAGCGTTTTGCTTGCTTTACTAGCTGCAGCATCACACTGAAGGCTCATCTTCATCTTGTGGTTAATCATGACCCCCAAATCCCTTTCATCTGTAGTGCTAGCCAGCATAGCTGACAAGCCTATAAGCATACTGCAGGTTTTTCTTCCCAAGGTGGAGAACCTTGCATTTTTCAGTGTTAAACACCATCAGGTTCTCGTCCACCCATTTCCTGAGCCTGTCAAGATCAGCTTGGAGCGCCCTCCTGTCCTCAGGTGTGGACGCTTTACCCCAAAGTTTGGTGTCATCAGTGAATTTGGCCAGTCTGCTTCTGACTCCAATGTCCACATCATTAATGAAGATGATGAACAGTGTTGGTCCAAGGACAGAGCCTTGAGGGACCCCACTAGTCACTGTGCACCACAACGATTGACTTCCATCAACCACCACCCTCTGGGTCTGACCACAGAGCCAATTCCCCAGCCAGTGGATCCTCGTGCGGCCGAACAGAGCCTTGAGGGACCCCACTAGTCACTGTGCACCACAACGATTGACTTCCATCAACCACCACCCTCTGGGTCTGACCACAGAGCCAATTCCCCAGCCAGTGGATCGTGGTGAGGCCGAGGCCACAGTTAGCCATTTTTGCTAAGAGGTGATCATGGGATACCAGATCGAAGGTTTTTTAGTCAAGATCGAAGTCTAGATATATGACATCAATCTTCTCTCCCTTGTCCAGGTGATAGGTCACTTGGTCGTAAAAGCAAATACAATTGGTCAAGCAAGACCTACCTGCAACAAACCCGTGCTGGCTATCCCTCAGGCTGTTGCCATCAGCCAGTCTGTTAAAAACAGCCTCCTTAATAATCTTTTCTAAGACCTTCCCCAGGATAGAGGTCAGGCTGATGGGCCTGTAGTTTGCCAGATCCACTTTCCTCCCTTTCTTGAAGATAGGCACCACATTGGCCTTCTTCCCATCTTCGGGCACGTTACCAGAGCACCAGGAGTTCTCAAAGATCCGTGCCGGGGCTAAGCTATGATGCTTGCCAGCTCCTTGAGTATCCTGGGGTGTAAACTGTCAGGGCCGGCTGACTTGAAGGTATCCAGCCTCTCGAGGTGTTCCTTCACAAGGTCAAAATTGATGGAGGGTAAGGAATCTCCCTCACCCGGGCCTTCCTATCCCATAATGGGCAGGGGCATCCCATGGCACTGGTGAAAAACTGACACAAAGTACCCATTTAGCAGGTTGGCTTTTTCCTGTGTTGTCAGTTGTCCCATCTGGTTTCGCAGGGGCTCAATGTTGCCCTTGCTTTTCCTCCAGCTCCCCACATATCTAAAAAAGGACTTTTTATTGTCCTTGATACTTGTAGCTAGCTGGAGTTCAGTCGCAGCCTTGGCTTTCCTGGTTTGCTCCCTGCAGGTCCAAACCAGTGCAGAATATTCCTCCTTGGAGGTGGATCCAGTCCTCCATCCTTTGTAGGTCTTTCTTTTTAGACGCAGGAGGTCTGCTATTTCCCTGGAGAGCCAAAGGGACTGCTATGCTCTTTTGCTGCCTTTCCTCTGAGATGGGATAGACTTAGCTTGTGCATCCAGGATCACTCCTTTGAGGAGCAACCAATCATCCTGAACTCCCCTCCCCTTTGGGTCATGGTCCCTTAGGGCCTCACTGACAAGCCTCCTGAGCTTGTCAAAGTCAGCTTTCCTGAAGTCAAGGACTTCTGTATTGCTGATTGACTTGCCAGCTTTACGGCAGATGGTGAAAGTGATCAGCTTGTGGTCACTGTCACCCAGCTTTCCTTCAATCGTTAGGTCACTGATTAGGTCATCCCCCATTGCCAGTACCAGGTCAAGCAGCACTTTACTTCTCATCAGCCCGCAGACTTCTTGCATCAGATAGAGCTCATCCACACACAAGAGAAAGCTTTGTAACTGCTCTGATTTGGCCGAGCACCCTTCCCATGAGATGTCTGGGTAGTTAAAGTCTCCCATGACAACCATGCACCGGGTGCGTGTGGCCTCAGCCAATTCCCTGGCAAACTACTGGTCAAACTCTTGATCCTGGGTAGGAGGTGTGTAGTAGACTCCCACCATTGTGTCCCCCGTGCCGTGTTCCCCCCCACGGATTTTAACCCAGAGGGTCTCCAGTCGCCCACCCTGGGTGCCAATGTTGGCTTGCAGGGATGTGTAGCTTTCCTTGACGGAGAGAGCTACACACCCGCCCCTTTTGCCCACTCGAGCTATACCCTGTACAGGAGAGATGTCTATACCTGTGGCCCAGTCATGGCTGGAGTCCCACCAGGTCTCCATTATCCCAATGACATTGTAATGATTTGTGTTAAGCAGGAGGACAAGTTCCTGTTTATTCCCCAAGCTCCTGGCATTTGTGTACAGGCATGTAAGTGTCCTTTTGGGGACCCTTGCCTTGCCCACAGATTGTTCCAGGGCTGAGGCAGGGGTGGGCTCCCTTAAGTGACTTCGCCTGCTGGCTTTGCAAGGGTTGCTCAGTGGGCCAGCAGTGACCTCATCATAAAATTGGGGAACTGCAGCCATGACAACCTTACTACCCGATGGCTGGGGAACTGGCTCAGTGGTCAGACCCAGAGAGTGACAGTTGATGAAACTGAGTCAACATGGTGCATGGTGGATGGTGGCATCCCTCAGGACTCAGATCAGTACTCTTTAATATATATTTTAAATGATCTGGATTCTGATGTCAGAAGCAGACTGGCTAGGTGCACAGACGACACCAAATTATGGAGAAGTGCGGTCACGCTAGAGGATAGGCTGGCAATTCATGCCAACCTGGACAGGGTCACTAGGTCGGCGGATGAAAACCTGATGACACTGAACATGGAGAAATGCAAGGTGCTCCACCTCGGGAGAAAAAACCCACATCATGCTTATAGGCTCAGCAGTGTTACACTCAATAGCACCATGGCCAAGAGAGACTTGGGGGTCATGATTGACCACAAGATGAACATGAGCCACCAATGTGATGCTTCAGCCAGCAAAAGCAAATAAAACTCTGGCTTGCAACTACTGATGCATCTCAAGCAAGACCAAAGAAGTCATCCTCCCACTCTACTCAGCCTTGGTGAGGCTGCAGGTAGAGTACTGCATCCAATTCTGGGCTGGAGAAGCTTGAGAGAGTCCAGAGGAGAGCCACACGCATAATTAAAGGTCAAGAGAACAGGCCGTAAGAGAAGAGTCTGAGAGGCATGGGACTCTTTAGCCTGGAGAAGCAAAGGCTCAGAGGTGACTAGGGGGCACCCTATAAGTATACAAGGGGTGTGCATCAGGAACTGGGAGAACATCTGTTCACCAGGGCACCCCCAAGAGAAGACGAGGTTTAATGGTCACAAACTGCTGGAAGACCATTTTAGACTGGACATAAGGAAAAACTTATTTATTGTCCGAGTCTCCAGAGTCTGTAAAAGACTCCCCCCAGACGTGGTGACCTAGGTACTCTGGATACCTTTAAGAAATGCTTGGATGCTTATCTTGCTGGGGTGATCTGACCCCAGTTGACTTCCTGCCCCTTGGGCAGGGGGCTGGACCCAATGATCTCGCAAGGTCCCTTCCAGCCCTAATGTCTATGAAATCTATCAGATCTATGAACCTCAGCCACCCTGGTGCTGAGGACAGAAAGCAGCAGTGAGAGGAGGGAGTGGGGAGGACCACAGTTCAACCCCTTGTGGGCTGCATGAGACCTGTAGGGTGCCAGTTGGACAGCCATCAAGTCTATAAAGGTGCCATTCTGCCCTGCCTTTTATGTTACCTCTTCTTATAGTCAGTTATTTAGTTGCAGGTTAGGGAAAGCAATCTGTAGGTTAATTACAAGTACACACAAAATCTTAATCTCAGTCCAGTCACTTGAAACTTTATGATACTTTGCACATACCTGGAGTTTTATCAAAGACACAAATCACTCAAGAAAAATTAATCCTCTCAACACGTTAATCCTCTCAACACTTGTATGTGGTAGGTCTAGTACCATTTTACAAATGACCTCTATGCATCTGCTAACCCAAATGACTCACCCAAGATCTCAGGAAAGTTGGTTGGAAATAGAAACCTTATCAGACAACTTAAGCTCTAGACAGCTGCTGTATTATCACCACACAATAAAAGGAAGATTTTATACTATTTTAGTACTACTGTAGTGCTGGTGGTAGTGGTGGTGATAGTAGTAGTAGCAGTCATACGTCTCAGCCTCTTCTGGGATAAGATCAAGTGAAACTCAGGGGAGGAGGGGTTCTTATTGCTTATATACATTCATTTATTTAATACAAGAAATGTACTATTTATAGTATTCTTTACTTCCTTCTACGGTGGCATTTCAGCTATTCATTATCCTTTGTTCAGAACATACCCCTTTTAGTTACGAATAACAACAGTCTCAGCAATTGTTTTCTATAAAGAATTCGCAGGAACTTAAAAACATCTAAAATCGGCTATTCTCAATGTTGTCACACCCAGGGGAGCCTTGAGATCCCTTCAAGGGTGCTGTAGGGTCCCACACAATATTAGCACTGTTAAGTGTGCACACATGACTCACAAGATAAACCCAGAGATTCCAAAAAAGAATCCATAGTGTTAAATACATTCTGACCTGCTGTAGTCTTTCTGAGCACTTTGCAACAGAAAATTGCTGTATTAGTCATCTATAGTAAAAAAAATAGTGAAAACTAATTGTTATCATTTTCCAAGGTGTGCCTGCCTCACTTCAAAAATCTGTTCACATGCTGCCTTGGCATGGGCGCCTGATGATGGATGCAGAGGTGCTTCGTGTGACCTCTGGTAGGAACCTTGGTCTCCTTGGGGAGTAACCCAGAACTCGTCTGCCGTGTCTTTGAATGTAACCTCAGTGGTGGGGTCTCCCATTGGAGGTCCCTCGTGATCGGTCATTCTTCCTGACGGATATTCACGGGGCTCCACCTCTCCTACACCCCGTCCATACGCCAGCCTTAGACGGGCCACCTGATGTCAATGCGGCATGCCCTCTGGTCTTGATGGTCTTTCCTCATCACTCTCAGGTACCTGGGCCTATTTTCTTCTGCCCAACGGATTTTGGGTCTGTAGGACATTCGCCTCTCCTCCAGCTCTTCCCCTTACGCTCGCCGCTGCTGACGCCTAATTCCTGTGAGTGGCCCTTGTGGCTCATTTTCTCCTCGAGACCTCACGGCTCCAGGTTACCGCTCAAAGCAAGACCAAGAAGAAAATGAAATGAAAAGAACAACACGGTATAATGCGCAAGTCAGAGGAGACAAAAGAAAACAGGACACAACAAAAATAAAAAGGAGAACAGGTAGGAAAGAGGGAGATCAAAGCACACAGTCCTTCTCCTCTCCCTGCCCTGGAGCCAATGCCTGGCTGCATCTCTCAATGCTGCTTCCCTCTGTCTCTGGTGGGAGCTCCCTTTGCTCTTTTCCCAGTCCACTCCCCTCCTACCGCCTTATGCAGCTGGAGCCCAGGGTGTGGAGCTGCCTTCTCCTCCACCGCTCTTGCCACTCGTTCCCTGACGGGGCTTCCCCGGACAATCTGGTGCAGCCCGTGAAGGCTTTGGGCAGCTGGTGCTGCCTGGATCTTCCTTCCCCTATAGGGGTCTCCTTCAACTTGCCGGCACTGCCTGCTGCTGGCATGGAGAGCTGCTGCAGCCTCTGCTGCCTCTCCCCATCTCCCTGAGAGTGCCAGCTTTTAACTCAGCTGGCCAGCATGCATCCAGGACGTCACCCACCAGCATCAGCTGTATGTGAGCGCAGCTGATGAACCGCACAGGCTTTTCTCCTCGGCGTTGTTCTGTCAGCATTGGACACCCTGAGATAGGTAAGTAATTTCTGTTTTCAGGGTTTCTCCTCTTGGTTTGCCCCCCCACCCCCGTGCTTGTGTCCCTGGACACAAGGGTTGCCTTGAGTTTAACAAGGGTTGCCTTAGGTCTAAAAACATTGAGAACCACTGGTTTAAACATATATGTTCAGTCCAAAGATTCACTTCAATCTTTAGCTCCATAGAGAAAATTTCCATGAATATGTTTAAATACTTTTCACTTTCCTTTGTCACAGCTGATTATAGCTATTACAAAGTTTAGAAGGTATAATCAAATAGCTTTGTGGAGAAAGAAAAAACAAACACAAACATATGTAATGTAGAAAGAGATTAATCAAAATTCTCCACTCTCCAATCCTACAACATAGCCCGTACATGTGTCAACTAGGAAAAAAGAGATTAAAGGAAGAGAAGACTAGAGTACAGAAGATGTCATTCTGACCAACAAAGGGTCTTTCTGCTGAAAGTCAGAAAGAAAAACTCCTGAAGAAGAACCTAATGCTGCAGTAGGTCACAGTGAAATACTGGATTAGATAAGGATAGCTTGGCCAGATGCCATCATGCTAATCACTATTTGCTGCAAGTGCTTAAACTTTGCCTTATTACAATGTCCATTTCTGGCTGGAACAAACAAAGCGGTGTGCATGTGCATACCGTAATTAAAGGGACTCCGCTGAAAAAAAAAAAGAATTTATAAACTGTTACTGAAGAAAAATTGCAAAGGGAGCTGCCATGAACACTGGGTCCTGCTGTGAATAAGTTTTCATATATGCCTCTGAACGTCAGAGTTAATTATTATGGTTAGACAAGTATAATGTTGGAATTATTATTAAAAAAGATGTGGTTTCTGTCCAGATCAGCCTCTACCTGACTATTAAAAACTTGATCTGTGTTAAAATGTAAATTTGACCACTGTTTGCTACAGAGGTGGGTCCAGAGAGGGTGTGGTGGCCTGGCTGCACCCCCTGTTCTATGTAGCAGGAGCAACAGCCAAAGACTTTTTAAGTCCCTGAAAAAGGTAGAAATCTGCCCCGTTCTTCTCCTCTATGCTCAGAGGTACAGTCCCTCCCTGTCCCCTCCCCAGCTGGCTGCTGCCAAAGTCCCCACTGTCTCTGGGGTGAGGGGAACACTAGAGCCGCTCCTGCTGGACTGCATAAGAGCTGGGTTCAACCCAGGACAGTTAAGTGAATGTTACTTCATTAATCTAAAATAAAACATGAATTATCTGCTTTGATTATACTTCTATCTATCACATATCAAAACAGAAATTTCCTAACTGGTGGTGTTTGCTTTGGCTATCAAGCCCCACAGTACTCCGGAGCCAGAATAGTTATAGTTAAGCTGGCAAAACTGCACACTAATATGTATAATTTGTTTGTGTCTGAGCCTTAGGAACTCTCTGGAATTTAGACTAGGAAAGGAGCATTCACAAGAGAAAAACCTTCTTGAAGAGAAATGTTTGCTTCTAATTACACCTATTACAACTGCAATGTACACCTACTATTGCTGTTGCCTATGAAAGCTTAGGCCTCTCTGAACCAATTAGTCTCTAAGGTGCTATCTTGCCTGCCTATTGCATTATAGTTTGTGTAGTCAGTTAGCATCTCACCCCAGAGGTTACAAAGTACTTTCAGGGAGAAATATCTCTATTACTTATTTTTGCAAGATAAAAGGTTCAACTCTTTTGGAATGGCAGGGGAGAAGCTACAGAAATCTAGAAATAATTCAAGGTTGTTTAAGGTTTTAATATTAAAAGACTTTCAATTGATAAACATTTAAATCTAGCATCTACAGAGGTTCTGGTGATACAGTTACAACTGCCTCAGGACCTACACAACTACTCTGTCCCATTTTCCTGTTAGACAGTCTATACTTTGGCTGTCTAGTTTGTAACCCACTACGCAGCCCTCCCTGAGCTCCCAAGGGGCAGGACAGTGCAGTGTGGCACAGCAGCTCAAGGAGCTGAAGATGACTTCAGGACCACATGAGAGCATGGTGCAAGTGTGAGGCACCCACATGGGTGCATGCTGCTGCAGTTGCGGGGAGGGGCCTTCTCTGATGGAGGCCCCACAGGTGTTCAGCCCTCACTTGTGTGGAGCCTCCAACCCCTTAAAAGTTGGACAGGCCTCGCCTATACTATTGTCTTATTATACCCATGCAACATGAACAGGCTGAAATGCACTTACTGTCACCCAGAAGTAAAAGCGCATATTATACCCTATGGGACTCTGAACAACCAGATTATTCTCGCTCTCAGAGGTACTGCACTCCAAAAAGGAATCATCTAAGAAAATCAGAAGATGAGTTGATCTGTATTTCTCATGTCTCAGCATTATTCTGCCAGTGCAGATTTTGAGAAAATCTGCCAGGCAGTTCCAACTACATTTGTCCCCAAGGACTAAAACTATTCAGGATTCCACAGAGCTGTTAAAATTGTTCTATCATTGGCAAAATCTCACATTTTTCACATTAAGCCAAATTCTTCCCAGTACCAGTTTTGCTTTCTTGTTCCAAAACTTATTACCTCAGTCCATTAGTTTAATGGTGGATCGGAGGAATTATTTAGAGGGGATCAAAAGTTATAACTAGGAATAGTGGTAGGAAACTAAGGAAGGGAAAACTGAACCGCAGGAAAAATTCTGATCAGGGCACCTATTAAGCAGTCTCATAAGGGCAATGGAAAGCCGCATCACTTGGAAAATTTAGACAATGCACCAGAAAGTGTCCACAAAAAACCAATCGCACCCTTGCAGGAGAATGAACAGACAGGTTTTCATACGTATTTGTCATGTCTAATTTCTAAGCTTATATGATCTCTGACATAAAACGATCTAATGCAGAGCTTCCCGAACACTGTCTATGGATAACTACTGCCCTGAAGACTGCTTGTTGATGTCTGTAGAAAAAGGACTGGTCATAGGCCATTAGTTTCTTTTTCCTTTTATATTTAATATGCAGTTACTTTTCCACAATATGAAAACATTCAAGAACCTGAGCTAAGGTACAGAAAACTTTCTGAATATCACCAAAGAGCCCTAACAGGCTATTTAGATAGGAGGTTCTTATACTTTTTCTCATGTTCTTCCCATCCACTCCGCAAAACAGTTTTCAAGATTTAGCTTCCAGTTAGATTGGCCTGAGTGGAATGAGATAATCCTAAACAACTGGAAGCCTTACTCTAGCCACAACCATAACCCTGAGTCAAGGATCCCTACCTGCCCCAACTGTAAACCTAGCCTGAAGTGCCCACCAAGGACCAAATCTAATACTAACCACAAGTGATCGATCTACCCCTAGCAGCTGTACCCTAATCCAACCACCAACCCTAATGCTAGCCTCAGAAGCAGCAAGCCACAGCTCTAAGCAGAGACCGGCCTCATCTATTGCCCCACCACCCTCTCCAAGCCCTCACAATTGCATCCCTAGCAGCTTCAAGAAGAAAACCCTAGTCTGAAGAAATCCTACCAGTTACCACCCTAACAATAGCCAGGGGTGCCATATCAGCCCAAACATTAGCTGTAGCATGGCAAGTCATAGCATCTGTAACCCTAACCCTAGATCCAACCCAAACTCACAACTGGAGAGTCTTAATAATCAGTACCTTGACCCTACAACAGGGTTAGACATCAATTCCACCAACAATTATAGCCCTGCAAGTCCTAGCCACAAACCTAACCTTTGTAAGAGAACTCCTAAACCAGCTATAAATCTAACCCACTGAAACGGTGCTAAGGTTAGCCTGGGAAACCCTGCCCATTCCATGCATAACACCAGCTCCATGAGCCCTAGCTTTGTATGCTGAGGTTGTTCCCCACATTAATTAGACAGGTACCACTAAAATAAATTTTAGCCTAAAGTACTTGAACTAATACACTAAATTAATCAAAATAAGACCTCTTAAGTCCATTTTACATTTCAAGGACCAAGACTAAAAAAAAATAATGTGAAAGGTGAGTAGGCTGTTTCTCTAAATGCCCACACAACCTCATTTCAAATGAAGGCAGAGCATGGTTGCATCTTGTTAGTCTCTAAGGTGCCACTCTGCCCTGCCTTTTGCCTGACTTCAGACTAACATGGTTAGCTACCTCTAATTTCATTAAAGCAGCATGTGACACACTACAGACATTAAAGATAGGGACAGCCATTCAAAAAGCCTGAGCCTGAATTGATTCAATCTTTGCAGGTTAGTCTAACCTGGCTAGGCTAAATCAGTTTTGTAACCAGACAGACACCCCAGAAATGCAGGCACATACCTACAATGGCTCAGGCTAGAAGCCAGGGGGCACTAAAGCAACCGTCCCTTCCTTCCACAACATGGAGCTGTGAACAGGCTTCAGAAGGACTCTGGGATTAGTCCAGTACGTTTATTACCCAATTAAGAAAACAACAGAAGGACATTGCCAGCTACTTGTTAATTCTGCCTGTTGATTCAGCACCAACCATATCCAGCATGTGGTCTGCTAGCTAATACACAGACACCTCCTCAGCAAGCCAGAGGGGAGGGGGAAATTCCTGCTAAACAGGGAGTGGTGAGGCAGAGCGCTGCAGCCAGGGAGCAGAAGGGAGGGGCCAGCCCTGCTGTGGAGCAGAGCCCTGCCCAGCCCAGAGAGCATGCTGGGATGCTGCGGGTGTCTGGTTTATCTTAAACCAGCAAGAGGTCTGGGACAGACATTGCATGAACTGGTTTGACCCAAATCAGTTAAGTCTGATACTACATTCAACCAGGTTTATCTCAAACTGGTTTCAGCCATTCTCATACTGGCTTATGTGCACTGAACATCTGTTCTGTTACAGGTTTAAACCAGTTTCTGATCACTTAAGCCGGTTTATGTGTAATATCTGTCCCTAGCCTAAAAGACCAGTTTCAACTTCCAAGAACAAACCAGAAAAAAAGCCAGAAACTAAATCCCTTTACCACTAGTTGCCAAACAAAGGAAGCACTTGTAAGTCTCCAGGGAGTCACTAGTGTTGTCAAGGCAGACTCCATCAGTGTCATTATCTAACGCCATTCATGTTGTTCAGGGGTTAGATGCTATCAGCTCTCTCAGTTTAAGTGGTTTGTGCACACGCTGTCAGGACACCATCAGTGATGCTGTTCCCCTAACCCCACCTCACTTCTACAAGGAAGAGACCACAGATTTCAGTTCTTAGTGACAAAAAGCTTGGCCAGGTTTACTGTCTACAAACAAGCATAGACACTAACATCAATGACCAGCTGGTCCATGGTGCTAGCCAGGTCATCTGTAGGCACAGTACAGGCATGAACCTAAATCCCTAAGCCCAGTACAAGGGTTCCCAGTCTCCTTTTATACACCAATCATCATTGGCGATGCATAGCAGGTGCATATATAGCCCCTAAGATTGGCGGTACACCCCCTGTGAAAAGCACCACCGACGCTGCCGGGCAGCACCTGTAGGCATTCACCACTCACCACCCTCCCTCGCCACCGACACCGGCAGCGGCATCTGTGGGCAGTCCCCAATCGCTTCTGGCTGCCGCCAACACTGCTGGCAGCATCTGTGGGCATTCCCCAATCACCGCTGGCCATCGCCAATGCTGATGGCAGCATCTGCGGGTGGTCGCCGACCACTGGTCAGTGCTCCTTACTCACCAGTGACCAGGCCTCATCGATGTGGCCGCCTGCAAGACCTCCCCACTCAGCACGCCCCTGCCACCCACACCACTGCTGATGCCTGCAGGAGCTCCCCGTTCACTGCCACCACACCCCCGCCACTGACACCACCTGTGAGTGGTTACTGTGTGCTCCCCCAGCCTCCAAGAGCACGCATCATTCATGCCAATCATGTTTACAAGTATACACATCCTGGTTCTCACCCATTACTAAAACATCTTTAGGTAACATCATCTACATCCTACTTCTCACCAATAAGTGCATCCTTCGCACCAGATAGGGACTCCTATTTTCCAGGACATTCTGATCTTTCTTTTGGTGTTCTGTACTGGTCTTATCAATTCATTCTCCATCTGCTGGCTGCTTTTCCATGCAATCCATAAATGGTATGCCTAGTTTTGTATTCAGTGAGGCCTACTTCAGCTGATGCTGTGAGCAGGGCTTCTGTGTGACCTGTATATGCACTGATCAATAGTTGTATTAATCCACACACCGGCAAGGTCTACAGCACTTTCGGCTGTAATGCTGGTAAACCAACTGATTTATAATGAGAACCTTGCTGCACTTGAGACAACTTACAATAAGACACAGGCAGCACTTGAAAGCCACATAACATGGAGCCTCTATTTTAAACCCAAACTAACTTTGTGTAGATACCAGATGGAGTCGCTGAGTTTGGACTACTTTCTATAACAAGTCTTTAGAATGGTTTCATAGATGAGAAAGAGCAAGCCAGTGTCACAACTAAAGGACTACAGTTAATAGCATTTATTGATACAAGTTATTTACATTCTGTGGAAGAAATCTTGGTATTACTGTATCTGCCAGACAGAAATTTTAAGCTGAAAATCTAGACCTGAGTCTAGATAGAAGCAAGCTGTGTGCCCAAAGTATGCACAACCAAACTTCCTGATATTAGCACTTTTTAGGATCTCCAAAGTAAATGACTGTGTAATTTACACTACATTGTCATAGCATAAACTAAATACCTCATTCAAATCTGCAGCTAAATTAGTTGCCCTTCCACAGAGAAAAATCACTTAGCATTTCCCCAAGTAGTAACAAAACAAAAATGTTCAGCACATTATTGGTGCAGGAAAAACTCAAAGTTCTAATGTTGAAAATGTAGTACAGTACTTCTATTCTATGTCCCTTCACCCCACAGATGTAACAACTACACATTTCCATTACAATGCACAACCAGTAACTCTATTGTGCTACATAACAAAATTAACTACATAAAAATTTTATTTTGTGATTATAATTTTGCAGGAATTCACAAAACTGGGTAAGCATATATCCACAGGGCTTCTGTGGTCCTTCCCTCTTACCTAAAGAAATGTACTGCCCTCTGCAGGCCTTCCAGCAATTTTACTTTTCCACAGAAGCTCAGGATTTTTTGGAGGAATTAAAGCATCATAAGATCAATTTCTAATTTTGCTACTCTATGGACTCACAATAAAAATAACTATGGAAAACTAAGACAGATCTCCAATATGTAAAAGTAAAGGAGTCATATTTTATGAGAGACAAACAATGCCAATGATAATATAATTGCTTTTATTTAAAGTGATAACTAGGGCCTTGTTGCATGGTAATTTTGGGCAGCTCCTGGAGCTTTTTTAGCTCCTGGATTGTCCACATATTAACACCTGAAAATAGTTTTAATCACTCAGTAGGTGGCTCCACTTACACCACTCCAGGGCAGAATCATCTCTGATCAGTTACCAAGCTCATTATGCTAAGGTGTACCCACTCTAGGATTCACTTTAGTATAAACACCCCACCCAACCTCCCTACACTGCTGGCCCAGATTGGGTGCACTGCTGCTCCCACCCTCCCCAACACCCCAAATCCCTGCTTACTACTCCCCCCCCTCCCCCCCCCCCCCCCCCAGCCTCATGCTGTCTGTCCTGGGGGAGCAAGCAGGGAAGGTGCCTGCCCAGGTGCCACCCCTGTTGCTGCTCTCTGCACCAGGCTCAGCCCAGAGAAGAGCAGCAGTCTTCAGGCAGGCAGGTTAATCCTTCCCTGCCTGCTCTCCTGGGACAGACAGCATGGGCAACCACAAGTAAAAGAGGTGGGGGGGAGTGGGGGGAAGCAGGAATTCTTACTTTTCAGTCCTCCCTGCCCCTGCTGGCCTGAATGTGTGACTACTCCAAACTCAAGCTAACACTAACACTGATCTACATTCTTGTGGTTTACAGCATAATGTGTACCAAAACCCTTCAGTTCCTTTGTTTCAAATAACTGATATAAAAAAGACACTTAACAACATGCACTGTTTCAAGTGATTCACTGTTTCGCTATGGAATCTTCATTTCATAATGTAAATCCACTGTAGACAACAGAGTTCAATCAACACCTGTCAAATATATATTTACTTTGCTAGGAACATATACTTACAAAACGTCTTGTTAACACAAGAAATTCCCATTTGGTTTATACACTGTTACTTTTAACGGGAGACTCCACTGTGAATCATTAAAAAAGTGAGAACATAATATTCAATCATATATGCTACATGTTTTTCTTCCAGTAGCATTTGAAAGTATAAACACTTAAGGGATATGATCATAATTCAGTGGTAGCAATGCATAAAGTGGCTTAGGTTCCATATGAGAGAGCACTCTTTGCCTAATTCTCAGTGTAATGGAAGAGACATAGGAAGAGATTACATAGATTAGTTTTCATTTGCAACATTATAAAAATGAAGTATTCATGGAAAAGTCAATATAAGAACAGTAGATAGATTCTGCTCAGTTGCATAAATTTAACTCCACTAAAAAACAGTGCTTAGAACAGAACAGAATTGCAGGGATACATCAAAATCAAATTCTGTCCAAACAGATTCATGCTGCTGACAGGTATTGCTTTTCTTTTGGACACTTAAAACCTGAAAGGAAAAACAGATACTCCTACATAAGGGAAAAAAGAAAAAGGGTTAATTGTACTGTGATTTCCTTCTATTGACTCGTTATAGTAAAATTGCCTTTAAAGTATAACAAGAGGAAGTGGCTTAACCATTAAAATAATTGTACTTTGAGTTATCATAAAATGAATTATCTTTGTCTTTGTTTAGATTTACTGGTCTCTAAGTAAGAACTATGCCAAACTGATATATATGAATATCAGTCCTATATATGTAGCACAAACTGATATATATATGGGGTAGCAGGGTGTCACCATTTACAGTATAGTTTTATTTTCCCTGCATCGAACTTGTCCCCACAGGAACAACATAAATCACAAACCAAACAAATATATAAACAGTAAAGGGTTAATTGTCACCCTGCAGTCCTTTCCCAAATTCTGAGAGAGTAATTCCGTCTCTTTGCTGCCTCCTCACTTCCTCAGCCCCCTTCCCTCTGTCCCACAGCTCCCTTGGCTGGGAGCTTTTGAACTTCCACTGGGCCATCCAATCATCCCCGTCAGCTGGTCCAGTGCTCCTAGCCAGGCAGGCAATCCCCCTCCAACCACCAAGTGCCCAAGCCATGCACCCTGCTACATATAAACAATGGGTCTTCCTTCTGGGAAGCTATATTCTGCAAATATACTCACTTCAAACAAGAAGTTCAAGTTTCAACCCAAACAAAATAGAAAGTGATGATCTAAAGAGAAAAATTTAAATAGAAGTCTATCAGACATGTCTATACAAAAACAATCCTAATGAAAGTCAGAACAAAATGGAGCTAATATCCCAAGGAAAAATGCTGCAAAAACAAACCTAACGAAGAAACTATCATACTGCATCTATGAAAGCAAGGTACAAAAGACATGACTAAAGATATTGGTATTGAGCCTTTTGACTACTTCAACATTTACAGAAGCCAGATACCACTGACATTTTGACCATCCAGCTTTAGAGAGGTCACTGGTATACTGTGAACTGCTGGTATCCAAAAGTGGTCCCAAATACTTGAACATGGTTACATTCTAATGTCATGTTACTGTGCCCTTTTCACCTGATGTGGAGAACAGCAGCATTAATTGTGTAAGAATTATACAAAAATATCTTATATTTTGGTATTTGCTTGCATCTTTTTCACAAGAATGAACACTGCACTGATCTTTCAACATGTTTCCTGCAATCAAAACCTCTTGGGATCCAAGTAAACTGTATAGCACATGGCATTTCCATTATGCAGCAAGAAACTCCAGCTCCTCTGGCATTGTTCCAGTGGCTTCTAGAGCTTTACAAAGCCAGCTTAGGTTCCATATGAGAGAACACTCTTTGCCTAATTCTCAATGTAATGGAAGAAACATAGGAAGAGATTACATAGATTAGTTTTCATTTGCAACAAAATTAAAATGAAGTATTCATGAAAAAGTCACTATAAGAACAGTAGACGGATTCTGCTCAGTTGCATAAATTTAACTCCACTAAAAAACAGTGCTTAGAACAGAAAAGAATTGCAGGGATACATCAAAACCAAATTCTGTCCAAATAGATTCATGCTGCTGACAGGTATTGCTTTTCTTCTGGACACTTAAAACCTGAAAGGAAAAATAGATACCCCTACAGGAGGGAAAAAAGGTTACTTGTATTGTGATTTCCTTCTATTGACTTGGTGTCGTAAAATCGCCTAAAATTATCACACCCTAAAAATTATTTTATAAACTGAATGCTAAAATACAGTAGCAGGAAGCTACAGGCCAGGGACTAGCCACATCTTCAGGGGAAAAAGAGGAAGCACTGTCATCATAAGTTGCCAAGCCTAATGAAAGCTCTGCTCTTGGACACTTCTGAAAAGTATACAGCTGACCATGAAAAACTCCATTCAAAGCTAAGGTGCTCCATGTAACAGTTATCTCTTTCTACCTCCAAGACAGTGACTTGGTCATTTTTATGTCTCCAAATCTACTGGATATCTTTGGCTTCCCCACATACCTAGCAATCCACAGTTCATCTCTTCTGGAGCTGCTAAATTGAACTGACAAGCCAAGAAGACTCAGCAGCAAGAAAATAGCCACATTTTCAAGACCTATGGTCCAGACAAAAAAAAAAATATACAGAACAGCAATCTCAAATCCAACTGGGCACAACTAGTTCTTGTTAGCATTAAGACTTCATCATCTGCTGAAAGACCATGCCTCAGGCTTGGAAAATTATCTTCCGTATAGAAACACTACCCTAGTGGATTGTGTTTATCTTCCGTATAGAAACACTACCCTAGTGCAATGGGGGAGAAGCAAACTATTCAGTGTGTGTCTTTCCAGGGAAGCATCATTTTGGGAACCATAGAGTTTTTCCTAGTCATACCACAGACCACTGGATGACAGCATCAGGGTCCCTTCTCCCATGATCAAGAACAGGCAGGAGAGCCACCAGCAGCGTCATATCTAGTAGGTACACATGAAACGGACTGTATTTGATTCGGATTCGGCCCAAATCTGAATCTAAAGATTCAATGCTGAGTCGGAGAATCAACGATTCGGCCATAGACGCAGCTTTAAATGTTTTTTCTACATACCTCGAGGTACCATACCCCCCTCCCCCCCAGCTCAGTGATTGGCCATGGGGGGACCCTGGGTGCCCCCCCAGACCCAAGAAGCACCAGTCACCAAGCTGGAAGGGCACGGTGGGGGGGGGAAGGGCCCTGGCCCGCTCCCCGGCTTGTGGTCCACTTCTAGGTCTGCTGCCAAACACACTGGGGAGCCCCCTGTGCTTCTGTGGGACACTATCTGCCCCACCATTGCAGCATTCATGAGCTGCACGGTATCTTGAGGTATGTAGAAAAAACATTTCAAGCTGTGTCTAAATGTTTGAATCTCTCCAAATCTTTCTGTGTCCAAATTGCTGAATCTTTCTGAATCTCTCCAAATCGATTCAGAGGCTGTGATTCAATTCGGAGAGATTAAAGGGTCTCCGAATTCGATTCAGAGATTCAACCATTGAATCGGGCCAAATTGAATCAGGGACCGAAGCTTTGCACAGCCCTAATATCTAGATATGACCACATAGTGTCATACATAGCTGGTATCTTGAAAACAAGTAA
>NW_005841888.1:3504162-3506838 GCF_000455745.1 Alligator sinensis
AAGAGTATCAACTGTCTAGCAGCACGAAGCCAGAAAGGAAGTCACGGAAGAATAAGAATGGATAGAACCAACTTAGCCCCCTGTAGATAAGGCCAAGAAAGATTATGACAGAGGTAGGAAAAATAGGATGGAAAACCAGAAAGCAAATTTAATTATATCAAGGTCCCACTTATTCTTAATTCACCAACAATCTGTATCACCCACCAAAATACACTTATAATGCAGCAACCCCATTCTATGTTGAAGTTTCATTTGGAAGATTCTTAATTGGAATCACTAGGCACTACAAAAATAGCTCTAACACCAAACAAACATCAGGTTATATAAAGTCATAAGGCAGGGATGCTATTGAAGAGTACATCATTCCTATCTTCTACATAAAAATAGAAAATTGAATGAAATTTCATCCAAACAAATTCCAAGTAAAATGACATGTTTTGATTTAAAGATATTCATTAAGCAGGAAATTATCCATTATGTAAATGAAAAACTAGCATGATCCTTTGTCTGCTCTACTGTCACTGTACAGGCTACGGGGGCTTTAGTAGATTATTCCAGAGATAGCGTCTGTCCCATGTGATTACAGTTCATTTCCCAACAGATGCAAGAGCAGTCTCCTTCAGGGATTCCTATCCTGTTACAAGAATCAAGAATTTAGCAACTGATTCATGGGGAAAGCAGCCACAGATGTTCCTGCCTTTCTTCAGAGCAGTCTTCTTGCATGTTTTGCAGCCCAGCATAAACTGAGCCAAATGGTCCCAGTTCCCCGGCTTTGACTTTGTAAGTTAATATTAAAAAGAACCACTTTCTCCTCTACTTTTCAAAATATGAGCACAGCAACCCAACCACAGCCCATGGAATTATATGAATATGCTCCCACAAGTTTGTGTTTATAATTAGGAACACAACAAATGCATCTACATGTGCACTTAACTGCACTGTAGACTAATTTGCTGCGGTGTAAAGTCTAATAGCATTGCACAGTCTACATGTGCAATGCTATTAGACTACAGCAAATTAATTTTCACCTCTGTAAGATAGTACTGTTGAGGACAGTACTACAGCAACAAAAAATAACTGTGCTTAAACACATGTGGAAATGCTGATCCAGATGCAAATTACACCCATAAGCCTAGGTAGTAGGGGGCCAGACTTCTATCCATTATGAAATTCTAAAAATTAATATAGTGTTGAACTGGAATATGAGAACGTTATTCAGTTTCCTGATGGAACTTCAAATAAATATTTTCTGTGTATGTCATTCTGGTGATCAGATTCTATGTGCAACAGCATCAGATGTAAAATGAGGAGCAGAACGCCGGTGCCAAATTCTGTGATTAAATATATCAAGTCTTACTAGAGTGAATGGGAGCCACATGCATGGATGCCTGGGTAGCTTTGCCCATTTTTTCCATGGCACTAATTTTAGAGCCTGAAAATGAACCACTGTTTTAAGTGGAAAAAAGATGTTAACAATACTTTGGAGGACCTTTCACCAGAACAATCCAAAGTATCCAAGCTATACAGCTATAAGAAAAGAATAAGACACTTCTTGAAAACATAACAGAATCAAAACAGAAGACCTGGACAGCTTCCTGAATGCAAGATTGACATCCTTATCAAACAAATCTGGATTTTCCTTATATAAGCATTGGAATGTATAATACTCTAAATTATTAGAACAGCCACTTTCAAGGAAGGATCTTCGGATAGTAAATGAAAAATTCTACCAAGCTTAAAACATAGGCAAGTATGATCATTCCCATTTTACAGATGAGGAAATCGAGAAATAAAAAGGAGGTTAAGGAATTTTTCCAAGTTTACTCCACACACAGAGTGAGACAGCATGCCAAAGAATAGGACCCAACTCCAAAATTGTTTACTCGAGTCTCACTGTGTCCCATGCATGCAATGACAAATGGTATTGTCCAGAAAAAAAAAGTCTGGGCATTACTCGAGTTGACAGTACTCTGTTCTTTGCCTCCCTAGGGCACTACTCACTTTTCCTAAGTCTTCTCCATTCCACTGTTAGCCGATTCTCTTAGGCACTTTGCAAAATTCACACCAAAGTCCAAGCACTCATAGTAATGTAGTTATTATTCCGGTGTGACAGAAGACAAAAGGTGCTCATTATAAAAAGCATAGGGTCTGTTGACATGATTTATTTAGCACAAAGTGGCATCAAGTATATCATAAGGCATATTGAGGCTCTTGATCATAAATCTAAGGCCAAGGGTCTAAAACATGATAATGAGCTGATCATTTTATACATCTGTACACACACTTGAAAAGGGGTAGGGAGGGGGAAGAGGAAGAGAGAAAGAGAGAGAGAGAGAGAGAGAGAGAGAGAGAGTGACTTTTATATTACAGCAGCTAGGATTCTCCTTTTTGGGTATGTAATTTAACCTAACACTTCAGTGGTCAATCATGTAGGCAAATTGTTTAGAGCAATGTTCCCTGACATTACAGGGACAGCTACAAAATGTAGTTATGCATCATACCATATAATATCCAGAACACTGGACAAAAAAGCACAATTAACATGTTATACAGAACTTTGAGAGGTCATTCATTTAAGTCTTTGTGTTATCTGGACATAGCCAACTTCCACAAAACATTTCTATCCAACAGGTTTTTTAAATCTGCTCTTCTAACATATGAAGTCTAAAACTGAAG
>NW_005841888.1:3506848-3517992 GCF_000455745.1 Alligator sinensis
TGATGTTTATACTGCTCTTTTTCTGCTTTGTACATCTAAGAATATTTTTATATAGCCTGTTTCACTCTGCCTTGTATGCTTAATGTTCCCTATTTGTATGGGTTTTCCCACAGCACTATGGAAGGGAAAGAAATTTAAAAAGAAAGAGAGAGAAAAAATGTGACCATAAAAATCACAAATGGCAGGAGGACAGCAGAGCAGGTACAGCACCTGAAAACAGAGGAGAGTTTTAGGTCTGGGTGAAATTATACAGGACTTTGTAAATCACTCAGAATTTATAGTCTGAGATACCTTGATTGGACATACTTGGAGAGGACTTGTGAATGCAAGCTGAGCCCCACCAAAATCTACTGAACCGGGCAGAGGTGTAACTGGTAGTTTTTGCCCTGGGCAGCAGATTTATTCCTAATAGGGTTTGAGCCCTGGGGTGCTGGAATAGGGCTGAAGCAGAGTAGAAGCAGGTCATTGTTGCGAAGGGAGGTGTTTCAGCCAGCAGACAAGTTAAACCAGCCCTTGGCCCTGCAGCTTTATGTCCCAAGCAATGATACAAAGCTTTTAACCTGGTGGTGGCTGCAGGGCCAACATAGTTGTTGGCAGCAGCATCTCCCCTCACAGCACCAGCATCTCCCATGGGGAGAGGGTGAAGCTGACTAGGGGACTCCCACCTCCACCCAAGTAATCAGACCCTTGAGTCCCCCCTACCTCAATTCCAGCACCCGCCTTAACTGAGCACCTGGGGCTTATGTCCTTGTCATCCACCCTTAGTTACACTACTGGATATAGGAGTCCGCCAACATGGATCCAACTGCGAAACTGAAAGTCAGTGTGCAATCCTTTGATAAGACAACGGATATGCTTTAGTCATGACAGCCACCAACCAAAATTTATCACATTTGTAAACCACAGTTCTCGGTGTATTAAAATTTTGACAAAAAAGGTGATTTAAAACAGTCTATATCAGAGGTTTTCAACCTTTTTTAACTAGTGTACCCCTTCTGGTGGCAGCAGCCAGACAGGGAGGCAGGGGGGCTCATATAGAAGGAGAGGGGTGCTTGCACACTGTGGCCACCCACGACCTGGCGCCGCCACCACTGCACCCCACTTTACCGCGGCCAGTCGCATGTGCAGCTCCATGGGCTGCTGATGGGCCTCACGTCTGGTCAATCCCACGCTGCCCATCAGCAGCCCATACAGCTGCCAGCCAGGCTGCACCTGTGCAGCCCACAAAGGGGCACTGCTTCCCTCATCCCTCCCCCCACCCCCCAGCCCTTCTCCTGAGAGGTGGCAGTGCAGGGTGGTGGGTGCTGGCGGCGGCCGCCACGTGCTAGCCCCTCAGCCCCATGTCCATCCACAGAGGGTTGCCGCAGCCCGCCCCCTGCCCCCCCGACCCTGCTCCGTCCCCGCCTGCGCATACCCCCATCACCTTACCAAGTACTACTAGGGGTATGCATACATACCCCTGTTGACAACCCCTGGTCTATGTCATGTGAGGTTGAAATACAACAACAAAGGTCAAAAAACCATTACCCCTCAGGGGCCAAGTCTATCTCAAGGACATTCTTCACCATAGGAAGAATGATACACCATCAACCCAAATGATTTTCCTCAAAATAAAGCAATCCACACATACACACAAGAATACTTCAGCCTAGAAAGGGAGAAGAGGAGTCAAATATTTTATGAAGTCTTCTAAAAACTTTGCTATTGATATTATGTGGAAAGTACTGAGCTGGTCAAGCTCATGGATAGTCAGAAGTTTAAAAGCCTGAAACAGGTAGATAGTTAAAGGAAAGGGTAACTGCTAGATCCTTTGCTGCAGTCATACTTGTAACAGACACACCAATTTCAGTGTGGAAAACTGGTGTTTCACTGAATAGTTCAATGGCACAGATCTTCCCTTTCCAGCTCTGCAAAATGTAAATCGGTTCTTTTTTGGTGAGGGAAAAAAGTCCATAGTCATTATTTGGGTGACTTCATTTGTCTGAAGAATTTTAGACTTAATCCAACTCCCATTTTAATAAAGTAAAACCTTCTCATGATTTCAGTGGGAGCTCAACTTAAATATGTTTTTTAAGAGGTTTTTGTTTTTATTCATAGTTTCACTTGGCACGAAACTGGAATGTGACAGTACTATTCCACACTGTGAGATCTGTAATAAAAAATAATTTCAGAAAAAGAAATGAAATGTTAATAGTAATGGAGTGTGGTGGATCAATTTAAAAAAAACTTGAAAAATGACATGAATGCTTCAGATCCATTTATTCGTGGGTTAGCTGCAAAACAATGCACAAGGCAGGCTGACCCAGTGGACAACCTTAATAAGCTAATAAAGTTATTCTACACGTTGAATTTAAGATGGTATATCTTACAAAGAAATTTCTTTGGTGTGTCAACTACATACATGTAAAATTAGCAATCTTGAATTACTGTGCAAGGATTTCACCCACTGCCTTTGAACTCGATGGTGCTATATTTGCCCAAAACAAACTGCATTATAAAAAGAGGAGAGTTTCTTACAGACATAAAAACACCATACTCCTTACTCAGGATTTGAAAAACATGAGAAATATTCATTAGTGGGGATCTACCTAAATCATGACGAAATAAAGGGTTTTTCATGGCCCGCTCGAAGCATGCAAAGCTTGATTTCCTGGGCATTTTACCACAGCCCCAACCCTGGTGGCTGATTGGTATAGGGGCCCCATCAGCCCTGCTCCTCACTGCCAATTGGCAAAGGATGCTTTCACTTAATATATGTCGCTACCACTTTTTTTTGGCTGATTTCTTGGGAAATCACAGCCAATGGCAGATTTCCCAGCAACCACAGCAATTGCAGACAATGCTGTTTTTTTTGTGGTTTCTTAATTCCACAAAACTGTGATTTAGGTAGGTCCCTATTCATTAGCAAAAAGAAATAAAATAATTATTTTCAGGCACAGTGAAACCAGCCAATTTTCACACTATTTTTTCAGTTAATCTTTTTATCTGTATTAGTCTCAGGCCCCTGACAGACATTACACTTAAAATGGGATTAAAAGATTAACCATGTCTTTAGTAGTGACCTGGCCACACATTCAATCAATTAATGGCATAATAAAATGAGGAATAAACCACAAAGTTATTACACAAAATACGTGTAATAACTTTGTGACTGGTTACTTCATGCCTTTATTTGAACATGTGGCCAATGGCCAGCCAACTGGAGCACCCTGGAGCCTTTTAAGAGTCCCATGTGCTCCCTTGGCTGGGAGCCCTAGTCAGACGATCACAGCTCCCAGTCACAGAAGCACACCATGGAAGCCACAATCCATCTGACTGCAGCTCTCAGCCAAAGGAGCAGAGGGAGAAGAGCTTACTACTTGCTGGTGCAGTGGGAGCCCCAGATCAGGCTCCCCCTGCACCAGCTATAGGGTGCAATGAATTTGATGCAGGATCCTACAATCATACCTCCTGCCATGCATGTGTGGCATGGCAGGAAGCACAATTGTTAGGATTCTTCATCTGATCCCACTGCGCCCTTACCTGAGCATCTGTCAGGGGTCTCAGAAACAGCAAAAAGATTACACAAAATGGTCACCCTAAAACCATCCAATCTGACTGTAAAAATTTAACAATAAAATAGTTTTCACTTATTTTTCTCATAGCACTCTCATGAAAGCTATTTTTTATTGTCGGGCCCTTCACTACACTAGAAACACCTAGAAGGGGAAAAAAAGAAATACATTTCATTTGATATGTCCACACACCAAATATTAATTCCCCAAGAAAAGATTCTGTCCACAGCATGAGGTCACATGAACAAAGAGGTAAATATGAATTGTACTATCCTAATACCGTCTAAGCCAAATAATTTCAGAAACCTTTGCCATAACAGTCAAACTGTACTGAAAGGATTCAATTGTCCTATGAACAACAATAGAATCTTTTTCTTCCCATTTTACAATTCATATTGATTCATACTCAGTCTCAGTACCTAACTGCCATCTGGTGTTTGCCTTGGATTTGCCTTCTCCACAGGGAACACAGTGACATGGATGCATAGCCTAAAATTGCATATTACTCAATACGCTGACCTACATTCGCTGGTTCAAAAGCTGGGGACCACTATTCCAGGACCACCTAAAAGTGTGCATCCTGGTAGCATGTGTCAGCTTTCAGTTCTATGACTTTCCTTCCAAACTCTTCTTGGTTATCCAAGAAGATCCTAACAGCACCCTAATTAAAATGAAAAGCTGTCAGCATTCCCATTAAATCGCTAGTTTAAAAGAATTTATAAGCAGCCATTTTAATTTCCATTTTGCTCAACTGAACAAACAAACTCTTATCTCATATACATTTTCTTTTTCTCAAAATGCTACTGAGTAATTGAATAAGCTTTATAGTAGTTTGCTGATCTCTACTTCTCCCCCACAGGGGAATACTATTGAGCACATACAAAATGATTAAGCAAGCTGAATAAGACTTACAATTTTTAATGGGAAAAAGGAAACAGCTTGCTTAGCTTACCACCTACTTGACAACAAAAGCAAGAACCATATAACCCAGACATAAAGAAATATATAATTTAGAAGAGTTAACTGGGTAACATATAAAGGAATGTAAATGAATAATTTTGTAAACAAGCAAACTGAAGACAAAAACAATTACTGAAGATAAATTAAAGGATATGCTTTTAAGAAAGTACTACCTAGACCTGCATAAAAAGAAATAAATTAGACAATTGAATAGAGATAATACAGCATAATTCCTGGAAACAAACTAAAATTCATCAAAGCAGAACAGTAATGAATCTTTACTTCAAGTTTATAGATTCTCCTTAACCAAAATATTCATCACTCTAGGACCATGGCAAAACAGAAGAAAATAGCTTTTTAAATGTAAACATCAGCCACATAAAACAAAACCAAATGTATCATTAAATATTTCTTTTCCTCCTAATTCAGCCTCACAAGACAGCATCATCCCAGACACACAAAAAAAAAATCAAAACAGAATCATTCAAAATGAATTCGGAAAAACTAAAAATATTTTTCTGCCCAGAATCACACAGGCCCAAAAATAAGCTAGGTATCAGGTGTACAGGAAGACTTTCCTGAACTCCTATGCACAGCACCATATGCAACCACACTAATGACAAATACTATCTCATACAACCAGTAACCTCTCATCCAAATCCTCTCTACTGCTCTTGCTTATATCTACAGTCCTCCCTAAATCAAGGCAAGACAGAGGGGGTTTTTGGCCCACATGTGGCATGCAAGACTACTTTCGTGGTCATTTTGCAGCAGCCCTACCCCTTGCAACTGATTGGCCAAGAGGCCCCAGAGGCCCCACCCCTTGCCACTTATTGGCAGAGGGCTGCCCTTTGTGCAGTCCCGCTCCTCACCACTGATTAGTGGAGAGGCCCTGGCAGAGGAGGAGGGACGAGGGAGCAGCTACCATCTAGGAACTGAACAATCGAAGAAAAGTTGCAAAAGTGGAGAATTTAGTTGGACTGTCAGACAGGTGGCTCTGCCCAAAACATTATGGCAGAGGTAATTAAGGACAAGAAAGATTTTCAATAACTGGGAAATCAAGGAATGAAAATAAGGACACTAGCAGAAGAGAAGCACATAATCAAATCTAGAGAAAACAAAGAATGCATGTTACTTAGGTATTAAAGAGAGAGAGAGAGAGAGATCCCTCTGGTAATACCTCATGAGCCAAGTTCAAATAACTCTGGTAATCATCTTCCCCAATGAATACAGCAGTAAGTCCAGAGCTGCATACAGCTATTGCAAGCCAATAAAAAGAAAAGGCAATAGCAACAGAGCAGCAAAGGATTTGCAAGCTATTTCTACACTATTGAAAATACACACTACTACACGCAAGTGAAACTTAATAATTTAAACTGCCAAACCAGTAACCCTCAGGCCCCCTCTACATATGCAGGTAAAGCATGACTTTTATTGTGTGATAGCTACTTTGCATGTGTAGCTGGTCTTAAGGTAAATTTCACAATTAACCAGTTAAGTGCATAATACCTTCAATGTGTAGAGGAAGCCTAATACCTGCACTGCTATCAGGGGAATTATATTTCTGCTCTCTCACAGACCAAACAATTACATTTAAGACAGAAGCTTTTGCTGTTTGTTTTCAACCTTGGAAGTTGAATGCTTAGTGCTTGCCCACTGCTTCCTTGATGCAGGGTTGACATCAAAGCTGGAGTCAATCATTCAGATACTTTCTTTGGCTAAGTACAGACAGTCAAAAAGTCTGTCAAAAACCATGTACCTGCAGTGACTCAGGCCAGAAGCAAGTTCAGATTTGAATCACTTCTTCAATCTTTGACATTCCCTTCACACCAGGATGCAATGGGCAAGTTGTTGGCAGCGACCAACAGCCAAATATAAAAGTAAAATCTCAACAACTCCAAAAAAGCAAGCAAAAAGAAGGGACAGATTGCTACACTGTCTGCAGCACTGAAATAGATCATTCACAGCCAGAACTCATGGCTTCCAGTTTCCTATTCTCATATATCAATATTACTCATAACATATCTGCCTATCAAGAAGTCAGGGGAGATAGGCTTATTCTGGCATCTTCTCTTTGAAATCAAATCCTCTCAGAAAATCCATGGGGGTCAGCAAAAGGTATCTTTTGCAACTCTTGACAAAGTCAGCAGAACTTTGTTCAGAAATTACAAAAAAACGCTTGCCTTTGCTAGTAATAAACTGGAGATATTGGAATGAAGCCCACACCTGCAGCAGCTCTGTCTGATTAAGCCCAGCAGAAGGAAGGGTAGATCCACAGTGGTATTAAAAGGCTTTATAAGCTGGTGTACCAACATTATCACTTCTTAAATTCTTACTATATTTCTTCCCTGAAGCAAGCTGCCACTTATATAAATTGGCTAATAGGGCAACATCACCTGATTCACAGAAGTTTACGGCTGGAAGGGACCTCATGAGATTATCGGGTCAAGCCCCCCCGCCCCGGGCAGGAAAGATAACTGGGGTCAGGTGACCCCAGCAAGGTGCATGTCCAGTCTCCTTTTGAAGATCTCCAGGGTAGGTGCCTACACCACCAACACTGGGAGTTTATTCCAGAGTCTGGTGACATGAACCATGAAGAAGTTTTTCCTTATATCCAGTCTGAAACCTTCTTCCAGGAGTTTATGACCATTACTCCTGGTTTTCCCCGGGGTGCTTTGGTGAATAGTCGTTCCCCTAGCCCCTGATGCTCTCCCCTGATATATTTGTAAGCTGCCACCAAATCCCTCTGAAGTCTTCTCTTTTCTAGGCTGAACAGTCCCATATCTGTCAGCCTTTCCTCATATGGCTTGCTCTTCAGGCCTCTAATCATACGAGTGACTCTTCTCTGGACTCTCTCAAGCTTCTCCACATCCTTCTTGAAGCATGGTGTCCAGAACTGGATGCAGTACTCCAGCTGCGGCCTCACCAATGCCAAGTAGAGTGGGAGAATAACTTCCTTGGTTTTGCTTGAGATGTATCAGTTGATATATGCCGGCGTATTGTTTGCTCTGCTAACTGTAGCATCACACTGGTGGCTCACATTCATGTTATGGTTAATTACTCTAAGCTGCGTGCATGCGCAGCCATGCACAATAAAAAAATCTTGCTGCGCATTAACTTGTTAATGCCAGGCATCTGCTGGGAGAGGAGCTGGGCTGCAGCTTCCTGGAAACCTGGAGCATGGTAGAGGCACTGGGACCAGCGCAGGACACTTACCAATGGCAAGTTACCACTCAGCTGTGCTCCACTCCTCACCACATGGGCATCCTCGCAGGGAGGGAGAGCAGTGCAGGGCAGGCAGCAGCTTCTCCCTGAGGCAAGGCAGGGGTGGGGATGGGGCAGAGCTGGGCACCGTGCAGGTTCTGCCAGCTCTGGGGAACTGCTCCACTCCCCAACCCCTTCAGGCGAGCTTTGCCCCGAGCCCCGACGCCATGAGTCTCCTCGCTTCCTGGTTTCAAAGGCTGCAGCGAGGCACAGAGGCATGGAGCAGGCAGAGTGCAGCTCCCACCTGCCCTTGCCCCATGCAAAGATCGGGAGTCACGTGCCGACTGCTTGAGCTGGGCAGCATGGCTGCTCCACACGGTAAAAGCTGACTGTGTAGATATAATTTAAAGTGGAAAAAGTCAGGTTAATATATATATAATTGTATTCAGTGTTTGATGATTTTTTTTTATATTAGACTCTTATATGGATATTTATAATCAAGACACTGAAGAATGAGAAATGAAGTACATTTTAATATACACATATACATATATACATACACTCACACATACACACACACACACACACACACACACACGTACACGTGTGTATAAACCTTGAAATATAAAAATGTTGATTTTTATATGTCTATTGATCAATTGTTTGATCTAGATAGATAGATAGTTTAGTAACTCTTTTCTCCCAAATAATTCAGTTTCGTAGCATTTTGAAGAGTGCATATTTCAAGGTTTTTAAATAATTGGGTGACCATGTGTTATACCGTGGGGCAGACCAAAGCGGCGCATGCTGAAAGGAAGAGGCAGGATCAGTTCAGAACAGACTGAAGGGGTGCGCTCACGGACCGAAGCAGCGCGCTCATAGACCACTACACCTTAGAGGGAACATCGATTATGATCCCGGGCCCCTTCCGGACATGCTGCTAGCTAGCATAGCACCACCAAGCGGTGGCATAACTGGGGTGAGTAAAGGAGGGAGTAATAGGAGCAACTGCCAAGTGCCAACTTTGTAGGAGGCAGAAAAAAGCAGCTGCTGCTGGCAGCCATGCATTCAGTCATGAGCAGGAATTCACCACTTCCACTTTGCCCTGGGCACCTGGCAGCATATCTACACTGCTGATTTGCACTAAAGGGTTGTCCACAAGCCCAGTTATACTACTTTAACCTCAGATGTGATTTTCAACCTATTTAGTGAAAGTCAGTGGAAGGCACTTTTAATTCAAGTTTGTTTCAGTCTAATTCAGCTCAAGTCAGGTAGGAACACACTTACCTAAATCAAAAGATGAGTGGATACAGGGTGTTTAAATTAGTAAAATTAAGTAAAAGCAAGCTGGGGCAATGACAAGGCCTAAAAAGGTCATACCTAGCTCACAAAATAGTCTAGTAACTCTGATTAAAAAACAAAAGTCTGATTTATGGACTGCACGGGATGCTTACCACTGTGGACCATAGACTTATACAGCAGCACATAACAAGAAACAACCTTTTATATATTTGCACTAGGCCACTTTCACATGTAGAGAATATTGCTGCATGCACATTCACACTGGCACTCAAAGAGTTAGATCTCTGGTTAATCTAAAAACCCAAACTCATTTTCCAGTGTGATGTGTACTCATTAACATATCCTTGTTTCTTAATGAGAATAGGATTTTAAAAAAATCTTTCATAGTATACAGGGTACTAACATGGACCAAAATCAGCCACAGGGCAACAGGTGTCAGCTGCAACATAGTGCAGTCCTGAGAATGGTGTATAAATAGGACTCACTTCTTTGTAATATATATACGCATACGTACATACATACATACATACACACATATATACAAGAATAGGAGCACAAACAAGGTTTATACTTCTTGAAATAGTCAAACCAAAAACCTGTCTTGACACCTCTTATTTTATTAATATCTAGATCTGAAACTAAACATATAAAAACAAATGGAGAGAGAAACAAACTAAGTGTTAAATATGGTACAGCAATGTAGTGGGGGGGGGGGGGGGGGGGCGAGCATAGCTCCAACTAAGGGTTGCTTCCAACTCATCACTGCCACAGTTGCAGCCTCAGTCACCACTCCCCCAACAGAACCATTGCCAGTGCTTCTCTCTACCACCTAGCTACCATGAGAGCAAGGCCCTTGCCAAGCCTTATACCACTGTCAACCCCACCTCCCCCTCAAGCTCCATGGGCAGTAGGCTGCTTTACTCTGCATAGCTGATCAACCTTCAAACCACTGCCTGAAAGAGGCAGTGTCTACTGGAAAGAGACAGCCTCCACCTCTGCACTGGGGAGGAGGCTCTTCTTAGCCCGAATGGCTGACCTGCTCAACCAGGCTTTAAACTAAGCCCGCTGGGGGATGGGGGCACTACTGTCACAGGAAGCCCACTGGGCAACTTTTGCAAATCCAGCAGGCTAAGGCACTCAAGGGAACCCACCCCTACCCCAGCCCCAGAACAATGTGTAGGGAGGACTAGGGCCCCCAATGGGACACTTACGTGCCTGTACACCAATGCCAGGAGCTTAGAGGATAAACAGGAGGAACTGGTCCTCCTGCTAAACAAGAATGACTACGATCTCATAGAGATAACGGAGACCTGGTGGGACTTCACCTATGACCGGACCACAGGTATACCTCATACAGGAGAAATCGTATAAAAGGGGTGGGGGTGTAAAATCATGTACTGAGCAGCAGAATGCACTGCTGCTTTTCTACCACTGATTCAATGATGCATTCCTGGGACAACCACTCAGATGCTGTTCACCAGATCTCAGAACAAGCCTGTTATCACTTCTTATTCCATGAGAATGGACATCGGAATGACTGCACTCTGTCCCATGATAAAATACTTTCTCCCGGGACAAATGCAACATCTGTTTATAGCCCAAGTTCTTCAAGAATACCTCCTAAAATCTGCTGCTTGTTCCATTTCTAGTTAAAAAAAATAGGGAAGAAACTGGACTTTTCATCACATGAAATATAGTGTCATAACCAAGTCTGCAAGTCTTTATTAGATCCTTCAATTGGCAATAAATGCCCCATTGCACCAGGATGTTGAAGCCCTTCTGGAACATAAAGTACTTATATGCAACCAAAACTAAATTATTTGTACCGTGGTTCACAACCCACTTAGCTTGTGGTGGGCTGACAAATTAAAATGGAGCTGCTCACCTCTGCATCTTTTATTTCCAAGGGCACCCCAGTGGCCAAATACAGCTTTTTGCTCAGATACTTCACAGACCCTCATCTTCATAGCGGGGCAGGAACTTAACTTTGTGAAGGCTCTAGACTGAACCGTACCTGTGAAGCAAGACCCCTTTCAGTGTGAAATCTGAGTCTGCCACATTACCAAGTCTCAAAGGAAAGTCACATGTATTAGCAAGCCTTCAAGTAACAAACAAGGTTTTTCC
>NW_005841888.1:3518023-3531217 GCF_000455745.1 Alligator sinensis
CAATTTCTCTTGCCAGTCACAGAGTTTACAATCAGACAGATGGACTTACAGAGCAAACTGTCAAAGCTGCCTTTCATCTAGCTTCTCCTGCTTTCTCCTGCTCCCAAAAAATCACACTGCAGGAATTGCACCACTATAGAGAGAATGAACAAAGGAGAAGAGACAAGCACCAGCCATCTCTCCCACACACTCCCACACCTGAGAGAGACTGACAACAGTGTCTGCTATTTTCTTCAGAGGGGGAATGGAAGCAACATATACAGAGACAGGAAAGGGGTGGGCCCCAGGCTGGGCAAACAGAGCAAAGGAAGTAGATAAGATGCAGGCAGCACAGAACATAAAACAGTTAACAGGGCAAGTACATGGGAAACCAGAAGAAATGGGACAGAACTGGGGAGAACTGAAGACTAGTGGAGTGGAAAGAGGGGATAAAAAAGGGTGTGAATGGAAGCAGATCTACAATAATAGAGGAGACCAAAGCAGGGAAATAGAAGATAAACAAATAAGAAAAATACGAGCTACACAGCTGTATCAGAAAACAAAAATATCACTCAATACACTACGCTGGACTTGGCCACTGCATAACTTATGCCTGTGACCCAAGACTGCAAGTCTCACGGAGGGTGCAGAGGGTACAGACACCCTACAGAAACTTCTGCTCAGTACTGGAAAACAACTTGAGAGGACAACAGGTTTCCACAAACAAGTCATCCCCCGTGTATTTATGTACTCTTTGGAACGGATCTTTTGCAAAAACTGGAGAACATAGGTGATATTCTTGCAGAGTAACACACACACAGTAACATGCACGCATTGACTCAGGACATCTCAAATTTAAAAAAAAAAAAATCAGCTTTGTTCTTCCAAGATGTTGATTAGTGTTGAAAAATGAAAAAATGAGATGTTTCTAGTCACTTTTAAAAAGAGATTTAGTTCAAATCCCATAATGACTTTTCTAAATACATTTTATTACCGTGGATATTAAGAATGGATTCTTTGCTAGGTGAGGAGATACAATATTCATTCCCAGAGTTGTGACACTCAGGAGATTTGACATTTATTTCCAGCTCTGCTACTGAATTGATGTCTCATCATGGGTAAGTCATTTACTGCACATACCAGCTTCCCATTTTTAAAAGAAGTATATTGAGAGGCCCAATTCCACTAACTTTTGTAATACATTCAGACTCTACAATTATGAGAACCATAGAAATCTCCAAGAATAACATTAATCTGTCAGGCATCAGCTTTATCACTGCAAACTTCCAGTAGAGGATACTTTCAAGTATTCAATAAGCCTAGCACTTTCAGTTTGCTGATCATTTTTGGAACTGGTTAGAAGAGCTTTTGTACATTCAAACCATTGAAGAAGAACAGCCCCATGGGGCTAGGGACAGAAGTTGCATAAAAATCAGTTTAAGTCATCAGAAACTGGTTTAAACCTGTAACAGAACAGAAGCTCAGTGCATGTTTCAAAATGGCTGAAGCTGGTTTAAGATAAACCTAGTTGAATATAGTATCAGAGGCTTAACTGGTTTAGGTCAAACAGGTTTATGAAACTTCTGTCCCAGACCCCTTCCTAGTTCAAGTTAAATCAGAGTCCCCCAGCAGCCCATTATGCTTTCCAGCTCTGCTCCAGCAGAGAAGGGGTGACAGGGAGGGAAGGTGGCAGGAAGAGAGACAGAGACTGCCCCACCACAGGCAAACCCCAGCTGGGGTCTGGGGCCAGGGAGGGGGTTTAAACCCCACTTCCCTGAGTAGAGAGCTGCTTTGCCCTGCTAAACTTACTGAAAGTTACTGCTGGCTGTGACTGTGGACTACAAGTCCTAGAGGCACCTGAAAACAGGAAGAGGAATTGATAGGAAACCCTGCGAAGTCCTGCTTCTGCGATCCTAGACTGCAAATCCCAGAGAGCTTGGGGGCAACAGAAAGAAGTAAACACACAGCACATGCTGGCTATATGCCAGAGAGGCATGCTCTAGCACCCCCCTGCTTCTGGCCTCAGCCACTGCAGATACGTGGCTGCATTTCCTGAATCAGAAGTGAATGTGTATCCAGTTGTTTCTCAGTTTAATCTCTGCAGTTTAGACTAACCTGCAAAGACTGAATCAATTCAGCCTTGAGCTTTTTGACTGTCTGTACTTAGCCTGGAAAAACAAAAGTTATCTGTGCTATCAACATTTTATGACAGAGTACACAGGGTCAAGTAAGATATTTCTGATCATTACTTTTTAGTATTATAACAGATGGAAGTAGGATATTGATAGCAAAGACAAAAAGGTTCACTGCTTAATCATATATTCCGATTAAAATAGACTTGCAAGACTCTAGATAGCAAGAATTGCTGTAAAAAATCTGCTGCCAATATCTGTGGTTATTGTGGCAAATGCTGAAAGCCATTTCAACAGCCCAGGCTGCTTTTTCATAACCAAAAGCTACACATTTGCAAAAGGAAATGCAATGGAATTTTTATCCAGATTGCTGATCACTTCATAGTTTCAACATGAAACAAAAGAAATACAAGACTCCGTATAAATTTTCCACTTGTTTAAAATATAGTACGTCTTAGCTGAGGAATTAAAAAAAAAAAACCCTCCAGTCCCTGCCTATAAGTAAGGGGACAGCATGAATAAGTCTCATTCCAATTTTTTTTCAATGTGAATTTATCTCATTTGAGGTTCCAGCACATAATCTATTTCAAGTGCATTGCTAAACAAGTTGTGCCAATATTAGTACAACACACTTGATCCATCAAAGGACTGCTATTCCACTAATCAATGGAAACCACTTGATACTTATTTTAATAACTTTAGAGAACCTGAAAAACAAGGAGGCACTCAGTTTGTAACAGACACCATAAGGAATGTGGAAATGCAACCAATTTTCCTTCTTTTAAGGGAATAGTCTAGACGAGCTATTGGTTCAAAATATAATACGTTTTTCCAATTTCACTTGGATATCTGTGCCAGAACAGAGCACGAGTCCAGAGAGAATAGCCAGGAATCGATTTGTGAAGTCAGACATAAAGAACTGCACTGGAGATTTCACCTGCCTGACCTTTACAGTCACAAACAACCTGAATGAAGACAAGAAGCTATCTCTTGGCATCAAGGTCAAGCTTTCTATTTCTCCCAGCACTGACATTGATCCTGCTGCTCTAATGAGATTCACAAAGCAGTAAGAAATTCTACTGTAATTTATCTTAATTTTAAGTCACAGAACAGCAAACAAGGAATGTGTGATGAAGTAAGTGTTTGCTTTGAACACAGTCGGATCACAATGGCAGAGATGCAAATGTCTTCCTAAATTTATCACAGTATTTTAAATTCTGCTATACAGACAGACCCAGGGTATTTACAGCTATACCTCAAGAAAAATCTCTTTCATGTATGTCAGCAAAGGGAGACTGCAAAAACATTTTCCATAGCCTCTAATCTCCTAACCATAAAAATGTCCCTCCCTCTCTCCTTACATTACCCTGGTTGTGACTTTCATTTTACTCTCTCTCTAGCAAGTATATCCTCTTTTTCCTACTGTAAAGTGATCACAATGACCATCCTATTCTACATCATATCATCCTTTTAATCAACAAAGGTCTATAAACCAGTTTTTGCTTCAAATCAAAATTAACTTTTTAAGTCTTATTCATTTATTATTAATATTATCCCCACAGCTGATGTCTGGATAACATATTGATACTTGCTTTCCATGGCTCATTACCTTTTCTGAATACTAATTGTATTGGCTATTCTCTAGTCCTTTGAAATCTGATGTCAAGGAACTAAAGTTTTATATATATATAATCGCGCCCTGGGGTACAGCGTTGGCATCTCCCCTGGTGCTTTCCCATACTTTGCTTATTACCAGGAGACAGGAGCACTGGGCACCAGCGGCCCCACGTGACACACCGCAGCGCCTCCCCACCCCCCACCTCAGCTCACTCCCTCTGCTCACTCCCAAGAGCGGGGGGGGTGGGGGGTGAGGGCACTGGTGCCCCTCTACAGGCCACACACGCACTGCCCGGCCAGCCAGGTGGGGGAGGGGGGGTGCAGCTCGCACATGGTGGCTACCACCACCGCCACCACTACCACCACCCCGCTGCCACGCTTTCCTGCATCCAGTCACACATGCGGCTCCGCGGGCTGCTGATGCACCTTGCACCTCTCGTGTTGCCTGTCAGCAGCCCATGGAGTCACACATGCGACCAGCTGCTAGAAAGCAGAGCAGGGTGGTGGCGGTGGCAGCCACCACATGTAAGCCCCACTTCCCATCTGGCTGGCCGGGCACTACGTGTTCAGCCTGCAGATGGACACTGATGCCCTCACTCCCCTGGCCCTGCACTTACCCACTCTCTGTGTGTGTGTGTGTGTGTGTGTGTGTGTGTGTGTGCGTGCGCGCCCGCGTGCGTGTCCTGCCTGCCTGGCCGCAGCAGGCACATGGCTTTGCATGACTCTTGGGGCAGCGGGGTGCAGAGTCCAGCCTGAAGCTGCCTCTGCTTCACACACAGATCTGGGGGGGCATGTGCTCCCCAGACCTCCACCAGGGTGCACACAGTGGCAAGATCTGCCCCCCCACCCCACAGCTGCTGGACGAACCACTCTCATGACTCCATCCTGCACTCTGCCTCAGCTGTGCAGTGCCTGCCCCTGCCCTTGCCCCAGTCCCGCTCCCTCCTTCACCACGGGGTCCTCAATCTGCTCTCCCCCCCGCCCATTAAAACCAAGAAAAAAATATAAAGGGGTACATGAGCTGAAACTTTGACACAAAAAGGGTACACTTGTTTAAAAAAGTTGAAAACCTCTGTTTTAGCCTTTAAAATACACATATAGACAGGCTTTATCAGAATACTTGGATCAGATCCTCAGCTGAAATAAAGTCAGCAAAACTCGACTGAAGTCAACAGACCTATCCTGGCAAATTCCCCACTAACACTGTAACAGGGTGCTACTAAATCCCTGTTACTTGAAAAAATGGTGAGGGAGACCTGCGCTGAGAGTAAAGAGGTGGCGACTACTTGATAATGTAATCCAGCAGCATTTTTACTTTGAGAGTCAAAACACCTGCAAAGAATTAGGAATCTGATCCATGGCAGGTATACTTATGTGTGTAAAAGGGGAGCTCCATGAGATAACAACCCCCCAGAAGGGGAGCCATGAGAAAAGTGAGAGACTCAGCATTTGAAATGGGACTCTCCCTGTGTGGTGGTGCAGGGTCAGAGCAAACTCCATGGGAGCAGGCGAGAAGCCTACAGAGAGAGGACTGATTGTATACTTACCCATCTAGTCAATTGGAACGCTACTGGATCAATGAGTGGGGAGCAGCAATGCTGTAGAAAGAGAGAAAAGAGAGGCACGTAAATGGGTAGGTCTGGCCAATGCCCAGTCGCCCAGTTTAAAGACTGATCAACTGCATAGGCTGCATAGAAAGTGGCTGCTAGCCTGAGAGAGCAAAAGGCTACTAAAATGCATAAGAAGGTGCTGTCCTGCAGAGCCAAGGCACACTAGAGACTACAGTTATTCCTGTGCGGGCCGGGAGCAGTCTGAGGCCCTTTTTTCGCGCGGTTGGCTGTGGCCAGCAGCCCGGACACGCCAGGTCGGGGAAGGCAGGCGGCACGCTAGAATTAGGCATGGACGCTTAATGGTTGATTTAAGATTGTTTACTTACACCGTAGATGGTCGCGGTGCAGGCTGGAAAACTTCCAGGAAAACTTCGCTTAAGTCCCAGTTTAAGGACTCGGACAGAGCTCTGGATTCACTCACACGAAGTTTGCTAGGCTCCATGGAACTTGCGCGCAGGGAAGGGTACGTCGAGGGATTAGGCAGCGACGGGGAGAGGCGAGAGGCTGATCAGACCCCTGTAGCCTTCATGATATTCACGCTGGGTCCAATAGGCTCCGCAGCGCTTAGAGATCTTCACGAGACGTGAAGTCTCCTCCTCCTGATGTTCGTGGAGTCCTCCAACTTGGGCGGAAACCATTCAAGCCTCTTATACGGCTAGCAAGCCAATCGCTAGCCGCCACGTAGGAATAATTTAGAACTGGCCAATAGTGGGGCACAAATCTGAATACAAATGGAGGGAACTCCTTGCAACGTGCATTTCTGTCTTGCAACGAAGAAATGCACCCTGCAAAGAAAGCTACAAATGGCCGGAAATAATTCAGCAGTGCCGAAGCGCGCACAAACAAAAATCACACCCTTGGGTTGTGATAATTCCATTTGTGGCAATTATCTAAGTTCATTTCTCCCATCAAAGACGTGGCAGATGAGAACCCGAATGGGGCAGGGAGCTCACCGGTAATCCCAGGACAAACATAATTGCCTGAAAAAAAGGATGGCACTTAAATTCAACAGGAGTTTTTGCCTGAATAGGCCTGTAGGACTACGCTCCCAAAGAGTATTCAATCACCTTCATCAATAGTTATCTTCACTTTATATTGACATTTTCTCTCAGGCCACACTAGAAATTATACTTGACTCAAATCTCTTCCCCCTCTCTAGACCAGATCACTCCTGCTGTAGGCAGAACTGCCCCATGAGGTCAATGAAAAAGCTGTCTGTACAAGCAATATGAAATTTAGCCCTGGTAAGAGTGGAAACAAAACGTTTAACAACAACAGTTTTTCTTTATTGAACATTTCAAGTTCCAACTCTATCCAATTTGTAAAGGATCCGTATTCTCTTTCGTTAGCCTATCATTCATTCACACTGGTAATGTGCACTACATATCAGATCTTGTGAACAACAAGCCCCTCTATATTTTCTAGCTGTATAATTAAATGGCAGGTTGTGGAACATTAAAAAAAATCCTTTCTTAGCTCTGGGAACATATTCAGCATTTTTTCCAAGCTTGTTATTCTAATTGCCATTTTTAATGATGCCTGATATAAACTACATTTTGGATAAAGACAAGAGGAATTTACAGGAGAAAAGATTTCCCAGTCTAGTCTCCATCTATGCCACAGGGTTGAATAGCATACAGATATCACCTTATTACTTTTACTGTCCTTAACTTCCATCCACATTGTCTATGCTGTGTCAGCAAAAAGAGATTAATCATTTCATTCTGTTTACCCAACAGCATCCGTCAACAACCTTCCTACCATGCCTGTTTTGCTTGCCTGTCCCTTTGGTAAACAACATTTTGGTGTTTTAATTTCCATGAGCAATTCTGAATATAAAGCAGAGCCTCTGGCCAGTGGGAAGAATTAAAATTCTGTGCACCAATTCATCTCCCCTGAACTTAGAGATGGTCCTTTACAGAGTCACCGTGATTGCAGGAATAGAGCTGTATTTTCAGTCATGAGCTAGAAGACTGGAACCTTGATCCACATATCTTTAAACTTATATACACCATACAACTCAACCCACATAGATTCTTCAAGCCCCCAGTGAAAGCGAGCCCATAAACAACTCGTGCCACCACAGGTGGGAGCATGGTGGTGGCGGTAGCAGGGCTGGGGTAAGTGGGGGAGCTCCTGCAGACACTGCCGGTGCTATCAGCTGCGGGGGGTGGGGGGTGGCGAGCGCTGACCAAGGGTTGGCAACCACCCGCAGCAGCCAGCTGGAATCGCAGACTGCACACAGACACCGTTGGTGGTGTCGGTGGCGGCATGGCAAGTGGCGACCGCCTGCAGGCACCACTGACAGTGTTGGCAGCGCCTTTTTGTAGGTGGTGCACTGCCACAGTCAGCAGGTACACATGCACCCCCTACACATCGCCCCCAAGAAACCCATTTTTGTAAAATGATCAGTCTGCTTTTATTATATCTCATTTCCAATGGTGCTCAAACTCCAGCCCACAGGCTAGATCTGGCCCATGGAGCTACACCATCTGACCCATGAGTCTCTCTACCTGTCCAAAAATTTGGCAACAGGGAAGCAGTGTCAGTGCTAACTGCCATTCAGCTGCTACCAAAATTCTGGACCACTGGGGAGCCCTGTGGACCTGATGACTTGGCGCTGCACACTAGACTGTACCAGCACACAGTTGAGCCAGCATGCAGGGACATTCTGCGGTTGAATCCAGGAGCACGGAGCCAGGCCGGTACATAGCTGGTTCTCACCCACAGAATGACCCCGCACACCAGCCCCTTGCTAGATCCAGCCCATGGGCCAGCCCCACACCACTCACCTGGCCCATTGGGACAGAAGGTGGAACACCACTGCTCTACATAAGTGCAGGCTGGAAACCACACTTGGACACATGTATTACTGAACCTAGGGCTACAGAGCTCAACATAATAGCAAGAGTTAGCAACTGTCCTCTGTAAGACTTGTTATTCACAAAGACAAGCAGCTATAAAACAAACAGGGGTAAAGTGCATGTTCATAGCACAGATGAATGAATTTCACTAGTGAATTCACTGCTGGCTCAACACGGGTTTTACCAGTGTTTACTTCCTGAGGATCAAACAATGTACCATATGTTGTCATTTCATATAAATGTAAAGATGTCCAGGAGTAATTTCTTTAACAGCAAAAACTGACAACCACCCAGGTAGCAAACAACCACTTTCTATTTCTCACAGGACCTTCACAACTACTTCTACTCTATTAGAAAATTAACTTTCCCTCAGTGCTACTCTTGTGACCTTCATGTATCAGTTTGCGACTCTTCCTCAAAATTTCAGGGCCATCCTCAAGAGACAGGGACAAGAAGTTCAGTAAATGGAGAAAACTTCAGTAAAAGGAGAGCTTCTAACTTACAGAAAGGAAGAGTACAAAGTGACTCCTGGTAAAGAAGGTATTAGCAGAGATTAGGGGACCCAAGAAAAATAACTGATGTTTCTTTGGATAAAAATCAATGAGGGCATGAATCAGGTTTCACAAAACCCAGAGCCCTGGAAGCTGAGAACGATCTATATCCTAAACCCATGTCTGCATGGTATTCAGTAAGAATCCTCTCATGCTGAAGGATTCATCACATTCTGCCACTGAGACCCAGCAGGTGCAAACCCTATATGTAAGTACAAAGACTGCAAGAGGAAGTCAAGCTTCAGTTGCTTTAATAAGCAAGCACATAGTGATACAAAACCCAAGAGGGTAGTTGTTTTCCTGGAAGACAGATGTCTACTTGCATTTGAAAAGTTGCAATAAAGAATAACATCCTTTTGCCTTCAGTGGTTTAACTCAAAGAGCAATGCCTGGGCTCTCCCTTCTAGCCCACTGGAGGAGCGACCAGCTTGAAGAAATGACTGATCAGTTTGTAATGTTTGATTTATATAACCCACAAATTAAAATTCTCAACTTATCTTTAAATATTTATCCCCTTTATCTCTACTGGCTTAGTAAGGAACCAGGATCATTGAAAATTATAAGATAACACAAAAGACAAAAGGGACATTTGGAGATACTTTCTGTAATCAAAGGGACAGGGAAGTCATCCATAAAGCTTGAGACAATCTAGATCCAAATATAATACAACAGTACAAAACCACATATTTCCTGCACCAATTCTTCAATATAATAATGTTACACAATATATTTTTATGGCTGAAACGTCCAAGACAAGACACAGATGCAAGTTTTTTAGGAACTCCCTCAGGTTTCTCATTTTGTTTGGTCATAGCTCAGATGAAATCACACACAATTATGATATACACATTCTTATACCTTTACCTGGTACAGTATAAAACTGCTCTGTAGTTTGGTTAACATTTTACTATAGCAGGCCTCAACATCACACAGAACAGGGAAAATGTATTACAAAACATATCTAGCATTTTTTGTTCTAGCCCATGCTGCTGCTGTAAAAAGGCAGCTTTTTCCCCCAAGTTTGGAGTCTAGTCACCCCATTAAAATACAACTTAGAAATAATATTGTTTTTAAATAGCATTTGCTGTTTTAGATAAAAACAGAAAAATTAACAAACTATGTACTGTCATTTTCACACTCTTCTTTCATAACTAAGCACACATATTTAACTCCCTCTATCCTTTTTAATTATTATTGTTTGCCTTACAGTAATATCTACAGGTTCTAAGCAAGAGCAAGGCTTCATTCTTCTGGACACTCATGTCATATTGAATGAAATAGCTTGAATGTTTGTAATGGTTGCCCATTAGCCAGTTTCAGGAAGAAGATAAGATTTATCTCCTTATCTAAGTCATTGTTTTGGACTACGTGCAAAAGGTCCTGACTTTGCTTAAAGTTTTAACTCTTGAATTTTATCTTTAGAAGTCTTTTACAAAGAGAACCTAACAATGATCTTTTAAGCAAATATCCTGAGTTCCGAGAGATCAAACCCTAGAGCCTTTTGACCAGATTGGTAAAAAAAGGTCACTTGCAGTGATATGGAAGTTCCCCAAAAGTAATTTAAATGATTAACAAAAGAAACTAATTACTAAGCAAAAGAATCTGTTGAGTAAGATCCAAGCCCAAATTTGGGGGTAATGACAGGTTTGAGTAGGAGTGGCCCAAGACGGCAGCTCACTCAATAAAAACTGTAACTTGCTGTCCCAATTTGGAGGTGACTATACTTGCAGAACAACGAAGGAAGAATCGCAAGTGTAGGCCGGATCAGACTGATCACCTGAACCACCCTCTCCGTAAACACGAATCTTTTAGTTCACGCTGAAGCCGCGGAGCACCTGAAAGGGACGGAAGGAAGGGGACTTAGTCCTATCACTGCTGAGGCTAGCTCATTGAATTGTATTGCTGAGGCGAGCCCACTGAACCGTACTACTGAGGCCAACCCATTAAATTGTACTACTGAGGAATGAAACCATATTTTGGTGTTTGGCTTCTCGGAATTCTAGGACTGTAAGTATAATATGAAAAATAATAGTATTGATTCAAATTTAACTTTTAGTTGTAATTGTAGTTGTTTTTGTAACACTAATTCTTATAGCATTGTTTGGGAAGGAAGTGCATTCGGAGCATTGTTTCTGATATATGTAATTATTGTGTTCTTAATGTTTGTGGTGTTTCTTAAAGCTAAGCAGTGTTATATACGTAGCAAAGAATTTTAAAATAAAATTGTGTTGTATGAATTAAGTGTATAATCATTGTGAAATCATGCAATCAGCTAACTACTCCCCCAGCCAGTGCATCAAAACGAATCAGTAAATTGTGTGGGATTTTCTCTATTCCATAACCCACTAGAGACAACTCACTGTACAATCACCTAGAAAGAGACAGTGTCTATCCTGTGCAACTTAAGTAACAAGTAAATATGACAGACAGACAGGGAGAGGAAACATAAATGATTTTTCCAAAGTTCAACTAGCTTCCTCTACACATGCAGGTAAAGGCACAATGGGATCTAACACACGATCCATGCAATCATGCCTCTTGCCATGCCACACATGCTGGGGCTCCCAGCCATAGGGAAAACCCTGCTCCACATGCAAATTAAAGCTTGATAGCAACCAGCTATAAAGTTAGTACACATTTTTGAGGTCTAACTTTAAAGCTGGTTGGAGTTTTTTATGGCGCAATAGCTACTTTCCATGTATAGCTGGTCTCAGGGAAATTACTCATAACATGTAGAGGAGGCCTCAAGTGACAACTGGAAATGCAACCCAGGTCTCCTGGTTTACAATCCAGCGTCTTAACCACCGGGTCTGGAAAATAATAATCAGGCAGCTCAACAACAGCATGCCCCAATTTAACAAGCACGGAGCAAATTCTCCACTGACCAGTACCAAGAACTCAGATTCATGAGCCACTTTTTAAGTTCAGAAAAGAACAACTTGTTAACGTACTTATCTCTTCCCAGCATGACTGCATGCAAATCTTAATTTACAGGTTTGCCTGTAAAACCAGGTACACTATGCTGCACTGATCTGCTTTTTGAGCTTCACAGCTTCCAAAGACAAAAGAGATTAATTTAGTCTAGAGTACATTTTTTTCATATCAAACAAACTAAATAAGTTGCTAGAATTTTCTTCCTTAAGGCAAGCATGCCACAAAGTTTAATTTTAAAGTTGCTATGTATTTTCTGTCATAAATTTGTCTTAAAGCCAAGTAATACAGCATCTTAATTTGAGACTGAGTGTTAGTGAAATGTGCTAAATCCTGTTTCTGTTGAACAGCTGAATCATGGACCTGTCAGTCTCTCTCCAACACCATATCTTGATTGCCTCAATGCAGACCCAAGGGGACTTCCTTCTTTGGCTGAAAGAATAATTTAGTCTCCATATTCAGTATTCCGTATGAATGCTTATCCTCCAGCTATTGGACTAAGAACACTGATCTCATCTGGCAAAGATAGCTATGAAGCCAACATATGGCAGCATCTTTTGATCACAATTATTCTGGATTATATTCAAACAAATGAGTAAAGTGATGGGCTCCTGCATCCTCTCTACCCATCCCCAATACCCTGCTCTGATAACACATTTGAATTTTACAGTTCTGGAAATGCACCAGTCAGTCTAGCTCCAAGTCACAATTCATTTCTAAGACAAACTGGTTTCATCCATTCATATTCCTTTTTCATTTATCTGAACTGTTTATAGCATGAAGTGTAGCAGAACCCCCCGTTTTTTCTCTTTTTTTGTATTTATTTTAAAATGCATTCCCTCCCCTTCCCCAACCATTTCTGACTTTTTCTCTCCCTCTTTATTCCCTATAGATAAGTATAAGTGAGCTCAGACTTAGGATAAGCTTTAAACATTTTTATTTTGGTAGCAAGTTTTTGGTTTTGGATATCCACCATTTTATATTGTATTATTATTAGGTTTGTATTGATTTTTACTGTTGTATATTATATTATCATCATTTTTGTATTCATTTTTATTGTTTCATATGGATATTGTATGGTTTAGGCCTGTGTTTGTTAGTGAACCAAAGTCATGTCAAGTTTCCATTTTTGTATGTCAAGCCTCCATCTTCTGTCCTCTGCCTGGGCATCCCATGTTGCAACTGTATGACTCACGTACCCCTCCCATGTAAATTGGTTCCCCGATGAATGAGTGTGATTGGGAATGATTGAAATACGATGGTAGCAGGCCTCTACTGAATGGCCTGTAACGACTGGGCCATCACCTTTCATTGATTCACCCAGGAACCACGGACCTCACCCAGGAACAAAGACCAGCATTTGAAAGACAAAGGACTCTGCAAAACCAGCAACTCTCACCATTACAGACACCCGAAACTGCACATCCCTGCATGGAGCGCACATGCTCAGTACATCAGGGGCTGACCCTTGCATGGGCATGCCTCCTGTCACTAGGGTCACACAAGGTCT
>NW_005841888.1:3531619-3534546 GCF_000455745.1 Alligator sinensis
TCCTGCTGACTCTGCTGCCTGCTGCTTTTCTGCAGTCCATCTCTCTGTTTTCAGCCTTCCCCCACACCTTCTGTAATCTTCCCCCGCTCCTCTCCTCCAGCTTCCCTGCTCCTATTAGCTCTCCTGCAGCTCTCTCCAGCTTCCAGCACCTATTGCCGCTCCCTGCAACTTCTCTAGCTGCCCCGCTTCTAGTTGCCCCGCAGCAATCCTCTGGCTCCCCACACCCAGAGCCCCTCTTTAACACCCGCACTTTCCCTTAGTCCCATTTTCCCTGTCCCCATCTACCTTTTCAGCTCCCCCGTAGCTCTGGCTCCCGTCCCAGACTCTGTGCCCACATGCTTCCCTGTTCTGCAGGCTTTGGGCATTGTCTTTTAATCAATTAAGACCAATTAACCTAAAGTTACCCCCAAGCCTCAGTTCTTCAGCCCAGGCCCCTCTAGTCTACCGGTTCTAATCCCGGTCCTGGTAACTTTAACTCCCTACACTTCTACTTTCTTACCTTAACCTTTCCCCAGGTATCCCAAGTATACCAAGCACATACATACATACACATCACAACACCCAACTTAGGAACTCACCTGTGTGTATGTATAGGTGGGTGGTACGTGTGTGAATTAGTGAATACACATATATAGATATCAGTGTGTGTATGTGTGTGGTATATGAATTAATAATCCACGTATGTGTATTGGATATGCAGGTGTTGGTAACTGGTAACTGATTCTGTCTAAATTTGGTGTGTGTAGCGTGTATGGGTTTAAACTGGTGATAGGTGTGCATGAACCTAGACTAATTATTTTGAATGTGTGTATATCTGAGTTGCTAGTGTGTGTGTGTGTGTGTGTGTGTGTGTGTGTGTGTGGGGCATTGTGTGCATGATATACAAATTAGTGATCTGTGTCTCACGTTTGGGGTGTATAGTGTATGTGCTTGAATTGGTGATAAGTATGCATGTGCCAAGGCTGGTTTGGATGTGTATGTGCCTGAGCTGGTAGTGTGTATGTTTTGTATATGTGCAATTGTATCACACCCTCCTAACAACGCAATATTGAGATCCTGAGAGTTGGCCTGACCCCTTGCCAGGGCAACATAAGCACAGTAGCATCTACACAGATTTTATTATTGTTAACCAAGCAACAAATTATTTCCCAGCTCCAATGTGCGACATGAATGCCCATGAAAATATTTATTGGTTTTAAACAGTACCAAGTGTGTGTGTGTGCGCGCGCGCACACATGCATGGGGGCGGGGGGGCTTTATCAAGTCAATGTGTAGTGTTCATTCCAATACCCAACCTGATGGACATCTGCCAACTCTGCTGCATGCACTTATAAGTATCAGTCCAATTGACATGCACCAGAGGCACATAGCTGTTTTTTATGAAACAGAAATGTGTTAGGATGTTTCATTGAAACTTCTCCCTTTCTATAATGCAAGTGACCCTGGGGATCAGTAAGGAGCTCTAAGTTCACTAATAAATTTGAAACGTTCCACTGTTGAAAGGACTCCAAGGTTAGGGGCAGACATTCAAAAAGCCTGAAATGATTCAATCTTTACAAGTTAGTCTAACCTGGCTAGGATGAACCAGTTTGTAACTATACAGACATCCCCTCTGGACTGAGGTAATACAGGCACATGCCTGCAGTGGCTCAGGCTAGAAGCCAGGGGGCATTAAGCAGCCCTCCCTTCCATTCCACAATGCTGAGGGGGGTGTGGCTAGGCCCCAGCAGGATGCTCTATTAGGGAGGGGTTTAAACTCCCACTCGGGCCTGCACCATCCCAACCCCATTCAGTGCTCAAGGGGCAAGGGTGCGGCCAGACTCCAGCCCCGAGCTAGCATTGTGAGGCAAAGGGGGGGTTGTGCAGTGCATGCATCTTTTGATAATACTGAGCTTTTCAATCTCCCTCTCCCTGTTTGCAAGCCTGACAGTGCTGCAAACCAGCAGGGGGCTGATAAAACCACAGTGTTATCAGCCCATCAGCAAAACAAAAGCCTCTTTCATTAGTTCAAGGTCTTCTTAAACAGTTTTTTTCCAAGGAAGGAACAGAGGGACATTACCAGCTGCCCTACTGGTTGGCTCCAAAAAGCCCTAAGCAGACACTGTTATGTCTGCTTGTCCCAGTAAAATTGGAGACACAGACACCTCTCAGCATTAGCTAATATATCACATGCCTAAGGTCCATGGAGCTGGGGTCCATGCTGTGGGAAATGGAAGAGAGGGGGGAAACCCTGCTTGAGGAGCAAGCAGCAAGGGAAGCCAGGCAGATACTGTTGTACCTGCAGTCTCCCCCAGAGCTCTGATTAGGGAGGAGAGGGGCGAGGCCAGCCTGTTCTTTGGAGCAGAGAGCACAGCCTAGCCCAGTCCAGCCCAGGGATGCAAAGCATCTGGGATGTTGGGGGACTCTGGTTTAACTTAAACCAGGAAGGGATCTGAGTCAGACATTACATAAACCGGTTTGACCCAAATCAGTTAAGGCTGATACTACATTCAACCAGGTTTATCTTAAACCAGTTTCAGCCATTTTGAAATTGGTTTATGTCCACTGAACATCTGTTCTGTTACAGGTTTAAACCAGTTTCTGATCACTTAAACCAGCTTGTATGTAATGTCTTTCCCCAAGCGTTTGTGTGTCCACATACTAAACCTTAAATGTTACTGAAGTTTGTTTAGCAAGCAAAAAAACGAAAACCAATACTTCAATAGCAGTTTGACATGCTGAAATATAATTAGGAGTGCACCGATAATTTTGGGGCCAATACTGACAGCCGATTTTTAGCGAGCCATATTGGCCAATACCAATCCAATTCCAATATGCAGCCTAGCAGCTTGGACAGCACTGTCTGGCTGGTAAGTCTGTTTCATAGTTTCAGTTTCATAGTTGGTAGGGTCGGAAGGGACCTGAGCAGATCCTCAAGTCCGATCCCC
>NW_005841888.1:3535052-3539069 GCF_000455745.1 Alligator sinensis
TGCTGCTGGTTCTTCCTCCCCAGGTGCAGCACCTTGCACTTTTCAGTGATGAAACCCATCCTGTTCTCCTCTGCCCACCCCTGTAAACTCTAGGTCCAATTGCAGCCTATTCCTCCCTTCTAGCGTGCCCACATCCCCCTACATCTGTGTCGTCAGCAAATTTGAATAGGGTGCTTTTTACCCCCTCGTCCAAGTCACTGATGAAGATGCTAAAGAGCGCGGGTCTGAGAACCAAGCCCTGGGGGACCCCACTGGCCACATCCCTCCAGGTCAAAAATGACCCATCCACCACCACTATCTGGGTGCAGCCCTCCAGCCAGTTGGCGAGCCATTTGACTGTGTAGGTGTTGACGCCACAGTCCCCTAGTTTTTTAATGAGAATGGGGTGAGAGACAGTGTCAAAGGCCTTCCTAAAGTCCAGAAAGGTTACGTCCACTGCTACCCCTGCGTCTAAGGATTTTGTGACCTAGTCATAGAAGGCCACCAGGTTGGTCTGACAGGACCTGCCTCTAATGAACCCATGTTGGTTGCCCCTAAGCATAACCTCCCCTGCTGGCCCCTCGTGGACATGCGCCAGGATAATTCTCTCAAAAAGCTTACCAGGATCGAGGTAAGACTAACAGGCCTATAGTTTCCTGGGTCTTCCTTCCTCCCTTTTTTGAAAATGGGGACCACATTGGTCCTTTTCCAGTCCTTAGCCTCTCCTCCACCCTCTGGGGTGGAGATCTTCATGACCTGCTGATTTAAATATGTCCAGTCCCTCCAGAAGTTCCCTCACTAGATCCTCACTGACCCTAGGTCTGGGTGCACCTCCCCCGGGACCTGAGGGGGTCCCAGCAGACAGGCTGATCTGGTCCCTGCTCAGGAAAATGGAGGCAAAGAAATCGTTAAATAAGTTAGCCTTGTCATCTGGTGTGGCAACCAGATTTCCAGCGTGTCTTGCAGAGGCCCCATGTTACCTGGTACCTTCTTTTTGCCCCCTATGTATTTAAAAAAGGACTTCTTGTTGTCCTTGATCCAGGTAGCTAGTCCCAGTTCCACCTCCACCTTGGCCTTCCTGACCGTCCCCCTGCAGCCCCGAGCAAACAAGGTATAGTCCTCCCTGGTGCTGGCCCCTCCCTTTAATTGGGTGTACACCTCCCTTTTAGCTAGATGTTCCCGTATGCTTTTGGTGAGCCATGGGAGCTTTTACACCCTCTTGCCCCCTTTGATCCTTGTTGGGATTACCTCCCTTTGGGCTTGGAAGATCATCTCCTTAAGGAACGACCACTCTTCTTCTCCCTCTCTTCGGTTGTGAAGGAAAAAGCAAGAGGAGATGGAAGGGGCAGTTTGAGGCCCCCACAACAACGGAGGGAGGTAGTGGGGCAGGAGCAGGAGCTGCACAGCCAGGGTGGGGCATGGGACAGAGCCACAAGCGGCTCATCTGGGGGGGTACAGAGAGAGGTAGCTTCTGCCACTACGTGCACCCCAGGAGGGCACAGGTGATGTGTTACCCCGGATCTGCATGCAGGCTGCCACTGCGGGCTGGGGTCAGGGGTAAAGCCGGGCTCTTCCCAACAGGGGGCTGGGCCGGGTTGCACTGTGCTCAGGGTAGGTGACAGTGGTGCTGGGAGGGAGCTACGGGGGGACTGCAGCCACACCAAAATTTGCCATAGCCCCACTCCCAGCACCACTGCCACCCACCCCAAGCATAGACCTGTCCCAACCCCCACACTGGGAAGAGCTCGGTGCTGCCCCCAGCCCCAGCCCGCAGCAGCAGCCTGCTCTTGCCCCATGCTGTCAAAGCTGGCTGGAGCCAGGGGCAATAGGACCCAGATGGAGCCCTCAGCAGGTTTGCAGGCTTGAGCAGCCCAGCCCCAACCACCCCCAGCCAGTTCCCTGCTTTCCTGCCTCTGCTCTGCTCCAGCACCATGTGGCTGTGGCTCCCCGCTGCATCCCCGGACCACAGAGCATGGGACCACACTGGTGGGGGTGGGGTGTGCGTGCATGTGTCTGCAGGCACAGGAGCAGAGTGTGTGTGTGTGTGTGTGTGTGTGTGTGTGTGTGTGTGTGTGTGTGTGTGTGTGTGTGTGTGTGTGTGTGTGTGTGTGTGTGTGTGTGTGTGTGTGTGTGTTTTCATAGGGTGAGTCCCACATGAACACCCCTCCATACACATGCACCTACACCTCCCCTCACACCGCAAACCCCAGCCACCCTCCCCACATACCCACCCTCACCCCACATACCCACACACCCTCAGCCCCACAAACCTATACCCACCCCCACAATATACAAGAATAAGACTTCATTTTAAGCTATTGTTCAGTCACCTCTGCATACACTACACAACTGCATGTAAATCAGGACAAAATATTTTTTTAAATAAAATTAATGAATGTTGTAGATGATCACTTTTTTAAATATAATTTAGTATTTTTCTGGTTCGGAGATGGCAAAACCCCTTGCTGAAAGGAGTACTTCTGGGGGCAAGGGAAGGGACTTATATTGGCGAAGGTCAGGGGTTAGAGGGTGGGACTTCTGGTCACAAGATGGGGACCAGGGGGCAGGACTACCCATGCAGCCCTTGACAGCTTACCAAAACTTGGTAAGCGACCCTCCGCCTGAAATAATTGCCTGTCCCTGCTCTACACCATTATTTTAGCTCCAGGAACCTGTTCCCCTCTTAAACATCCCCATGAGCTGTGCTGGGCGCCTTGGAGTTTGCTCCTCCTGATTATGGGGGAGAAAGTGCCATTATTTTTTTTTTCTCCCAAATACCATTCCACTGGTGACACCAAAATGAAATAGCGCTGACAGCAAATTGTGCAGACCTGTCATCTTCCCTCTCCTTTTCCGCCTGAGGAATTAAATAGTTAAAAAGTTGACATTTAAGCTGTCATTGCTGGACAACTGAGCCAACTCCTCACTGAGATTACTGGAGCATAGTTCACAGCTCTCAGCTATTATTTTAGACTCAAGCAGATCTCTGTATCATTTACATTTGATTCATATTTGTAAGATCTTGCTTCATTACTGTAATGGGTAGAGAAAAAAAACATTTATAATGAAAACAGATGCTGGAGAAGACAGAAAGCTGGAATAGGTGGCTAATACCAGGAAGTAGCTTACTCCATGCCCCAGTTCGTAAGTGTCTGCATCCCATTAACCTTTTAGGCATCTCCTCTAAAAAAGCTCCTATTTCATACCATGTTTTGTGGGTGTTGGGTATAGTTGTTTTAATCTAAGGATGTAGGCAGACAAAGAGTTCTTTGGATAAATGTGATGTCTTTTATTAGTTGGAAAGATTGTGTCTGAAAGCTTGCAAAGAACAAACACCCTTCTTCAGGCATAGGGAGTCTGCTGGTGTTTGTGTGCTCTCCTCTGTGGACTACAAGCTTTTAAGCCAATATGAAAAAATACAGGTCTGTGAAAATGCGAAGTGTGTGGCAGTGAAGATCAGGGGCGATGGGATCTCTTTTAGAGTCGGTTATGTGAGGGAGATGATTTCTAAGCTTTTCTGAAGATCGTCTCCTTCACACAACCTACTCCAAAAGAGACCCCATTGCCTCTGATCTTCACTGCCAGGCATCTACATTGTCACAGACCTGCATTTTGCCCTTTGGCTTCTAGCCAACCCAGGAGAGCAAACAAACACCAGCAGACTCCCTCTGCCTGAAGAAGGGCGTTTGTATCCGAAAGCTCGCAAAGAACAATCTTTCCAACTATTTAGCTGGTCTAATAAGAGATACCACATTTACCCAAAGAACCTCAGCTGCCTATTTCACACCAGACAAGGTTCTTTGGGTGAATCTGAAATCTTTTATTAGACCAACTTAAATACTTGGAAAACAATTATTAAGCAAGCTTTCGGGCTCAAAAACCCTTCGTCAGGCTAAGGAAGTTTCAGCAGTTGGTGTGCGCTCTTTCTGGATGAAATGAAAAGTAAAGAAGCCAGAGGCTGGGCTGGTATGCATGCAAGACAAGTAGTCAGTGAAAATGTAGATTGAGGAGTCAATGGGTGAGAGACAGGCGGGGGGG
>NW_005841888.1:3539715-3540204 GCF_000455745.1 Alligator sinensis
TCTCTGGAGGAGTGTCCTTGTTGGGTGAAAGCCTTTTTAAGATTGGTGAGGTGGCAATCCCGGGTGTTCTCTTCAGTGCAAATTCGGTGGTATCTGAGGGCTTGGCCACCCATCCTAGCCTTCAAACAAGCACTGAACCTTGCTAACCTCACCACCAGAAGCAAAATTCCTCAGGCCCAAAATACACCAAAAGGATCCAGACCGTGCCATGACAAGAAATGCAAAACCTGCCAACACATCTCCACCACCCCCACTATTACTACATCCCACAACAGAGCCATCAGCGTTCCGGGATCTTATAGCTGCACCTCCAGAAATGTAATATACCTCATCCAATGCACCAAATGCCCTGATGGAAAATACGTAGGAGAGACCAAACAAGAACTGCACACCAGAATGAACGCACACTGCAAATCTATCAAAGACAGAAATACCCAATTACCTGTGGGGGCACATTTCTCACAAGAAAACCACTCTCTCTCTCTCAAA
>NW_005841888.1:3541138-3541379 GCF_000455745.1 Alligator sinensis
TCGCTGCTGGAGGCAGCTGCCTCCGAGCCGGGGCGGCAGAGAGCATCCCCCGCGAGGCCACGGCGTTAGCCCTCCTGCAGCGCCCCCACACATGCCTGGGCTCGCTCCCTGGCGCCGCAAAGCCTTGCCCTTAGCCAGGGGAGCCGCGCAGCGCTGCGGCTCGAAGGCGCACAGGGCACGGTCCTGCCTTCCTCGCCGGCCCCGGCACTACGCCGGCGGGCGGGCGGGGGCGGTGCGCAGC
>NW_005841888.1:3541410-3545098 GCF_000455745.1 Alligator sinensis
CGGCCGGCTGGGGCTGTGCAGAGCCCCAGGGTCACTGACCACTTCACACCTGCCTGCGGCCGGGTCCCGTGTATTGCGCGACGCCCGGCGGGGCCGCAGTGCTCAGCGCGCCAGCAACCCGCGTACGCGCTTCCGGCGCAGAGACCAGCAAGCAGCCAGGTCGTTGTTGACTGGGGTGAAAGGGCCCCTCGGCAGTGGGGTTTTATACTGCCCTGTACAGTTACCAAGATGTTTATTTGTGAGGGATATATGACCACTATCCAGGTTTCCCAACAATCAAGGTCCAGGACAACACCCCTCCGGCGCTCAGAGTAATCAGAAACCTGTTTCCAGCTGTGGACCAGTTAGCAATAATGTACTCATCTTTGGACACTTCCACCAAGGGGGAAAAGGCTTTAACCGCTGATAAAAGCAGGGTGTTGTTCACAAGCCGAATGTGACACAGCAAGAGCAGATGCTGACGCAGCTTTAGTAAGAAGCAAAACCAAAGGCGTTATGGCTGCTAGATCCCCAAGACAGTGATGAGGAATAAATTCAAGCTATCTGAAGCTACAAGGTAAAGCACAGGTGTAATTCGTTGCAATGACAAAATTACAAGCTCACTTCTCCGATGCTTCTTCTACACAGCAATATGTGGTTGCAGGTCCTTCTCTGTCTTCCCATTTTCCTACTGGTGCTAGTAACTAATTAACTAGTAACTAGAACTAATAGAATGAGTCTAGATTCAAAATCCAGGCACTAAGCACCGTGAGTGTAATAAATGCACTGCATGTAGGAATTACCTAGGGTTTCCACTTACCCTGTGTACTTTCAGCTGCTACCTGTATTGCAGTTAATATCCCAGAATTAAAAGATAGGGCTAAACAGAATTGATCTCTAACATATGCCAAATGGCTTACTAAACCAGAAAGGCTGGGTATAATAGATTGCACCCTATATTTCATTTATATTGGTATTTCAGAGAAGACAAGTTTGGAAGAGTATGAAAGGACAATTTAAAAAGGGAATAATCCCCAAGAAAAATGCTGTTATGTCTCTCATGAGTGTATATTACCCAAAAGGACCAGAGCGTTGGTATTTTACATATATGGTGGTTTCTTAATGTTAATCTAGCAGAAATGAAGTGGGCACTATTCTGTTCCTGTTCCTTCTGTATTTGGCTAGCAATCATTTTTCCAAATCACTGTTGAGTTCTTGTTAGGATGTGAAAGATAACCAGACACACTGAAGTCACATTACCTATTTCTTCACTTGTTTCTCATCAAGCTTCAAGGATTCAGCATTTTTCTAATATCAACTGCTCCCCGATATGAAAATTATACCAAGTCAGTCAGAACAAGCAACCACAGCAAGTATGTTATCATCTAGGATTCACTACATAAGCCTAAGCAAGGAGTCTTGGGTTGTTAATAAGTGGGACAATTGAATAAAATGATAGATGTAGAGATCCTAGTAAGCAAAGCATGATGTCCTTGCTCTACAGGAAAGATGTGGTCTGTCTAGAAGGTCATTTTAATGCACTCAGTCAATTAATAAACCTGTTTTGGACAAAAACTTAAGGATAAGAAGTACTGGCTTAACCATATCACATTCTATATGGGGTTTAAACAAAATTATGTGAATGAAGTATTGGTTATGTGTTAATATTTTACATTACTAGTTTATTACAGCACTGTTTATATACCATCCTTCCCCCAAAAGGCGGGGGGAGGGCAATGTGCAAGTCATTGTATAAGCAGTTAAACAGCCCCAAAGAGTTTACAGTCTAAATAGGCAAGTGGGGGGGGAGATGCAACACACCAGCAGAATTAACACGATAGCAAGTTAGGTCCACAATTTTGGGTGGGTTTAGTTAGGAGGAATATGCTAAATGGAAAGAAGAGTGAAGGGCAAAGGAATCTTGGAGAGAAAGGGAGTGAGAGACAGTGCAAAAGAAGGGTTGATGAGAGGAGAAAGGAGGCAAGAGGGCAGACAAAGAGTGAAGCTGTGATGAAGAACCTGTGAGTGAAGAGAAGGGCAAACTTGGTTGGAACAAACAGCTGACTTGCACAAAGCAGACAAAGTGCAGTCAAAATTCATAGAATCACAAAGACTGGGCTGGAAAGGACCTTAAGGAATTATCTAGTTGAACCCCACTGCTCAAAGCAGTATCATCTCTTATCCAATTATCCCAGACAAATGTTTGCCTAATCTACATTTTAAAAACTTCCCACAACAGGGAGCCATTCTGAGAGGGAGGCATCATGTGATTCTAAGTTTTCCCCAAAACCAGTATCAGCTATGCACAGTTCTGCAGGGAGAAATGGCCTCCGCAGTGCCCTATCTGCCCTTCTCTGTCCCAGTAGAGAGAAATGTTAGATTCCCTGCAAGTTAAAAAAAATTGTTGTTGCTACTATTGAAGAACAGACATGCCCATATAAATTAGCTACTGATACTGACAATATTCACAGAGATGCAAACAAGTCATAATGCACTTTCTTATGGCTACAAACACTAGCACAGCTTCCGTGCTCAATCACTACATTTATGCTGTCTTTATCACCAAACATCTTACAGTGACTGACTGACTTAATCACAACATCCTGGTTTCCCAAACCAATTTAAAAATTAGGATTTTGTCTCATTTTAAAGTTTTAATCCCCGGAAAATGCTTATATTTCACCACAGAGTAACTTGGTGACAGGCAGTGCTGTACTAAGACATGGTACATGGGCTCTATACAGTCATCCTGACCTGCAAGTTTGTGACCTGCTATCTTTGTGTGTTGCTGCATATTCACCAACAGGCTCTGCCACTCAGAAGTGCAGTTACTCTACACAGAGCAGACACAGGATGACAAAACACACCACTGCCTGGCTCTGTAGAAATACTTGACCCAACTGAGCCTCTTACATTTTAACCATTGGGTTTAGGCCAGGGCCCGCCTGGAATGGCCCAGGACACTTCTGCTGCTCCCAGCTTGCTTCTGAATCATGGGCAATTGCTGTCTACTGTAGGTCAGCTTCCTTTGTCTTTGGCACATCCTGAAATTAAAACAAGGCTGCTGCACTCATGATACAGCAATGTCATAATGAATCCAGAAGCTATAAATTGTACCAAGACAGATTCCTGAATTGCCACATCACCATATTAACATTTAACTGTAATGTTATGGGCATCATCAATATGATATTAAAGCCATAATATTAGACCAAAATGTAAACGAGTTGCTCACTTTTCTGAAGTTCTAATATTTTCCTTGAACACTGAAATTGGAACTGGAGCTGACTTTCCCCTAACAAGTCCCCCAATTCTCTCTTCTCCTTTGTTAGTGTTTAGTCTTGGCATCTACATTCTTTGAGTGAATAGATTAATTCTCCTGGGCATTATCCCCAGTATTGGTTTAATTTTCTGCAAGGATGTTCAGTATCCTGTAAACACTTCTTAAAATGCATGCAGTAATTAAAGTTATACACCACTCTCAGGGGAAAAGAAAAAGTTGAATTTTTCACTGATGTCTCAAACCAGCAGAACTCTAAAGTATGTGCTGTTTAGATTTTCTGCACCCTTGAAGGTAGTTTGTATCCAAGTGCTTTGCTGAATAGAGGTTGTATACATTTATCTCCCTTTCTGTCTCTGTACTTATGGAGGCAAATGTAGACATACATACTTGTTTTACTGAATTTTTAAATAATTAGGTTAGGGAAAG
>NW_005841888.1:3545129-3554222 GCF_000455745.1 Alligator sinensis
AGCTGAAATTGTTTCCCATATTTACCTCTATTTCATGTTTAAAAAAGGCACAGGAAACTGAATCCTCCTTACCATATATGAGTACTTCCAATTAAGTCATTTGGGATACTGCTGTCAGCAAAATGAGCAGGATTTAGCCCATAATCCACTTCTGACAAACAGGAAGGCTATGATGCATTGTCTTTCCTGACAAAGAAGGCTGGCGCTAAATCTTCATGGATCACTGGAGTTAGAGTACACATTCTGAAGTTAATGTAGCAAAAGTGTGACTTCCTGTTTGCAATACATATCTTTAGGCAGAGTGAATATAAAAAAGCAGATGTCTCCTGAGGGAAAAGGTTGTTAAAAGGAAGGTCTCTCCTCTCAGAAACATTCCATAAGGTAGCTCAAGGCTGAGGGCAGCCAAAACAAGACATTTTGGCCTGTCAATTGAATCACAACATACCAAACATTTTTCCAGGTTCTGGATGTTGTATACAATTTCTACCATTCCTCCAGACACCAATAATGATGAAGGAGACTAGTAAAAACTATGTATATTTTAATGATTGGCATGGTGTCAAATGCTGATAATAATGCTTGCAAGTTAAGACATATTTCAAGCCACTTCTGTGCTGTTTAATGATTTTCTGCACCCTTGACACAAAGGCCTGGGTCTCTGTTGTTTTTGGAATCCAATCTCAAAGGCAAGCTTTCAGGAAAACAGTGGTGCCCTTCAGGCTAACATGACTCAGATTAAGTTTCTAATACACAGTTCATGCAAACTTTTTCTCAATCAAGAGTTCTGCCTTCCCTTCAAGAAGGCATTTAGTTTGAATTTCTAAAAAAGAAAATAAATAGAAGAAAAGCTTCTTTCACTCTGATGTTTTTGTCTTAATATTATGCATTAGATAATCATAACAAGAAGCACAGTATACTTTACAGAGCACTATCAAATGAGGTTACTCATGCTAAATCAAAAGCCTGAAATACATAGTGACAAAACTGGACCTATACCCTGATTTTTTTTATTAAATATTTTTATTAAATAAAAATCAAAACAGTGTTGCTTCAATGGGGAAAGTGATGATTTAAGAATCACCTATGAAAATGGATAATGAAAACAACACAACAGTCCCTGCGTTGTTTATTTTGCTGTTAAATTCAGTTTGACACTGTTCCCTTGTCAGTTTTGGATATGCCAAAACTCTCTATATGAACAATGACAATTCTGTTGTAAAAACTGCCTGGCAGAGGCTGCAGAATCGACAGGGCCATTTGGGGTTTTGCAGCAGATAGCACAAAATAGATGGTTCTGCAAAAAAATCAGAAATTAAATACCTAAAAAATCTGCACTTAATTTTGTTAATATTAGGCTTCAGAAATAAAACCTCCTGGAAAAGAAGGGAAAACAGTTCTCATTATCAGTTGTTATTTGAAGCTGTGTGCAAACTCTGTCCTATGGAGTTGCCAATGCCCCTGGGAAGTTCCCTACCCAGGAGAACCATTCCATCAACCTGACGTTGATTCATATTGCACAGCAGAACTGGTCAATAGAATAGGCTACCCAGGAGAACCATTCCATCGACCAGTTCTCCTGTGCAATGTGAGCTTAACAAGAAAGAAGCAAAATTCAACGTTCTGCTTGCCATCAGATACCTTTGAGGTAAACAGAGTGCTCCAATTTTTATTCCAGCCTAATCTGTATAAAATTAACTTTCCCACTCAGGAGAATTTATACCATCCTCCAGTTCTCCTGTACAATATGAAGTTTCGTTTCTACCTGGGAGAAATGTTACAATCTTTGCATTCTCCTTTGCCTAAGGAAGGGCACGTGAGCCTGAAAGCTTGCACATAAAAAAAAAAAGTATTTTTCCAACTATCTAGCTGGTCTAGTAAAAGATATTGCCTCTGCCACAAAAGTTCTGACTGCTTTTGCCTTTAGACCAACACAGTTACAACTTGTATCAGCTAAGGGATGTGATCATTCCACTCCCCACAGCCAACATTGTGATGCTGACAAAACTCTGTAATGCATACTAGACCTCAGAAAGACATCTCTTTATCCCTATTCCCTTGTTTTCATTTTAATTATGTTCTTCACAACCTTAAAGGCTAAGAATAAAAATAAAGGGAAGTTTAAATACTGAAACACAATTTGTCCCAAGATAGCAGAAACTACAGTCCTGGAATCACAAGATACATGCATCTATAGCCTCAATAAATACATTTGGAATAGTTCAGTTCCTCTGCCCTATCTAACTGATGTTAATAACTATAGAGAGTTCACTGCTAAGCTTGGCTGCTTATTAGATTTATGTTGATCTATTACAATTTCCAAATTACATATTCTGAGAGTTTCTAAAACTTGGCTTAAAGGAGATCATACAGAACTACAAAAACCTCTGATTGTAAAGCTTCATTAAAAGAACTAGAAGTAACTTACTTTGAGTCTTATTTTAAATGGCCACACGTAAATCAACACTTGTTGGATAATCAGTATGCAGAATAGAATAAAATCCTCCTTTAACCTCAAAAAAAATTACACCTTTGTTGAGACTGAGAAAACTATTCCCTGGTCTCTGAACATATTCATGGCTAGAAGTTCTACTTCCAGGCATCCTTGACTGAGTACTAAGAATTACTGAGTCACTTCCTCTAAAAGGCATATAGTAATGAACATGAGCAAACCCAGAAGCCACATTACATGTGGTACTCTGTATTTCCCTTAAAAAGCTCCGTTATTTTTCTGAAAAGTGTTATTTTACCTTCTGGGTATTTTTTCTGAAATTTATAGCTAAATTATTTCATGCTCACAGTAATTTTTAAACCTTAATGAAATCTCCCATTTTATACTATTTTCTAATTCAATGTACATTGTTATGAAAATCTCAATATTTGAACGAATTAACACCCCCCCCCCTTTTATTGCAATTCACTTATAGCTTTTCCTTTGGCTTCAAGACAAGGAAGTCAGACCACTTCCTTGTCTGCTGAAAGGCCTGCTCTGTTGTTCTCCCAGTGTTTGTTGGTAGCAGTATTACAATAATTGCAGAGGACCAGCCAGGATAGGGGCCCTGTTGTGCTAGTTAGCCACTGAACAAACACATGGCATGAGGTCTTCCCTGCCCTAGGATGTTCATGATTAAAGTGGACCAAAGAGGCAGGAGAGTCGAAAGGAAGTCAGCTTTCTACCTATTTCACATTTAGGAAACTAAAATACAAAGAGATTAAAGTGCTCTGCCTGAAAACATGCAGGGATTGTATGGGGGAGCCTGGAACTAAAACTGTGCCCCTGGAGTCCCAGTTGGTCCTTCTGAGGGGACCTGCCTCAAAGGGTAGCTGTGGTGCCCCCTTGGTTGCCAAATTCATCCTATCTGCCTACTCTGGTCTTCCAAAGTTACTGCCTTATCCTCACTTGCCACACTTTGGATGACCTATGTAATATTTGGGATGCTGCCCTTGGAGACTCAGAGTGAGCCTTGGGTACTCCCCTCCGATTGTTTTTTCTAATCTCACTCTCTGTTGCTTAGCTCCAGACCCAAACCCTAGCTAAACTACTTTGAGCCTCACCGGCACCACTCCATATCCAACAGGCACAAATCATGGCCCCATGGCCCTAATCATGATTTAGGGGCACCCATCAGGGCCTCCAGCCTCCTCCACAGCCACACCCAGGCCTCTGGGAGTTACAGTAACCCCATTCACTGGGCCTTCTGGCCCTATACTGGGTGTAGCCCACTTGGGCTTTGCAGGGCTGTTCCCTTGCTGGCTTCAGCCCAGTTTATCCATGACCCTTGCAGGACTCAAAGCACACAGTGCCTCCTAAGGCACCACCTTCTCCCCATGGCTCCAACTTTCCCTTTAGTCACTCTTAACCCTCTGGTCAAAGAAAACAAAACCCAAACCAGACAGTCTCTAACCCAAAGCCTTTACACCCCATTACCACAAAATCCTACTCTATCAGCTACCTTCTTCCCAACGTTCAGGGTACCTTTCTAGATCTGTGGCTTCCTCTTTAGCAGCCTGTGCTGGCAGGAGCTCCTCTGCTTCAGAAGTCATGGCTAGTCTAAGTTCTCTGGCCCCAGAGCTGAGGTATCTCACCTGACTCTGGTCCTCAGAAGTAGGTTGAAGGGCTTCCCCTCATTATTTTGAACAAGCTTGTTCCCACTTATCTAGCTACTTTACAGGCTCGGCTTAACTACTTTGCTGGGGCTCTGCCTGCTGCGTATTAGAAGGCAGGTTGCTCCCAAGTGGTGATCCATAGCTTTGTGGCTCCTGACACTGCGGTCCTTCAATTGCTCGCTTTCTGGCAACTGGTCCTATCACTTGCCCAGCCCTATAATGCTGGTCTATTACTTCTTAAAGTAATAGAGACCCTTGCTCTCTGTTACAGTCCTTTAAACACAAGACAGTCTTTCTTCAGGGATGTGTCACATGCAGAATGTAGAGGGAGGGACATTACAGGAAGAAGCAATATATTCCAAGGAATCATCCCTCAATTAAAGATTCCCATTAAACTCAGTGGGCACCAAGGAAGATCCCTCTTGCCTTCCCTATCTGAAGGGTAGAGTATATTAAGATACAGGGTAGCCTTAGGGCTCTATATGGAAAATGGAGCAGAAATTCAAAGCATTTCCAGCGGTTTTAATTTTAGATTTAGAATCCAACTATAAGTTAGACAAGGAACAGGTTCCCACCAGATGAGGGCTCAACCAGAAAGCTTAACCAGAAAAATAGTGCTTGCTTATTTATGGGGAAATTCATACATTTCCAGGATATATCTTTTTCCTCCCTTACAAACACAGGATCTGAACACTGTTTAGTCATAATCATTTAGGAGATTTAAAACTGTACAAAACAGGCTTAACCAATCCCACTTACTAAATATATGGGAGGCAAGGATTTTGGTGGGTGATATTTTTTACTGGATTACCTGCATGGTTAGGATACTTAGAGAAGCTTTCAAATGCAATGCATCTATCTTCAGGTCTGATATCATCCACAAAAAGCCCTTCCTCACCATTTCCTGGACCATCCTGGCTACACAACATCACTCTAACATAACTAAATATATAATATTTTGTACTTATATGAGGCTTTCCATTCACCTTAAACATGCTCAGAAATATTCTTATCCCTAATTTAGAGAGGGCATTCAGAGGGGTTTAATGCCTTGCTCAAGGTCACTCAGCAAAGCTGCACAGAGCCAGGAAGGCAATTCTGGTCCATTGGTTCCTAGTCCACTACCTATTTCACACAGCTGTTAAATGTTATGTGCAGGAAGGGAAATTGAAATACTGTACCATGTCAAATTGATTTATAAAAAGGTAAATGATTCATAAAAAGTTTGTAGCAAGGAATACTTCTTTGGGCTGTGATCAACTACATAGCCACTCACACAGTTAGAAAAGTGTTACTCAACCTTTTCAGTCTGAAGACACCTTTTAATAGACTTCAGACACCCTTCAGAAAATGCCAGACCTTAGTTTTAACTTTCTTCAGACTTCAGAAAAATAATTGAGCAACTTTTCTGATGCAAGGTACTCAGAAAGAGACCACAACAAGTCAGAATGATTTTAACACTATGGATTCCTATTTGAAAGCTCTGGGTTTATCTTGGGAATCATGTTTGCACACCTAACAGTGCTAACATTGCATACACCCCCCAGCACCCTTGAAAAGATCCCAAGCCACCCCAGAGTGCCATGGCACCTTGGGTGAGAATCACTACCTTACGATAACAGAAGCATTAATTTCCAATTCTGGTTCTTGTAGACTAAGAACATGCAAGGTGATATTCTTGGCCTGCTCAGTGCAGTGCAAGAGTATCTGCAGTTTGACAGAGCTTATTCCCTTTGCAGTTTTCTTAGTTTATTTTGTTTCAAACTTTGAGGTTCATCTTGCTTCTCTTGAAAGCAAGGGCCTAATCGTGCTGTCTGATGGATTAAATGAGCTGCAGAGTCCGCTTCTCACTAAAGCTGCAGATAACACAAGAAAAATATTTACAGACATCATCAAATTCAAAGTCAAATTCTCTCTGTATGGTCACAGCTCTTATTAACTTTATTATTTTGTTATTATTATTTTTGCAAGCATTCAGACAGGCTAGAAAACTCAAACAAAAAAGGTTTCAACATAAATCAGGATGGAGATAGTTGGTCAGATCTGGGTGAATAATTTTCAACAAATTATAGCAGAGGATGAATTTTCAGCCTGCAGTCAGGGCCCATTTAATCATAAAATAAAATGTAATTTATGCCTAAACAAGATTGTTTTAGGCAGAAGTAGTTTATCAAAAGTTGTTCTTTCGATCAAGAAACATTGTGCCCATTCACACAGCATGAACAATTACTGAATGATGGAAATAATATTGAGATGGGTGTGTTATTAAGCTATTGACTGAAATTAGAACACTAACTCACTAGTGAACAAGTCTGTAGATATTTGTTCTTTGTAGGCACTTCCCCAAAAGGAAAAAATTGTTACATTTGTTAAGTTAAATGTTTGTGTAAGGGTTTGTTTTTTTCATTCAGTTCTCCTAAAGCACCTCATGGTTGACTAATGAAACTGTTTATTCTAGGTGGGGGCTTCATGAAATCAGACTTTCAGCTAACTCAGCTATATAGGGCAGATTACAGCACTGGCACAAAAGCCACTCAAGGCCCAATGTCTGGAATCAGGTGGTGACATCAGGGTCTCCATTTTCATTTTTTTTAAACTGTGGTCTAGACATGACAGGTATAAAGAAAACTTGAAAATGGGAAGTGAGTGCAAATGCTGCAGCCAGCCTGAAGCCACAGTCCTATGAAGTGGGAACTATTCCTTCTACCAATACTACCCTGACAAAGAACTGTGGGGATGGAGTGACCCTTGCTGTTTCCTCTGTACCATGGCTTTACTGCCTCTTGATGCCGAGGACCAAATCCTCCCAGTCTTGCTATCAGGATAACAGACATACAAGAAATATATTTAGTCTACCTGTGAGGAAATGAGTGCACACAAATAAATCACTCTGCTTAAGAGCCAGGCCAGTTCATTCATTTACACATTAATCCACACTTCCACTACCACATAAATGTGTGCTACATGTAAATGTAATAAAACTGCTATTGCTTGACTTGAAATAGTACTGTGAGAACATTTTAACAAGTAAATGATGCTCAATAAAAGACAGGATGATGTAAATGAGCAATACATAATGTAAAAAAAAAGAGAAGTCTGAAAATGTTTATAAAGGACAAAATGTCCCAAAACTGACTTCCCATCTTGCCACTTTAAATGATTATTTCGTATTCTTCTGCCTCAAGTAATACTGTTTGTTTAAACTGTGTTTATAATCAAGATATATTCAAAACAAACATTTCAAAACATTGAAATAAACATTTTCCTTCATTTGGCAGCCAGTAGTCATCAATTCTCCATTATTAAGTAGTGCAAAATACAACTGGAAACAATTAATCATGAATTCAGATTAATTATTACTTATATTAAGAGTGGGGGAAACCATACCTGAAATCAGGTATCTGTTTAAAGAGTGGGTAGACAAAGATTTGAACAGCTGATTAATTTCTGCCTTCTACTTATTCTAGTTGCATTTCTGTTCAATCCATAACAAATTTAGACTGGCGGTCAAGATTGAATTTTTTGAGACTACTGCAGTAATTGAGAAATTGAACGGATACGGGGTTGGAACAACTTCTCTTGGGACATAAGTCACTGGATCTACTATCAATTGTCTATATTGCTTTTTTAGCCTTAGACACATCTACTCACATTGCTGCGTTTAAGTGTTTTAGGGTCGTTTATTTTACAAAAGGACAGATTTTTATGCATGTTTCAGGCTTTACTATTAAATCACTAGGAGATAGCTATGATTTTAGATTTTAATATTTGTCATGATATACATGAACATCTATCTACTTGTGAAATAAGATAAACATTTCTGAGCATGTCAGTTTTTTACCTGATGTGAACTAATTTTTATTATTAATTATAAATATTAATTCTAAGTATTGTAGTTAAAATAATAAAAGAGTATCCAATCTCTGTAAATCACAAGTAATTTATTTTACATGTCTAGGGCATAATTTTAAAAGTCTCATTCCATATTTGAACATTAAAATATCTTTAAGAATGACAACAACTTCAGGAATAAACTAATTTCTAGAATTAGTATTCTGTCCATCGATGGAAAATGCAATCCATCTCTCATATACCCTGCAAAACAACTGCAGACTTTCTTAACAAGAAATTATTCAATAACTCAGGCAAAATCTCCATTACGTGAAAAGCTAAATTCTTACTTTTTCATACTGTGTTAGTCAGCACCAGAAAGTAAAAGGAAAATCTGGGCTTGTTATCATGTATAAACAGAGCCCTAGAAGGCAGGTATAGGAAATGAATCACTGCATGCCCAACAACATTGAAGGGCAACTGAGTATAATGCCTGAAAAAGTAGACCAGTGGTACCCAACCTTTTCACTGCGTAGGCCAGAAGGGGAGTGCCAGGTCCTTCAATAGGCCAGACTCTGCCAATGGACAAAATCCGACTGTGGGAGTTTGCACAGCCTAAACCTGATTTGTCTGCCTGGGATGGATGGAGATGCCCCAATCCAGATGCATGGTGGGGGGAGGAGAGTGGGGAACAGGGAGACGAGCAGCAGCCTGGTCCTGATCTCAATCCCAGTTCAGATATGCAGGGAACGGGCAGGGCAAGTCACAGCATCAGTCTGGATGCTCAGGGGAAGAGGGGCAGAACAGCTCTATTCTAGACATGCACAAGGAGGGGAGGGGGCAGGGAGCAGCCTTCAGAGGGGAGCTACAAAGACCTGAGAGAACGGTCCCTGCAGGGTGCTATGCTTCCACTCAGGTACCACATGGGGCTGCTCTGTCCTGTCTGTCCTTCAATGCCTCTGTCTCTCTGACCTGACAACAAGACACTGGTAAAATATAAAGTTGCATATAGACAAAATAAATCTATAGTTTGTAGAATGTTTTGTAGTAGCAAGGCAACTTAATTAATGTTGAGATGTAATTCATAGATTCATAGATGTTAGGGCCGGAAGGGACCTCAATAGATCATCGAGTCCGACCCCCTGCATAGGCAGGAAA
>NW_005841888.1:3554429-3564875 GCF_000455745.1 Alligator sinensis
AGTTTCTCTAGTCTCTCCTTGTAGGGCTTGGTCTGTAGGCCCTTAACCATACGAGTGGCCCTTCTCTGGACCCTCTCCAGGTTATCCGCATCCCTCTTGAAGTGCAGTGCTGAGAATTGCACGCAGTACTCCAACTGCGGTCTGACCAGTGCCCGATAGAGGGGAAGTATCACCTCCTTGGACCTGTTCGTCATGCATCTGCTGATGCACGCTAAAGTGCCATTGGCTTTTCTGATGGCTTCGTCAGATGCCTACTGCTGATTCATGTTCATCTTGGAGTCCACTAGGACTCCAAGATCCCTTTCCGCTTCCGTGCCACCCAGCAGGTCATTCCCTAGGCTGTAGGTGTGCTGGACATTTTTCCTCCCTAGGTGCAGCACTTTGCATTTCTCCTTGTTGAACTGCATTCTATTGTTTTCTGCCCACTTGTCCAACCCGTCCAGGTCTGCTTGCAGCTGTTCCCTGCCCTCCGGCGTGTCCACTTCTCCCCATAGCTTTGTCTCATCTGCAAACTTGGACAGAGTACATTTCACTCCCTCGTGCAAGTCGCTGATGAAGACATTAAAGAGTATCAGTCCAAGGACCGAGCCCTGCGGGACCCCACTGCCCACACCCTTCCAGGTCAAAACCGACCCATCCACCACGACTCTCTGGGTGCGACCCTCCAGCCAATTCGCCACCCACTGGACTGTGTAGTCATCCAAGTCACAGCCTCTTAACTTGTTCACCAGTATGGTGTGGGATACCGTATCGAAGGCCTTCCTGAAGTCTAAGTATACGACATCCATCCCTACTCCTGTGTCCAGGCTTTTTGTAACCTGGTCATAAAAAGAGACTAGATTAGTAAGGCATGATCTGCCTGCCACGAACCCGTGCTGGTTTCCCCTCAGCATAATTTGTCCTGCCGGGCTCTCACATACGTGAGCCTTGATAATTTTTTCAAAGACTTTGCCAAGTATGGAGGTGAGACTGACTAATGTATTAGCCTTCATTATCTTTATACAACAAACTTATACAGGTCCCCAAACACATCAAGCTAGTTTGACAAGTTACTTGCCATAAACTACATTGAGTATATTACAGTCCTTTAATTATTTCTTAACACTCCTGTTTTATTTAATCCAGCCACTTTTATTTAATCCAGATTTAATGCAAGTTTACAAACTCACAATGAACCAGGATTATTCCATTTGCCTTTAAAAAAAATCAGCAAACCCTCACCTTTCTTCGGGTTCTCCAGAATTTCCTCAGTGATTCAAAGGCTTAGCAAAAACCGATTCTAATGGTGCAGGGAGCTCCTGCATCATTAGAAACTCTTGGGTGCAAATAATCCAGATCTGCCAATTTAAATGTGCCTGGTTGTAGTTAACTGATGTTTAACACCGTCCTTAATTATTAACAGAGTGTATTTAAACAGACTCATTTCATGAGTACATCATAAAGCTTTTACCCAAATACAGAACAGTTTATTGAGCATTTCTGCATCATCATCATCACTTTCACCATTTTTGTCTAGTAAGACATAACCACTGTTAAGATTCCCAAATATTTTTCCTATTTTATCAGTGCAGTGAAAAATGACTAAGAAACTTAATATGTTGGGGGGTGGATTAGCTGCAGCTTACACATGGACTACAAATAGAACTATTAGACCTCTCCAATACACTGCATAGTGCAAATATGAAAATAACTGGGTGATCCCAGAAATCTACTTTAATTAGACTGTCAGTTAAGTGAAGGAAATGTGACAGAAGAGTGTTGTCAAGGCAACAGACAATCTTCATCTGAAATTTAGGTTCTTTCTGTAAAGAAATATTATAAATGTGACAGTTTTTAAAATAAATTGTAACATATATAATTTCACAGCTAACTACCTGTCTTTGTTATTAAAATTCCTATTTTCACTTTTTGCACCACAAAGTAGACAACTGAAAATTCAAAAATACATCCTAAATGTACTTAAGTTTTCCCTGTTTTCTCCCCTTTGTGGATAGATTCAATCAACTATGCAAAAAATATACAAATTGGAGTTCAAAATACTGTAGTTTACTACTCTTTCTTGCGTCCTGTCTAAGGTTGTTGCTGATAGGTATTTAGCAGAATTCACAGATTTGTGAGAATCTGACCGGGCTGCAACGTGACTGCTTCTGCTATGACCATTACGGCAGCTGGAACTGAACCCACTAAACAGCTAGCAAGACCCACTATATATGAAAACTTTGCATAATCTGCTGTGTGTAAATAATTGATATTTACCTGTTAAATATTTAAACAAGTGGCTGCAGCAGTGTCAGGCCTGTAAAAGATTGCACTTGGAGCATCTTGTGTTCATTCTGTTCCCATTTGATCTCAACATTAGCAGGGTCAATAATTTGAATGAGTGACCTTAAAAAGCACACGTGCACTGCAGGCAGGTGTGAAAATTATTTGACTATATCCTCCACAAATTCAAGGCTGAAAGGAGTATGTGCCAGATTCTGAGCTTCATCTTCTGAGAGAGGCAGCACAAAAGAGGCAGCCCAGAGAAACGCATGGCAGAGGCATAAGATGACTTTGTCAGACTCCAGATCACTGAGAGGCGTTGAATCAGCCCCCTCCTTAATTTAAGTATCTCTGGGTGCTGTTCTAACTCTCAGCAGTAGCTGATTGGGAAACAGATTCTCCTCAACCAAAACTAGGGAGGTGAGGGTTGTGGAGAAGGGATGGGATGCATCTGCTCCCCAACTCAAGTACTCAGACTTTTGTCAAGAGTCTGAAAGCTAAAAACTCTCTCTTCAGGACACCATTTGTTTTAGTCCAAAATATTTCATCCTGATGATTGGGAACAAAAAAAGAAAAAAAAAACAAAAACCTTTCCTCAGAACGTTGTTGAATGTGGCCCTTTCCCACCAAAGGGCCTGTTTTACCCCCTAAAAAGCCTTTTGGTCTCCACTGCCACTCATTCCTGTACCCAAACCCTTTGCAGAGACAATGCAAAAGTAAATGTCAGGCTGCTTCTATCAGCCCTATACTGTTCCTTCACTGGGAGAACTTTTCCCCATATACCTTATGGTTTATTGATTGTCCCTATATGCCACTTGGACATTGGCTGAATTGTGGTTTAATTCTACGATAATCTTTAGAATGGGGCAGTTAAGACTTGTCTTGGACCAATTATAGTTGGATTCAACCTACCCCAAAATAGTCGTGTAGATTGTAATGGATATAGTGTTCATTACTTCCAGTCTTAAAGATATTGTCCAGCATGCTTGTACAAAGATTATTAATTTCTGTATCAGCCCTTGAATATCCTTAATTCAACCCATAGATGGGAAAACCAAGCTACAGAAATGAGACAACTTGTATAAGGTAATTTATAGTAGGGAACTGGCAGAATCAGGAATAGAATATCTGAAAATGCTTACTTTGGCATCTTCTCCACTGAGCAAAACGGCCTCATTCAGAAGGATGTTACAGAAAGCGTTAACAATCTTAAATTAAGGCTAATGCATAACAGCACATAAGTACACATTATTCAAGTTTGCAGAAATCTATGCCCATAGATATCACATTTAATTCAGAATAAATGGACAAAAAATATATCCACTGTACTATATTGTACTATGTGATATGCAAAAGTTTGACAATAGTATATTTACTATCAAAGAACCTAATGTTAGTACATCACAAAGTTATTACACATATTTTGTGGCTTATTCCTCATTTTATTACATAATTAATTGAATGAATATCTGGCCAGGTGACTAGACACGTAATTAATCAGTTAATCAAGTCTTCACATTAGGGGCCTCCGTGCTTCTGAGAGTCTCTCTCAAGACTTTGTAGAAGACTCCTCATAATATTCCCATCATAGGGAGGCACACCACTTCCTTAAAGATAACCAAATACTACAGTAATAAGAGCCATACAAAGTACAAATTTTACAGCCAGAGAGTTTGAGGCAGAAAAGACAGAGACTTGCCCTAGTCAGTGACAAAATTAGAAAGAATCATAGAACTCTGCTTTATGATCACTTCCTCTCCTCCTCTGATTTTAGTCCTGTTAGAAAAAGTATTCAAGGGTCACACACAAACGTTGTCCCCTATAGCAGATGCCAAGAGGGATTTGCAAATACCTTGCAACATACACTTGGTTACGGACAAGTATACACTGGGGTACTGGGTGCATAAATTAGTGTGCGCAAAAGTACCACACTCTTCTGTCTCCACTTAAGTGCCTGAACTTTTACTTGGAAGTCATAAGAACTTTTGCAAAGCATTAAATAATTTCCTTCCTCGTAAAATTGGTATAATGTAACACTCGGTCCTGAAACTAGTTTTATCAGAACAATTAAAGTATTCCTAATATATTAAACCTTTTGAAACCAATTTATCTTTCATTCGCTACACCAGCATTAGACATCGTTTAAGCTGTAAATCTATTTCAATGATACAGTGTTTATTGAGGAAGAGGGATTTTTTTAATAGAAAGTTCTTGCTTAAGTGGAGTTGAATATTAAAGCAGGTATTTTATTTCAAACTTAAAATTTTAAAAGTTGTAGAATAAGTAGCTGGATACGCATAGAAATGCAATGTAATCAAACAACCTTTGGAGGCAATAATCTTTCCAGAACCATAATTTATACTGATACAGGACTTTGAGCAAATCAGTATTTGTATTCCAAACAGAAATGGAGTGTTATCATTTTAAAAAGGATGGATACAGATAAATATATTTAAAACTGGGAAACAAACAACTGTCAAATTTAATGAAGTATTAAATCAAAATCTGTAGAATGATCACGGATCCTCTGAAACTCCTGAGATTAACCATGATACCTCATCCAGTAGTCTCTCAGTGAGCCAAACTCCAAGCTGTGTGAGCTGTTCCAGAACACGTTTCTGCCTACTAAACCCAGCAAAAGCATTATTTAATTAATAATTTGAATTGTATGTTCAAATACCTTTGGAGTTCAAAGCCAATGTTCTTAAGTGCAGCTTTCTGAACATGGGTCCCTTCAGGAAACTTTTGGCAGTTAAAAACCTGTTCTGGAATGTAGTTTTGCTGAATAAGGTCCTAATTGAGCCCTGAGACCAAGCACCTCTAAGAGAGAGGCATAGCACTCAAATAGAATCACAGGTCTAGAACAGACCCTGCTGTTTTCATATGTGCTACATACAAGAACTGGACGGCCACCAAATTGCTGTTGTATCCTTGTAGACCTATGAATAAGGACTCATAGATTGTAAGGCTGGATGGGACCTCGGAAGAACATTGGGTCCAGCTCCTCTGCACCAAGCAGGAAAGACAGCTTGGGTCAGGTGACCCCAGCAAGGTGACCGTTCAATCTCCTCTTGAAGATTTCCAGGGTAGATTGCACCACCTCTGGGGGGAGCTTATTCCACAGTCTGGACACCCTGACTGTGAAGTTTTTCCTAATGTTGAGCCTGAAATGGTTTTCCAGGAGTTTGTGGCCATTACTCCTGGTTTTCCCCAAGGGTGCTCTGGTGAACAGTTGTTCGCTGAGCCCTTGATGTACTCCCCTGATGTAGCAGTAAGCTGCTACCAACTCCCCTCTCAGCCTTCTCTTTTTTAGGCTGAAGAGTCCCAGGTCCCTCAGCCTTTCCTCGTAGGGTTTTCTGTGCAAGTGTCTGATCATGTGGGTGGCTCTTCTCTGGACTCTCTCAAGCATTTCCACGTCCTTGTTAAAACGTGGTGCCCAGAACAGGATGCAGTAGTCCAGCTGCAGTCTCACCAGTGCTGAGTAAAGCAGAAGAAACACCTCCTTGGTTGTGCTTGAGATGCATCAATTGATGCATGCCAGAGTATTATTGGCCTTGCTGGCTACAGCATCGCACCGATGGCTCATATTCATATTGTGGTCTATTATTACCCCTAGATCCTTTTCATCTGTGTTGCTGATCAGTTTGGTGCCACCAAGCGTGTAGGTGTGTTGGGGATTGTTTGTCCCCAGGTGGGACACTTTACTTTTCTCAGTGTTGAACTTCATCTGGTTCCAATCCACAGAACTTGCTAGCCTGTCTAGGTACGCCTGTATCTGCAGCTTATCTTCAAGTGTGACCATACTTTCCCATAACTTGTTGTCCGGGAGTTTGGCCAGTGAGCTCTTCACCCCCACATCCAAATCATTGATAAAGTTGTTGAAAAGAACTGGACCAAGCACTGGCCATTTCGCCAAGACAACACAGATCTGTTAATTAGAATTCTCTGGGTCCTACCCCGCAGCCAGCTTCCTACCCACCGGTCATGCAGTTATGCCCACAATCCTCCAATTTTCTCGTGAGGATATCCTGGGATAGCAGATAAAAGGCCTTTTGGAGGTCTAGGTATACAATGTCAACCTCCTCTCTCTTATCCAGGTGGCGAGTTACCCAATCGTAGAACGAGATGAGGTTAGTAAGACAAAACCTGCCCGCGACAAAGCCATGCTGGCTTTCATTCAGAATCCTACCTTCTGCAAGCCTATTGCACATAGACTCCTTAATGAATTTTTCCAGGATTTTTCCTGTGATAGAAGTTAGGTTAATTGGCCTATAATTACCCAGGTCCTCTCTCCTTCTTCTTGAAGATGGGCACAACATTGGCCCTCTTCCATTGTTCGTAAGCCTCTTTCTTCTGTAAGAGGACCGTGATTTCTCCGTTTAGCCAAGAGGGATTCCCAGCCCTTCTACTTTTCCTCCGCATGGGAATAGACTTCCTTTGTGCTTCATGAATCATGTCCTTAAAGAATGACCACTCTTCATGCACTCCTTTTGCCTTTGGTCCCTGATCCTGCAGCACTTCCCCTACTAGTCACCTGAGTTTGTTGAAATTTGCATTTTTGAAATCCAAAACTTCAACCCTGCTAATTTGTCTGCCTTTCAACAGACCATGAACGTGATGGTTTCACAGTCACTGTCGCCCAGGCTACCCTCTATATTTAAGTTGGTTACCAGGTCATTTCCTTTGGCCAGGACCAAGTCTACAAGAGTGTTACCTCTAGTTGGCTTGTGCACCTCCGGAGTCAGGAAGAGCTCTTCGATGCAGGTCAGGAAGGAATGCAACCGACCCGACTTGGCCGTGTTTCTCCCAAGAGACGTCTGGATAATTGAAATCGTCCGTGACAACCATGTCCCAAGCACACACAAGACTCAGTTCGAGGGAACTCTAGATCGAGCTCCTCCCCCTGGTTTGGTGGTCTGTAGTCTACACCTATGGTTAAGTCTCTCTTGCTGCCCCCTCCCTCCCCCCCTCCCACCGGCCGTAGCTTGACCCAGAGGGTTTCAAGCCGCTCTTCTTTGGACCCAATGTCAGCCTCCAAGAAGGAGTACTGCTCCTTCATATAGAGAGCTACACCTCTACCTTTCTTCCCTATTTGGTCCCTTCTCACATGATTGGAGCATAGCCATAGAGAGCTATACCCTGCATAGGAGTCCCAACAAATCTCCATAATCCCTACTAGATCATAATGCCCACTGGAGAGTAGAAGGGCTAGCTCCTCCTGCTTGTTCCCCATGCTCCTGGCATTAGTGTACAGGCACCTGAATCTTCCTATTAAGACCCTCAACTTCCTGTCACACTGAAGGAGAACTATTCCCTCAGCTCTTGCAGGAGTGACTTTTCTGGTGTTCCTATCTACAGAGCTTTTTTGTATGTCAGTCCCCAGGCATGCTCTAGTCAGTGTTTCCCCATCCCTGACTCCTAGCAACTTTGTCACTCATCACTAGAAGATATGAGCCAACTCCATTTTCTTATGTTTTTTACATCCATCCAGAGGAAGGAATCAGGAATTGAGCTGAAGAACATCTAAAAAAAGATAATTCTGCTAAACCTATACATCTGTTTGGCCAACTGGATGAAGAACAGAGTCACTGAAGCATAGCAGCCAAAATGATTACCATTTATTTTATTGCCTGTCATGAATTAGATAGGACTTGCACATTTCAGCAGTGTGGGCTGATTTACTATTGAAAGATGTGTTCCATAAAACTAAACTAAGAAATACAGTAACTACAGTATTAAGAAATTACCAAATCCAGAAAGGAACATGGGTACCTAATTCTAATCCTGAGTTAGGCACATAGGTGCCCTGCCTTGGAACAGGATCCCTAAACAAATATCCATGCTAAGCAGGGAGCCCCCTAAAACTAGCTAACAGGAGGGCTGAGGACAATGATGTGCCTCAAGTACCACTCCTCTTTAGTATCTGATCTGCCAGTCCTCTATGCCCCTTCCCTCCCACCACACCGGACATACCAGCTGAAGGCAGCTCTCCATGCTGCCGGCTCTACTCCTCGCTGCCCGAGTGCTGCGCTACAGCTGCACACAGCACGAACATTTATTAGCCAAATTATTGGCCCCATCGGGCCGATATCCGATACAGCCAGTTTTCTTTACCTCAGTACTGATCCGAAATCGGACCAATGTATCGGTGCACCTCTACATGCAATACAACTTTTACCAGACAATTTAAAATTTGGAATTTAACACACACGGCATATTGATACATCAATTCCAATACATGGTAATTTTCTACCTGAATTTTGCTCAAATCAGGAATAACATAAAAACATTAAATTAGTATTTCCAAACACAGCTTGCAGTAACAAGAAATTAACCACTACTTTAAGTGGTTCTAATAAGCTTCCCCTGATCACTATGTTATAAATAAATGGTCAAGCATTTCATGTCATAGCTTTTATCTGAATACGACACTGATGATAAACTGAAGGAAGACGCATCTACCCACTTTCATGACTGTTTAACACTTTAATATGATCTTCTCTGGCAAAATAATTGGGCACTAAATTGCAGCATAAATGGGTAAATGAAAGGTATTGTACCTTTGAATCAGCCTGGTTATGTAGTGCAGTTTCAAGTTCTACTTGTTACAGAGGTAATGACAATCTCCAAACAAGACGCCACCAGTTTGAATATTTGTACCAGCATTAGCTGTTCTAAGATTAAACAGCCATTGACCCCCTTCTTCCCCCCCACCCAAAGAACAAGTAACTGGAGTTAAAAAGAAGGAACACAAACAGTGACACATTGTTGTTACATATTAAGTTCTGTATTTCCATGCATGGAATACAGTAAAAGCAATTAGTCCATTGTAATAAATATAGAAAGCATTTAAAATTACCCTACCTTGTAAACATTACGGTAAATTAATCCCCCTTCACCAGTGGACAGAATGGCATAGTGAATTAGAAAAGCCCTGGGCCAATAAGGGAAATTGCCAATGAAACTAATTATACCTTGAATTATTAGGTAAACAGGTAATTAAATCATCCCTCCCAGATGATAAAGGACAGGCATTATCTTAAATGAAATGTTGTATTCATTTATTTATTGACAATGTGTTTTGCATGATTACAAAATTGCAAGTGTTGTCAAAATCTATAGGACAACTTGTTTGACGTCCATTACCTCACATTTGTAATCGCAAATGGTACTGAGTCACTGACAAAACAGCTACTATTCAATAAAGGGTATTCTTCTTCAAATATTAAGCAGAGAAAGGTTCCTTACCTTAAAATATGTATTCAAACTTTTACAATACCTGGTGTTTCTCAGGTAACAGAATACAGAAAAAAGAGGGGAATTGGGCATGCATTTAAATCACCTTTCATTTCAGTGAATGCATATAAAAAGCAACTCAATAATGCAGATGTCCAATTCTGAATGTGGCAGTAGGGGATGGATGGATAGTCTACCACCAAAGAGGCAAGAACAGAAAATGTACAACTTTAGGAATCCTCTTCCATAGCCACCTCCTCTTGTAGCTTCTGTACCATTTTGTCCTCCAGTTGTTTTGCTTTGCCTTCAGAAAAACAAAAACAAGAAAATTTTAAAACGTGGAAATAACTCCTCAGAGCCCAGCTACTACGTGGGCAAAGCCTCCCTGGGCTGTAGGCTGCAAACCCCTGGTCTAATACACGACTCAAGGGCCAGATACTTGTTATACAACTTTATCACCACCTGTACCTATTGAGGAATAGTTTTAATAAAAAGCAGAGCAGTTACTATTTATATGCAATAACTAAAACTAACCTAAATTTTGTATAATGCACTCAGCACTCCATTCATCTACCACAATGGACTCTGTTACCCCTTGGTAATATAAACCAGAACTTCACATAGTAGCAGAAAGAAGAGTATCATCTTTAATAAATAGACTGGTTCCTAGATCATGTCCAGAAAAATATTTTTAAATTCTCACAAACACTGTGTTTGAGGCCTAATGGCAATGCTCAGCACTATCATAATATTAAAAAAATCCAAGACTGATTACTAATCCTGCATTCTTTTGTTGGCATTCTTTTGCTAGCAGGGCTGGGAGCACTGAAGCAACAACACAATAAGCCCTTGGGAAAAGGGAATATTACATATTATTATGCCACACTCTTTTGTTAAAAGAAACAGAACTAAGACTGCTGCTTACTCCTTCAGATCTAACAGAATTCT
>NW_005841888.1:3564906-3575276 GCF_000455745.1 Alligator sinensis
AAAGACCTCAAGGGTGGATGAAATAGAGTAAAAAAAGATTAACACTGGCAAAACCGCTGTTCCTGTTTATACACATGTATTAAACTACACGCTGCAAGTGAGCTGCAAGGCAGCAGTCAATGTGCTCTAATGAACAGTGTAATATATAACCATCTCAAACAAAGACATTTAAAGTAACGCTATTTTTTTTTAATTTGTCACATGAACATGCAATAAGATTAATTTATCAACAGCTTTTATCAAGCAATATTTGACGAGTTATTTTCATTTTATATATGCATCCCAAATAATCTTGGTTTGGCACTTGCTTAGCTACGCAATTTGCACACAGCTATGTGGACAAAAAGGAACTCATTTGAAAATGTACCCTAAAACACCATTTTTTTAAAAATAGCAGCTCACTAGAACTGCCTTATATAATACAATTTACCAGCATCGTTTAAGGCATAGAACTGTTTATAGTAAGGAACTAGGAGCAGTAGAAAAATATTTGCAAGTCAATTTGAAAAAAAAAAGCTTTACTTACAAATCGGGAGTACAAATTTCTTATCTGTCCAACTTTCAGCTATAGTTTGGTTTCACTGTCTACTCGTTTAACTACCTCACATTGGGACATACAACTTTAATAACCTATGTACCTGAATCCAAGATTACCCTGAATTTAAGACAATACCCCAATAATTTCATAGATTTCATAGATATTAGGGCTGGAAGGGACCTCGGAAGATCGAGTCCAGCCCCCTGCCCAAAGGGCAGGAAGTCAGCTGGGGTCATAGGATCGAATCACATTCGAATCACGTTCTATACCTGGAAAACGTATAAATTTGTTATAATTTCTATGTATAGAATCTAATTATTGGAATCTAATCATCTTAAATTTCTCTCCCCACCGCTACCGTGGAGAAAACAATGGTGGAGGACACGCAGTGGGGGATGCAGGGGCTGGTCAAGCAACTTTTCCTCTGCTGCCTTCCCTGCCACCCACTTGTTTCCCCCCCACCCCTCCCCAACACACACACAGCCTAGGGCCCTCTGCAGCCTCACAATTTTTTTTTTGGTGTGGGCATACAACAAAATGATGCAAGGTACCCATCTGGTAGTGAACTAGTGTAAGAGCAGCACAGGGCAAAAACATAATGATTACATCCTGGGAAATTATGCACACATGCAACGTTGCACATAAAAGGTATGACCGCACATAACTGCATAATTTTCTATAATTTAACCACAGAGGGCTCTGTGCCTTCACCTCTGTGGGGTTCCCGGCACTCCAGCTGGAAACCCCATGATATGGAAGCACAGAGCTGTGCTACTGGACAGCTGGGTGAGTGGGGAGGAGAGCTCCTGCCTGCTGGGGGCAGGGGGACACATGAGGTTTGGGGGTAGGCATGGGGGTGTGTGGGTGGGTGTGGGGTCACACACTATCAGGCTGGCCAGCTCCATACCTGCACATGGGGTTTCCAGCACTCCAGCAGGAAGCCATATGTGGAGGCAAGCAGGAGCCTGCCCAACCCAAAGGCACACAATTCTGTGCCTCCATGTGCAGCTTCCTGTTGGAGCACTGGAAGTCCCACATGGAGGGCCAGCCCAGCCCGATGGCGCATGGATTGAGCACCATGCACCACTGGGCTGGGCAGGAAGCCGCACATGGAGGCATGGAGTCATGCACCATTGGGCCAGGCAGGCTCTTGCTTACTTCTACATGCAGCTTCCCGCTGGAGTGCTGGAAGCCCCATATGGAGGCACAGAGCTCGTCCAGCCCAAAGGTGCACAGCTCCCATTCCACGTGCCATCAGACCAGGCTGGCTGACTCCATGCCTCCACGTAGATCTTTTAGCACTCCAGCAGAAACCTGCACATGAAGGCACAGAGCCTACTCAGCCCAATGGTGCACAGCTCCTGCCTGCAGTGCCATAAGCCTCATGTGCTGGCATCAAGCCAGCCCAGTATGGTTCGAAGGCACGCACCAGCAGGCTGGGCCAGCTCCATGCCAGCACACGCAGGCCCTGGGACTCACCCACAGGCAAGCACCACCAACAGCCACAGCCATGAGCACCCCAACGGCCTGCTGTCTGCTGCTACCCACACCTACCCACAAAACCCCTACACCTCCCATCCCCCCCGACAAATCCCTCCATACCCCCCCAGACGCCTCACAAACCCGATACTCCCATATCACACACTTCCCAAGAACCCCACACCCACACACACCCTACATTCCCCTACCCCCTACATTCCTTCACATTCCCCACAAACCCCACATACCCCAACACCCCCCACCTTCATAAATCCCCCCTACACACACACACACACACACACACACACTCCACAACTAACCCTAACCATACAAAGTACCTGCACATATTTCTAAAGAAGGTTGTATTTAGTTTAAAAGGAAGTTATTTTGCATAATTTTGAGTTTTTCTGCACATAACTGGGGTGTAAATGATAAATGGTAAGCAGGAAAGTTGGCTGCTGTGGTTTAATGACTGCTTTCTGTATGCAAAAAGCTAAACTGATCTACAGGTTTAAGAAAACTATAGATCTGGGAAAGCAGTTTGATTAGTTTATATATCTTTCTGAATTGGGAAATCACTAGATTCCTAAAGCAATTTCTTTCAATAAAAATATATATATAAAATGGTGATGGGATCCAGAACTTTTGAATGTAGAACCTCCCAGCAGCTGTTTTCCCAGTCAGGAACATGAAGATTAAGTATGAAGGGGCCATAAACACTCCTGCCTCTGTCTGTCTCTGCGAGGATCATTAAGTAATGAATATTGCTCACAGAATTATACATAAACCACTCTGCCAGCAGACAGATAAAACCAGTTCTTACCTGCATGAGGAGCACGGAGAAGGTGGATGTTTTGCTTGACTTCCTTGATATCTTGCACTTTCTGCAGCTCTTTGCTCTTTTTCAACCTATGGAAAAATGAGTTAGTTGTTTATTAGATTATCTGCTAAATGAAAAGTATGTTTTTATAATAATTTGTATACATGGCATGTTTTGAATCTTAGCAAAACTTTATATTTCATCTTTTAGGATTTTATGGGAAACCATAAATGAGAGAGAGAGAGAGAGAGAATCAACAGAATGACAAGGTTTCTACCCTCTGCCAAAGTTTCAGAATACAGCTTCTACTGTAGGTCAGCGTGGATGGTCAACATTATGCAGACTTGTTTGTTCCATTTCAAACTAACGTGTTACAAAAGACCTTGTTCTACATTTGTGTGTAGGAAGCAAATACCTATTTACATTTTTTAAGCATCATTTCTTTCGAGTAAGGGAATTTTTTTCACTGAACACCTGTTCAATATAACATGGCCTGGATCTCTCAGTACTACTGCAACAAATCTTCATCCTACTCACCTGTTCATGATAAATTTAGCTTGACGTTTTTGTTTGATCTCTTCCACTCTCTTCATTACATCAACTACAACAAAGCAAAAACATTTCTAAACATATTTTACCTGCATATGGTTGGTAATTCATTATTAAAACCTTGAAATAATTTGAACCAAACTCTATTTAAAGAGAGTTTTTATGGTAATGTGTTATATGCAGCCCCAAGAATGGAAACAATATCTAATGGTGTTTGTGCGCAAGGAAAAGAATTGTGTCTTCTACAGGACATGGACATAATTAAAAGCCAGTTTGATTCTCCTTATTATTCTCCAACTACCTTTTAAAATAAGTTTAAATGGAACTCCTTACCCACAGTTCCACCACTCCCACTCAAAAATTTGGTCATGTTAAAAAAATCATGACATGAAAATCCTTGATATAAAAGAATATTAGCAATTGGAGGCATTGAACAATTTTTTTTAACAAAATTTGTTTCTATTTCTTCTATTTTATGAACGAGAATGTTTGCTTATGCTTACTGAGATTTATAAAGGACTAATTTAGACTCACATTGATTCACAGTGCTATAACTACAGCAAACATGCTGTCATATCAACCTACTACTTTTTATTGTAAACGTGCAAAGACAACTAAAGCATCATGTTGAGATATTTATATATGTAACAAGTTAAATTAAAAGAACAGTAATAACTCCTTTTCTGAAAGCAGAAAATCAAATATCCCTTGATACTGGGAGTGGAAATTGCTTGGCGAAAAAAAGTGCGCTACTTATTCAAAACCAAGCGTTATTTAGTAGTACAGATGCACAATTTTAAAAAACCTCTAATTTGGAGGCTGAAGGTTCCTATTGCTTGCCAAAAACTAATTATAAGCATGCGATCAAGGTTTCAAGAAACCTTCCGAAAACTATGCATGGAAAGAACTCTTTTGTACCTGCCTTATAGAAAAAGTTGGTATTTCTAAAATGACTTACCAGTCTTGCTCCACAGTTCTCTCTGGTATTTGACTGGTTCGTTTCTACGTTTTTCAAACTCAAATGAATTATCCTGAATTAAAGGAGATAAGTTTACACAGCTTGTATTTAGAAGCATTAGATGGATGATACACAGGCCTCCTCTACACGTTGCAAGTATTGCACAATTAGCTCATGAGCTGCCACATGTGCAAAGTAAAAAGTTCCAATCAGCTATAAAGTCAGACCTCAAAAATATGTACTTTGTATTTTATGTACTACAACTTTATAGCTGGTTGTTATCAAGCTTTAATTTGCACGTGTAGCAGGGTCTCCCCTGTGGCTGTAAACCCCAACAGCTGACAGGGCTCCCAGCCACAGGGGTGCACCATGCACAGCATGAAACAACACCCAAGACCTGAGGATCTCGGCTGTTGTGATCTCAAAGGCTTGGGAGTGCATAAAAAAAACCCAGGGCCACATGCACAGCTGGGACTAAGAGTCCCTGCACCTGAACGGAGAGTTTCTCCTAGAGGAGGGAAACAAACATGTTCTCCTCCAAGAGAAGCCACAGCAGAGTCCTGCAGCTCTCAGGGTGCTTTGCTCCTGCACCACCTCCTTCCCCCCAACCACCACCACGAGACTGTGCTATTTGGACTGGACTCTACTGCTCCTGTTGAGCAGAAAACAGATAATGCCCCCTTCACAATCCCCCATATTGTCTTCAGGCAGACAAACTGACCCTGAGCAGTCTGGGTCAGCTAGTCATGGCTGCTCTGTGCGCTGATGCCACTAGTCCCCAAGCAGATTGAGGCAGCTTGCAAAGCATGTTTACATGTGTGCGCAGCAGCTCTCTGACTGCTGCGTCAGCACTGTCAACTCTTGGCTCTTCAGGGGCTCGGTATTCAAATATATGTGCAGGGGTGAAGGGCTACAAGACACTTTTGGCTGGGCAGTGGGGAATAGTGGAAGGATTGGAAATATGGAGAGAGGGGAGATAGACAATTGTAGATGGATTGACTCCTGGAGGGACATTTCTTCCCAACTCAACTGAGTAGTAGTTGCTTTATACCCTGAACAGAAAAGCCCAAAGGCTGCCTGAGCCTAATGCCTATTGGGCATGTCATTTGGGGGCACCAACTCCTAGAGCTGATGGCCCAAGACAAGTCTGTTCAGGTTTTCCTTCTACCAGAAAAACAAACCCAGGAGAATTCTTCCAGACTATCTGAATGTATCTATGCAAATAGACTATATCCACCAAGGTAGTGCACGGACGCTTACCCCCATAGTGGACTGTCTAAAGACATGTAGAGAGCCACTACCAAAGTACTTCCTGGGCTTTTATCCTCTTACTTTCCATTCCTGTATGAGAAGACAAATGCCCTAACACCACTTGTGTGTGTTCTTACACAAGCAACCATCATTCACAATCTTTGCTAAGAAACCTTCCCAAGAATCAGTTTTGAAAAATGGAGGCTGAAGAAACAGTGTTTTTATTCTGTGTGCTGAAACTGCAATACTAAGCTGGTAAAGATAACAGCAATCCTTTAAACTCCACTGTATCTCGACATCTTCATTTGATTAAGTACCTCAGCAGCAGGAAAAAAGAATGCAGTGCTAAAGGCCAAGCCATTGTGTCCTGGCGCTCGCTCTCTCGCTCAGTATTAAACAATCTAGGAGACTAGCACAGTCTACACACACACACACACACACACACACACACACACACACACACACACGAGAAACAAAGGAAGCCTATAGGCACACACAGAAGTCATAATTTTTGCCTGATCTGGCCCCTGAAAGTGCTCTACAGCTGTGACCAAATAGAAGTGCATGGCTGCAGAGTCCTTCAAAGAGACCTGATCCTGCAAAAATCTGAACCCTCACTGCGTCAGGTTCAGGTGAAAATGCTCTAAAATAGAGCGCCCTCAGTAACTTCTGTCTGCACTGCCTCCCAGCCCCAGCACTATTTTCACAAGGGGAGGAAGGTAAGAGCAGAGGGCATTTGGTCTGGGATTTCTTCAGCCAGTGCTGGAGGGTGAGGCAGGTGGATTGGAAGGGGGGGGGAAAGGGGAAGAGAAGGAAGCTCAAATCCACCTACCCCACCCTCCAGCACCAGCTGGGAAACTCCCAGAACAAGTTCCCTCCACTCCCTTTCTTTCTTTGATGTGGTGAGATAAGTGTTTTTGAGTGTAGTTAGTTGTACCTATAAACAGATCACAGTAATAAATTAATGTTTCTCTGTGCCAGTGCCACAACTTGTTACTTAGACAGTAAAAGAAACATACTATTCTCAACCTATAATGCCTTTCAGCCAATGATAGGAAAGTATGCTACACAAAAATTAAGGCTCACAACATCCTTGTAACTGAAAAATAACCCTTGTAATCAATCTGTGAAACAGGAGAATGAAAGAAATGCCAAGATTAATTTAGGGCTGAGCACAACACTTTTCAGAGTAGCCTTGAATGGCACTGATTAGAAAAGAAGTACATCAACAACTTAGCTGTCAGTTCACTGATCAAACTGGTCAAAATCAAAACTGAAAATTTCTTTGGTTTTCCATTATTACAAAAATCTACAGGTGCTCAAAACCTTTCTAAACAAAACATTTTATTTTGTCTGAGTGTAAAACTAAAATTGCATTAGAAATATTTCAAGAGGAAAAATTGCAGCTTTGATGTAAACAGCTGTCTACGCAACAGGAATTCACAAAAGGTTTATGTCAATGTATTTTGGTGGGGAAAATAATTCTGTAAAATTTGGGGCGGGGGGGGGGGAGGGGGAGAACCAGGGGGTTGCTTGGTGGCATACTGGTATAAGCCATTTAATGATGTCAGTCATCTCCAACCTGTGAAAGAGGTTCTGACCTAAGATCTCAGACTAGCTGGTTAACCTCCCATCAGAAAAGGAATATAGCACAAAAAAACCCACATCTTTGTACAGCAGCAAGATATCCCTAGAGCACCCACTCATGTGTTAGTAGAAAAGAGTTAAACTCTGCCCATATGCACTAAGTGCCTGCCAAAGGTGCTCAGCCCCCGCAAGAGGGCTCCTTAGGGGATATAGCCCACAATTGGGCAATGCTGGTATGCATTCAGCAGTTCTGGATTTCAGTATTTTGACAGCTAACAGCAGCACTCTGCTGTATTTTGGCTGCCTGAAACAAAGGGTAACTTGGAACTGAAAAATAACAGCATCTCACTGTCAATACTGAAAGCAGCTATATACCTAGTAGACAATGTTCAATGCAGTACATTGCACTGCAGCTTATGTAAAACTACAGAGGTACAGCTCTTCACACATTCCATTTGGGTTTGTTTTCCATGTTAATAGGAAACCTGAAGATCTAAGTATTACTCTCATCTTGCTGTTTTTAAAAGATACAAACAATCACCTGTATCTTTTCCCTGTACTTGATAGTTTTCACTTTGTCCAAAACTCTTTAATTTGCTTCTTTGTTTTCTTTACACCTAGAGTTTTGGCTCCTAAAATAGAATATGATCAAGCATAAAATAGTAATTGGGACCTTAGACAAGATGAAAATAGATTAAATCTATAGATTTAAATAGATTAAAGTGAGAGCCAACTTTTTTGGATTTATGCCACAAATTAACCCTGCACCCTACCCGTGTGCCACCATGATGGTCTTCCTCTGCTTTCTGCTCCCTACTCTGTGCTCCCTGCCTGATCTCCTGCTCTGCTTGCTTCTTCCTGCCCTCCCACCCCATCCCCTCCCTGATCTGCTGCATGCCACACAGAAGCTGCCTGTGCCATTTGTGGCACTTGTGTTACAGTGGCCACCTGCAGACTAAACTAAGATCTTCAGACCATTCTTTCTATACCAAAAAAAAAAATCAAATAACCTGTAAATCAGGCAAGTACCGCATACAGCCACTTCAATGATCACAGGAAGTACTACTCAAGTCAGCTTCCATCTGGTTTTGAACAGGAATTCATGTCACCTGTGTCAACTCTGCTACACAAATGGCCACAACAAATCTAACAGGGTACTAAATTTTCTAAGATGTAATGGATATCTGCAACTGAGATGCACAACAGGTGGATAAAGGTCCAGACTGCTGACTCATGCCAGCAGATGTATTTGCTTCAAACAGGATGAGATGTTGGAACATCTGAGCACAAGACACTGGGAGCTACAACAATGGTGATCATGCAGGGGGGCCTTGCAAATACCATGATCTGGAAAGTTCAAGCAAAGGCTTACTTTGCTGTTTTAATAACAAGTCACATTTCAGAAAAAGGGGTAAATAACTTGACTATATTCAGTGTGTTTAACTCAGTTGCTCTCAAACTTTTTGGGACTCAAGGTACCCCTCCATAGCTTTTGTGAACTGAATGGCACTCAATTGCCAAAAAACTAGTTTACAGTTTACAGAGCTTATTTCCTTGCAGAGGAGCCTGGCAGTGGGGATGGGGGATCATCCAGGCAGGGACAAGCCTGAGCCTACTCTTATCTGCTTAATTTATCTGCTTATCTCTTTACATGAAGCTTAATTCCTCACATCTCACAGCACCCTTCAAAAGACTTGGTGGCACCGTTGGCGAGAATAACTGGCTTAACTGTTCAAAATAGAGAACAGAGCCCATTTCTACAACATAATATGCATAATTACAGAAGTCTACTCAGAAAAGATCTCCCATAAGCCATATTATGAAAAAATTAATACTAACTAGAAAAAAATTCCTGCGTTTCCATATGGTCTCCGATATATGAAAAGATATAATACTCATTATAAGGAGGACACATTTGGATCTATTAAAAAGCTTACAATACCCCACATCTGTGAGATCTTTTTTTCTAAAGGTAATGCCAAAGAGCAAGTTACTTTGGCTGAATCTGAAACCAAAGGAAAAAAAACATGTAAAATGCTAATTAATGACTAGGCCCGACAGCCACAGTAAAAATCACACTCTTGGGAGCTGGCCCGATAATATCCAGGAAATTTCCAAAGACAGTATTAGAATATTAACAGTGTCCAAAAAATTTTTGTATTATTTTTCTGTTAATAAAAGCCAATTAAAAATACAATCCTTGAACTAGCTCAGGACTGCCCTAACTACATAATATATTTAATCTGTTTTTCTCACTCCTAATTCTTCAAGCATATAATTCTTTTTAGTGTACTTCATGCTTAGGTTTTGAAATGGTCCATGTGGTGGGAAGACTTTCCTCATAAATCCTCTTCCCATATGGAAAGATCAAAGCATCTTATAGATACAGAGTAAATCCACAACATTTATAGTAAAGTCGGTCAATACTGCTTTCATTTCTGGAAAATTAGTTTGTGATACTAAACATTAACAACAAACTGGTATGCTTGGTTCGTTTGATTAATCTACGTCCATGAACAACCACTCAAAAGTTACCAATTACAGCAGTAACCAAGAAAACAGTAATGGGTAACTTTGTGATTTGTGAACTTGATTTAACCAGCTAGTTAAATCATCATTTACATTCCCAAGATGCAGATGCAGTTTAATTATTAAGCTTTCACTCTTTATGTCTGTAGTTCTCAACTTTTTCAGGGTCAAGGCACTCCACCACCACTTTTTTGAATGAGGCATTACCCCTGGCTGAGAACCACTGTTGGTGCTGCCAGAAAGGGCTATGAAACCGTCCCATGCTGCAAAGCCAGTCCAGGAAGGGCTGTGCTATTTGCATGCTCCTTCCATTTTATGGTTCTCATCAGCCTAAGGTAAGCAGAAGCTGCCATATGCTGTGCAGCTTTCTGGTCCAGCACACCCCCAACACTCTTCTCAGAAACAAAAGTGGACAGGTGGACTGCCTTGCTTTAGTCTGATTAGAGAGCCCTAATGCAGGTGAGCGTGTGGGGCAGTTTTACCTACTGAGTCTATTCTGAGGTTCCTTCTGGGCAATGGAAAAATATATTTTTCATGGGCCCAGTGACTTGGACTGTTTCCAAGCAGGGGAAAAAGGCCTACTCTGAAAAGGAAGAAACCCAGGGAAAAAAAAAAAAAAACAAAAAACTGTCAAGTGGATCCCCTTTTGCTTTCCTGCT
>NW_005841888.1:3575307-3579124 GCF_000455745.1 Alligator sinensis
AGAAGACCCAGTGCAAATTCAAGGATCCATTAGATAAACTGAGGGCCAAACATCTCCAAATTGAAGTTAATGCACATGCCAAAGATACCAGTGATTCGAGACAACATGCATAATCTCGGCTTTTTTATTATTGTAGTAATGCAGTCAGTAAAATCAGACATATCTTAACACATATACTGCACAAAGAGCTTAAATAGTTTATGACTGTGAAGTAAAATTTGTGAGGGTGAAGGACAGCTATCTTTACAGCATCAAAGAAAAACCTGCCTCATTTGTGCCCTATTAGCGAGGGAAACAGAAAGCCCAAACTATATTTTCAAAGTACTGGTTTGGTTCTCCCTGCCTTTGGGGTCAGGGAAGCACTTACACGTGGTGAGCTGGTTGATCAAAATACCTGGAGCACAGCACACGCCTGACATTTCATGCTACTTTAATCTCTAATCGGAATTTAAAAACACTGACTAACTTTTGTAATTTACAGTGTAGTGTGAATTACTTAATAGTACAGCACATACTTACCACTGTTAATTCTTTGCCAGCTGCTTTCCGAAAGGCTTTGGTCCATCTGACCTTCCTGGGATTTCGCTTCTTTTTAAAGTTTTTGTGGCATTTTGATTTGCAGAATCTAAAAACCTACAGGTAGATAAAACAAAAAAAATCTGAACTCAAAGGTTGTTGCTTTCTACATAATTCAAAATAAATCTGATGTTATATCTTAATTACGTTACTAGAGTGGTACTATTCATGACAAATTAAAATATTACTATGTCCATTATATTACCCTTATGAGAAGAACCAAATTAATAACAGGCTAAAATTATGAAGTACAGCACATAGAACTAACTTCCCTGGAAATTACACCCCAATAAATAGCCAAAGCTGTTTAGTCCAAAGCCAAACATGAAAGACTTCCTAAAAGCTTAATGTAGTATTCATGCTCATTCAGTCTGGATTTCCTGGTAAATCTGCTAATGAGGCTACCCATCAAGTATGTGAAACATAAGATTAAGGTTTTCCCAGATGTGGACAGTTACTAAATAAACTGGGTTAAAACCACCAACTCATTTGTTGTATACATATCCCTTCCTACAGCATAATAATACAGTTCCTATGAACCTAACAAGGTACCTAAACAGACAGCAGGGCAGAGTAACCCCTTGTAAGAGCTCTAACCCACATGCACCAACCTCCATTCATTATAAATCACAAAATAAAATCAAAATTCAAGTCACAGAGATCATCAGACCAGCCTCTTCTGTAAAAAGTGGCCTGGAAAGGTTTGTATACTTACTTTTTGTTTAGAGATGAGAAAACAACAAAAATCTGATTCATGATTTTAGAAACTGGCCTTTATCAAAATGGTTAATTCTAAAATTGTATTTTACATCCCACTTTGCACAGACTTATACAAGTCGAGGAAAACTGCTTTGCTAATTTCATTTTAAATGCAGCAATTAAGCATATACAATTACTCACCCTCATAACTTTGAAAAACAAATTTTATTTTTGACTTCTCAGTATAATCTACCAAATACTAGGGCATGGTTCACTAGGCTGTCTCTGCACTACAGACTTTTGCTGGTACACCTATTTCAAGTATGTGGCATAATCTCTGACCAACTTAGTCGTACTGGTTGAAGTCCATGGTGAAGAGACAATTATACTAGCATAGCTACATCAAGACTAGGAATGCTTTGCTGGAATAGTCTAATACTAAAGCACACCTAATATAGACATGGTGTAAGCTTCCCTTACCACTTAACAGAAAAAAAGAATATTTATGGGCTAAGCTATGCATATGTAGAGTCATAAATAGACTATTTAATAAGGAATCTAATTTCAGAGTCATGAATACAATGCACATAGCTTCACTGGAAGTTTGCATAAAAATACTAAATCAATATAATAGGCTGGTTGTTCCCTGCACAACTCTCTCACACACATATTTCTGTGAGTGATTATGCAATAATTTTGTTACACGGTAATTAATAGGCTACCCACCAGTGTACCAAACATAATGGAAAATAAGGTTAATATCTAGATATGTGGATTAGTATAGTTATACTGTATATCATCATGATATAAAATAGAATAATATATACTATAGATAAGTATCTTCTGAAATGAACTTAATATTGCAGAAAAGTTTCAAAAGATTATTTGTGTTTTTATTTTACAAAAAGATAGTTTAGGTTTTTGGGTTTGTTTTTTTTTTACAATATCCTCAGTTTCAATAAGGCAGGAGTGTTCACAAATATATACAATCAATTCTAAACAAGCAGCTGGTTGGAAAACTGGGATATACAGAATTAAGTGAATTATCCCCTGCAGCAATATTTACAAAACCAAAACTGTTCTGCAAACAGTTTTCTATATCTGGATGTAGTGCTTTTCCAACAGGGTAAAATTCTATCTGCACAGCACAAAAATCTCCAAGTTCTACTGTATCTAGACACAGGGTATAAACAGACATAACAAGGGTTGCATTATCAAAAATACTAGTACATGCTGTTACACTGCAACTGTTCTGCCTCTAGGGCTGAATCCAAGATTCAGTCATTTAAAATCAGTGTCCTAATCAATGGGAATTAAAGGAACTCTCTCCAGTATCTCCTACTACTGTAAACTTTAATTTAAATACATCACAAGAATGCTAAAGGTGTTAGTGTTTCAGTGTTAGTCTGAAATCAGACAGAGGGGGTAGGGCAGGGTGGCACCTTAGAGACAAAGTAGGCAGATTCCTACTGCATCTTAGAGATGAAGTAGGTGGATGCCTACAAAAACTCATGCCTCTCTGAACCAGTTAGACTCCAGGGGCATTACACATGCTCCGGGAAGCATTAATTAGCAAACTGCACTAATTAAAAGCACCTGATCATCACATCTATCAGGGTCTCCACACTGAAAAAATGACAGCAGGGCACTCTGAACTAACACTAACTTGTTTGATGCGCTTTAGTTCATTTTTCAGCAGGGGGACGCCCATACACCTGACACTGGAGTCTGCCAGAGCACGGCAGACTTGGCTGATTTGAGTCTGTCTGACGCGCTGGATTTCCAGGCTCCCTGCACGTGTACAGGAGCCCCAGGGTGGCCTTCCTTACCTTTGGCCAAAGAATGCTGGAGTCAAGGGGGTCCTGCTGCCGGTTCAAGGACATCAGCAAGAGCCCACACCTTCAGGACACCAACAAATATGCTGACTTCATGTTATCCAAACTAGTTTGTTTTGTTTTTTTAATCAAGCCAGCCAGCCTGCTCTCCTGATGCAGACAGGCGGTGATGTAGCACCTTTACTTTTGGCTTAAACGCTCTGTCTCTGACCGTAGTCATACACTGTTGCCCACTACCTCCACCCCCACAAAACATTTGCAATTCATGTTCACAACCTGGGATTATTCTCTCTCTAAATGTCTCTCTCTCCCGGGCTCTGCAGCTCACAAAATGCTCCCGAGCGCAGCTACAGTCAACTTCCATCCCTGCGATCATGCCAGTCCGGTGTCAGCTTTTAGGAGCTTTTCAAAGACCCAAATGGGAGTCAGATGCACCTGACAGGACCACATGGGGCCTCCCCAGACACTCGCGTACCCGCACAACGAGATCAATGCCCCAGAGGTCCAGGGCAGTATCGTCAGCTGCTCTGACGAAAGTGCAGGGGACGGGGCGGGAGAGGGACGGAAGAAAGCGGACGTTTGAAAATCGTCTGCTCTTCGGCAGCGGAGACACATCCGCGGGCGCGCACCAGGCCTGGCAGACCGCCGCCGCCGCCGGCGGCTCAGAGGTAAGGAAGGGCGAGAAAACCCGGCCGGGGCGGCGGCTC
>NW_005841888.1:3579214-3585102 GCF_000455745.1 Alligator sinensis
GCCGGGCGACGCGGGGCACCTTGCAGTCGTTGCGCACGAACATGACGCCGTGTCCCGGGTAGACCGGCCCCGAGCAGAAGTAGCAGCGCTCCACGCGCATCGCGCTGGCCTCGTCGCCCGCCGGAAGTGACGGACCCGGCCGGAAGCGGCGCTCGCGGCCCCGCGCACAGAGCGTCTCCCGCCAGCGCCCCCTGCTGCCCCTGGGCGACTCCTCCCGGGCTCCGCCCCCCACTGCTTTCAGAGTGGGAGTGGCGAGAGGCCGCGAAGGGAGCTCGTGTTTGGGGCTTCCCTGCTGGTGCTGAAGGATGGGTGACCTGGAGCCTTCCCACCTAGGGGCGGGGCTTCGAGACACCTGCCTCGCTTTCCAGGGGGCCTGGAAAAATCCCAGACAGCTCTTTCCTCCTCCCATTCTGACAACAGCCGCAGTCTGGGAGCTCTGGGACACGGAAGAGCTCCATTTCCTAACACATTTACCTGGTCTCTCACTCTATGCAATACTGAATTCTCACAGATTCATGCTGGGAAATAAAATACCTCCCTCAGGTCCTTAAGCACCTTCCTGTGTGCACCCCCCTTGCCGTGTGCTGCAGCAGGGACTTGTTTCAGCATGGAGGGGAACAAACCCATCTTGCACCTATACCAACCAAAATTAAATATTCTGTCACCTAGGTTATTACTGGTTCAGGAGGGAGTTATTTGGCATCCTGCAGTCTCTCATGCTGAAACAGAAAATCCTGGTTGCAGCTAGGCATAACAGAAGAGTTTCATATCCAGGCAAACGTGACTCTTACAGGAGGGTAGAATCAGAAGTACGTGCTAGCAACAACCGTCGCTAGAGCTTGGGGCCGAAGAGCGCCAAGGGCACTGCAGGTCTGCTGCCATCTTTAAAAATGTTCCGGATCTACTGCATCCAGTAGATCTGGAAATTCAGTCCACATGATAGCAAAAGACTTTCATGTGATAGCACACCCCTTGCAATGTTTACACACTGTTCATACAGAGTGCAAAGGGTGACACCCACACCAATCACTAACATTTCTGATTTTGTACCTACAGGCTAATGTTTGAAACATTAGGAACCAAGACACAAAGATTTTCTTCTCTTCACAGTAGTGTTTTGACTAGGTGCAAAATTTCAGCTCTCAAAAGCTGTTTCTGTACCAGCGAGAGGGCTCCATCTGGTGAAAGTCCAGAGTAATTTCTAAGGCTAGAGGCAGACATTAAAAAAACCTGAGCCTGAACTGATTTGATCTTTGCAAGTTAGTCTAACCTGGGTAGATTGAACTGTTTTGCAATTGAACCAACTTTCACTTGATTCCAGAAACGCGTGTACATGCCTGCCGTGGCTCAGGCTAGAAACAGGGGGGGGCGGAGTGCTAGAGCAAGCCCTCCCTTCCCTTCCATAGCGCCTGGGCTTGTGGGGGGAGTCGGGGAGTCACTGCTAAGTTTGATTACTGTGGGGTTTAAACCCCCACCGTGGCCTGCAGGGACCCCAGCCAGGCTTGTCCCTGGGAGGAGGGAAGCAGCCCTTGCCAGACTTGTCCCTGGCTGCCAAAAGGGGGATTAAACTCCTCAGTCTCCCCTCTCAGGCACTGGGACTCTAGCCAGGCTCTGCCCAACTTTCCCCGCTCCTCCCTGTTCATGGCAGGGAGGCCTGGCCAGAGCTGGCCAGCATGGCCCTGCCATCTACCTGGGGCTGGAGTTGTAGGGCTGAGACAAGCCAGCCCACAGGCGCAGCTGAGGGCAGACACACAGGGGCCGGCCAAGGTTGGGCCATGGCAGCCAGGCCCTTGGCTTGGGCTGAGGCTGCCCAGGCCAACTTGGAGGTCCAGCAAGCCCGGAGCCCAGCAGCCACCCGCCATGGGGGCTTACAGCCCCTGCTTGTGACCCTGTCCTTTGCAGCACCTGCTGACTGCAGCTGCACTGCATGTTGTGTGCTGGCCAGGGTCAGAAGGGCTCTTCTGTCTCCCCCACCCCCAGCTGCTGCTGCGGCCACCATGCAGCTCTCAGTGGGCAGGTAGAAGCTTATCCCTGCAGCTTCTGCCCAGCGCATGGAGCTCTGGCTGCTTTCCACCTGCCCCTCCCTGCCCCCTGCAGGGAATGCTCATTGCACCAGGTGGGCAGAAAGCAGCCGGAGCTGAAGCCAGAGCTCTGTGTGCTTGGCAGAAGCCATCAGGCTAAAGCTTCCACCCACCCAAAGCTGCGTTGCATGGTGAGGCAGGAGCCACAGCTGGAGGTGAGGAGAGCAGAACAGCCCTGCCAGGCCCAGCCAGCGCACAGCTTACCCTCACCTTCAACATCTAATCCCCGTCTCACTCCTCCCCCTGCCGCTCCACTCCAGGAGGTGAGGGGTGGGGGGTAGTTTTAGCCCAGCGGCTTCTGCTCAGAACAGGGCTAAACCTCAGAGTGGTGCAGCAGGGGTAGGAGTGGGAGGGGGAATAGCCCTGTACATCTACCCTCAGCACTGCCTGTGGGCTTGGCCCAGCTCATCCCCCAGTCCCAACCCTAGGCAGATGATAGGAACATGCTGACCAACTCTGGCCAGGCCCCCCTACTGTGTGAGCAGAGAGCAGGAGGGAAAGCCGAGCAGACCCCGCCTGGGATCCTGATGCCCCCGCTCCTACCACTGGAGTGGGGAGGGGAGTGAATGCCTGACGGGCTACTACACCCCAGCCAGGCAGACCTCAGCTGCCGTCCCCCAGTGGGAAAGGGGAAATAAACCCCTTCCCTGCTCCCTTAGCCTCTGGGGGCCATGCTGGCTAGTGCCTAGCCATACCCCCATCCCCAGCTAGAGAGCAGAGGGGTGGGGCCAGCCCTGCTCTGCTTGAGCAGAGAGCACAGTCCAGCTCAGGGTTGCAGAGCATGCTGGTATGCTGGGGGACTCTGATTTAACTTGAACCAGGAAGATGTCTGGAACAAAAGTTCCATAAACCAGTTTGGCCCAAATCAGTTAAGGCTGATACTACATTTAACAACGTTTTCTTCAATCAGTTTTGGCCGTTTTGAAACTGGTTTATGTGCACTGAACTTAAGTATTGTTACAGGTTTAAACTAGTTTCTGATCACTTAAAATGGTTTATGTGTAACTTCTGTCCCTAGCCTGAATGAGAAAAGTCATAGTTAACAGTGAAAGTGTTAACTTTCCCTAACTTGGCAAATCCTAGCATCTCTACCCCAAACATTTCCCAGAGTCCTTCCCTGAACACAGAGAACCCTATGAGTCACAACCCTAACTCTGGGTCATGGCTCCATACCAACTCCACCCCTAACTCAAGCTCTACAAATTTATGAGTTACAAGGCCAACCCCTAGCCACAAGCCTAACACGAACCCAAGTGCCCTTACTAACCAAACTTACAAGCCACAGCCCTAATCCTGGCCTGGAATGCCCTGTCTGTCCCTGCTCTAACCCTAGTTCTCTGAGCCCCAACAGCTGGACAGCCATTCTCTCCTGCCTGCCTTCACCAGAAGGAATTCTGTTGAAGGCTGAGAGCTGCTCAGATTTACACAAACTAGATTAGCCATCTAAGCATCATCATTTTCTTGTCACCTATCATTTAACTGAAACACAGAAATCTTCCCTTAAATAGAAACAGGAAATGTGGGGGCTTTGGTGGCTAACTTGTGTTCAGAAGCCTCTTACTTGGTGTCACAGAGTCCTGCATGGGAGGATTTTCCAGGTCCCCCAGCCTTGTCTGGTCCCTTCAACTGCCCCTGGAAGCCAGCCTAGGCATGGCTTCTTGAGTAGGTGGGGAGACCTGACTTCTTCCAATACTTTCCTTCAGTCCCCGACCCATCCTAGTTGTCTGTGACTCTTCCTCAGGGAGCTACCTTCCAGTTCAGCTCCTGAGAGAGAGCTGTTCAAAGGGCTAGAGAAGCAGACCACAAGCTCTACGCAGCGAAGTGCTGGCAGCACTTCTTCTATAAAGGCATTTAGTGGAGACAAAGGCAACAGCAAAAAGACTCTGCCTCTTCAGTCCAGCCTGCACAGCCCTAAGCACTCCAAAGCTAGCTCACCTGTCCTCTCTCCACTCTGCACAGCTCCAAAGTACCCCAAAGCGCACCCATTGTTCCCTTCCTTCAGCCTCTCTTCAGATCCTCCAGTTCCCAGGCCAACTACCCATTTTCAGGCTGCTCTGTCCATTGCATTGCTTATCTTCCTCTCTGCCCTGGAAGTGTCCTAGGTATTACTTCCAATCCCACCTTCTTGAAGCATCAACCGAACTATTCCATTTCTCTGTTGTCAGAGGTCCACTTTGTCATCCTGCACTCAGGTCTGTCACCTAGCAAGAACCCTGTTAACCCTTCTTTCCCAATACATAAACCAGTCAGGGAAACCGAGGCATGCAACATTACCACCACATGAACACATTTAAAACAGAAATATCACAAAAAACCCTATAGTCTGTCACACTGGCTTCTTACTATGTTGCAAAATTTGTTTTTAAATGTGAAAGGTGTTGAAAGACACAGAAAATGCACAAGATTCAGTATAATGGCAAGCCAGGGAGTATAAATACTGACAACAGTCAGGGACTAAGAGTCGTTATTGCTGAGTCACATTTTTTAACTTACTAGTAACTGAATATGTAAATCAGAGAAGGCAAATCTCTGTTCCTTGGATTTCCCAACTGCAAGCCCTCTAGCTGAATTTTATTGTATTGGCTTCAGAGGGATATTTCTGCTTCAAAACAGATAGCTTGGTTGACATTTATATAAACATATACTGTCACAGCCCTTCTGGGCAGTCAATCTGTTGTAAGTGGACCTAAATGCAGGATACCATATGCTCCTAAACTAACTGGTTCTGGGCAGTCTAGTCACTGGTCCTCACTGGTCTTTATGGTGCATGCCAGATTCAGACCCCATGTCTGACACCTTTCTTAATACATAGGATTCTGCAGTTCAGGTCCTGAAACCCAAGGTTCATAGATTCATAGATGTTAGGGTCGGAAGGGACCTCAATAGATCATCGAGTCCGACCCCCTGCATAAGCAGAAAAGAGTGCTGGGTCTAGATGACCCCAGCTAGATACTCATCTAACCTCCTCTTGAAGACCCCCAGGGTAGGGGAGAGCACCACCTCCCTTGGGAGCCCGTTCCAGACCTTGGCCACTCGAACTGTGAAGAAGTTCTTCCTAATGTCCAATCTAAATCTGCTCTCTGGTAGCTTGTGGCCATTATTTCTTGTAACCCCCGGGGGCGCCTTGATGAATAAATACTCACCAATTCCCTTCTGTGCCCCCGTGATGAACTTATAGGCAGCCACAAGGTCACCTCTCAACCTTCTCTTGCGGAGGCTGAATAGATCCAGTTTCTCTAGTCTCTCCTCGTAGGGCTTGGTCTGCAGGCCCTTAACCATACGAGTGGCCCTTCTCTGGACCCTCTCCAGGTTATCCACATCCCTCTTGAAGTGCGGCGCCCAGAATTGCACGCAGTACTCTAACTGCGGTCTGACCAGCGCCCGATAGAGGGGAAGTATCACCTCCTTGGACCTATTCGTCATGCATCTGCTGATGCACGATAAAGTGCCATTGGCTTTTTTGATGGCTTCGTCACACTGCCGACTCATGTTCATCTTGGAGTCCACTAGGACTCCAAGATCCCTTTCCACTTCCGTGCCACCCAGCAGATCATTCCCTAGGCTGTAGGTGTGCTGGACATTTTTCCTCCCTAGGTGCAGCACTTTGCATTTCTCCTCGTTGAACTGCATTCTGTTGTTTTCTGCCCACTTGTCCAACCTGTCCAGATCTGCTTGCAGCTGTTCCCTGCCCTCCGGCGTGTCCACATCTCCCCATAGCTTTGTGTCATCTGCAAACTTGGACAGAGTACATTTCACTCCCTCGTCCAAGTCACTGATGAAGACATTAAAGAGTATCGGGCCAAGGAC
>NW_005841888.1:3585877-3590143 GCF_000455745.1 Alligator sinensis
GAGCAGAGGAGGTATATTTGTCTTTGGTGATCTCTCCCTGTTTCCACTTTTTATGTGCTCCCCTTTTGTCCCTTAGGCTGCCCTGGATTTCTCTGGTCAGCCAGGGAAGCCTCCTGGCCCCTTTCCCCCTTTTGCCTCGCTCGGGGATCGTCTTTCTTTGTGCCCGAAGGATCATTTCCTTAAGGCACAGCCACCCTCCTTTGGCTCCCATCACTTCAAAACTCCTACTCTGCAGTGCGTCCTTGACTAATCGCCTGAGTTCATTGAAATCAGCTTTCCTAAAGTCTAGCACTTTCACCCTACTAGTTACCTTACCCACTCGACGTCTTATGGTGAATTCTATTATTAGGTGATCACTGACCCACAGATGGCTACCGATCTGTAGGTCCCCAACCATGTCATCCCCCGTTGCCAATACCAGATCCAGTATGGCATTCCCCCTAGTGGGACCGTGTACCTCCTGTGTCAGGTGGAGGTCCTGTACACAGGTTAGAAACCTGCATGAGCGGTGGGACTTTGCTGTCTGTGACTCCCAGCAGATGTCCGGGTAGTTTAGGTCCCCCATGACTACTGCCTCTTTAGCTGTTATGGTCCCGAGAGTTGCCTCAGGAGCCCCGAATCCCTTTCTTCCCCTTGATGTGGGGGTCTGTAGCAGACCCCTACCACCAAATCCCTTTCTCCTTGCCCCCATGTAGCCTAACCCACAATCCTTCTACCTCCTCATCCTTGGATTCCGTCTTGATGAGGGTTGACGTATATTGCTCATTGACATAGAGCGCAACCCCTCCCCCTTTCTTCCCCACCCTGTCCTTTCTGTACAATCTATAGCCCTCAATATGTACTGCCCAGTCGTGGGATGAATCCCACCAGGTTTCCGTTAGCCCCACTAAGTCATAGGTGTTTAGTGCAAGCAGGAGCGCTAGTTCATCCTGCTTTTTCCCCATGCTCCTAGCATTAGTATATAGGCACTATATATAAGGTTTATACACTATAAGGTTTTCTGTACCACCAATTATTTACATAAACTAATATTGGCTTAGGGGATTTACAGGTCTCACTGTCACACATAAACCAACCCAGGCTAGAGCATACAACAGAGGCAAAGAATACATCCCCAGGTGTGCTCTCCCCTACCTTGGGGGTCTTTAAGAGAAGGCTGGATTGGCATCTGGCTGGGGTCATCTGGCCCCAGCGCTCTTTCCTGCCCAGGCAGGGGATTGGACTCGATGATCTGTTGAGGTCCCTTCTGACCCTAACATCTATGAATCTATGAACATCTGCTTTGCACTGAGTCAAAGATAGCAAGATAAAGTGGTACAGCATCTTAGTCAGTCTCACTTTCCATACCAGAGGAAGTGTGCTGTGACTAACAGAAGATGGCACCCAGGGATCGTAAGAGAAACAGTAGGAACACACACATACACCATGCAATCAGGACGGAAACTGTGACAATACCCGCTAGATTAGGAGAGGCAAAGCCACAAAGCAGTAAACAAGGTGGCTTGGATCTGGTTTGCTGTGCTCTGGCAACTGAAATTACAATTCCTGCTCCCTCTCAGTTTAATTATTTGGTTTCTTGCCTGGATGATTCATTTTCTTTGGGGCATATCTTTTATTAATGCACAGTTCACTTCTGGCAAAAAGAATGTGCTGTGAAGTCTTTGCTGCCCTCCATGATCTAAGCAGCTTGGATTACAGACTCAGCTGACAAAACCTGCAACATAAATAGAATATCAAGTCATAGTGATACTAAAAGCATTTTTCATCATATTTGTTCCTCTCCAAGTTTTTATTGTAAGAAGTTACTGGTAATCCTCTTCCAGCCTGTGCTCAAGTCTGGTTCAGGGTGTTGCAAGTTTGGAGAGCTCATTCCTGAGCTCTGAAGGAGTATAGATTTGAGTTTGCTGGATTAATGATTGATTTAAATGGATTGTTTCCATCTACTCCTTTAATAGTTATTTACAGAGAAAATGCAGTTTCCAGATGGAGAGCAGCCTCTCTCAAAGAAGACTTTTGCAGCATAGCAATGGGCTCACTTGATTGCTGTTTTTACCACAAGCTATTAAGCAAGGCAAGGGTTACTTCACCCAAGTAGCTCCCCATTACCACAGGAAGAGCACTCTGACCCATACCAGCAAAGTGCTTCAGCACATACTTGGCTCCTCTGTGTACAAGAGGAACTCTATTAAAGTCAACTGGATTACAGGAATTTTTCAAGTTAAACACCTGCTAAAGATTTAGCAAAAGTCTGATTTTCTCGGTCTGTATAAGGTGCCACCCTACCCTGCCTTCCTTTAAGAAGAGTTAGTGGTTTTCCCTTCACCACTAAGCGAGAGGCTAGGTGCCTTCTACTTACCTCGTTCTCCCCTGCACCCCCCGCCCCGATATTAGCACACAGGCATGTCAGAGTGCATGAAAAGCAACGACACCAAGGCAAAACACAGAAAACTCAAGGATGCAGTAAGACATTTCAGCTTTTCCTGTGGTCCCCATATATGATTTCTCTACCCCAAAGCCAACTTACTCCTGCTTGGTTCAGGGCAATGAATGTAAGCAGGTCTCTCAGCTCAGAAAGGGTCTCTAATGATCCTGAATGTCATGTGGGCTTCTGGGTGAACAAAAATTAAACCTGGAGCAAAAACAGGTTTCCTATATAAGAGAATTCAGAGTTTGGCAGGTTTAGTACAGAAGTTGTCAGGTTGTCAAAACTACAGCTAATGAGATACTGAGAAACACAAAATTGAATGGCAACTACCTAGCACCAGATGGTACATTTGGCTCACTTGACCAGCATTGGTCACAAACCCCTTACAACACAAAATAAAACAATCCAAACCAGATCAGTATGGAAGTCAAATGGGTATTTTAATCTTTAATCTTCCCTTCTCAACAAATATACAGAGTCCAAGTACTCAACAACCAATGGAATAAGTAACTTCAGTAAGTTAACAATAAAGGTCTTAATTCTGAAGTTACACACTTGCTTAACTTAACTAGCATAAGTAAATTCACAATAAGATTAAGTGCATGCACAAGTAGCTTGCAAAACAAGGCCAAAAAGCATAGGCCTGATGTGCAAATTTCACAGAATGCTCTACTTGGTGCTGGTTATGCTAAGCATATACTGTTATTAATGTTTTATAACTGTGCAGGCGTTATTGCACCCTGCACTTTCCCTTGTGCTACTTCTATTATTCCCATCCAATTAATTCATTTCATAGTTTCATAGTTGGTAGGGTCGGAAGGGACCTGAGCAGATCATCAAATCCGACCCCCTGCCGTGGCAGGAAAGAGTACTGGGGTCAAACGACCCTGGCAAGCTGTTCATGCAGCCTCCTTTTAGAGACCCCCAGGGTAGGAGCCAGCACCACTTCACTTGGAAATTGGTTCCAGATCCTAGCCACCCTGACAGTAAAGTAGTGCCTCCTGATGTCTAGCCTGAATCTACCCTCTGCCAGCTTGTGACCGTTATTTCTTGTCACTTCTGGTAGTGCTCAGGGGAACAGGGACTCCCCCAATGCCTGTTGGTCCCCCCTGACTAGTTTGTAAATGGCCACTAGATCCACCCTCAGCCTTCTCTTGTGGACACTGACCAGGTTCAGGGCCCTTAGCCTCTCCTTGTAGGGCCTGCCCTGCTGCCCCCTGATCATGCGGGTGGCCCTCCTCTGGACCCTCTCGATGTTGTCCACATCCCTCCTGAAGTGCAGCACCCAGAACCGGACACAGTACTCTAACTGTGGCCTGACCAGTGTCGCATAGAGGGGGAGGATCACCTCGTTGGACCTGCTTGAGATGCATCTGCGGATACATGAAAAGGTGCGGTTGGCCTTCCTGACTGCTTCCCCACACTGTCGGCCCATGTTCATTTTGGCATCAATAATGACTCCAAGATCCTTTTCTGCCTCTGCACTGACAAGAAGGGAGTTCCCCAGCCTGTAGGTATGCTGCTGGCTCTTCCTCCCCAGGTGCAATACCCTGCACTTGTCAGTGTTGAATCCCATCCTGTTCTCATCCGCCCACCCTGTAGCCTGTCCAGGTCTGATTGCAGCCTATTCCTCCCTTCTAGCGTGCCCACTTCTCCCCACATCTTAGCGTCATCTGCCAATTTGAACAAGGTGCTTTTCACTTCCTCATCCAAGTCACTGATGAAGATGTTGAACATTGGGGGCCCAACGACCGAGCCGTGGGGGACTGCACTGCCCACATCCCTCCAGGTCGAAAATGACCCATCCACCACCACTCTCTGGGTACGGCCCTCCACCCAAT
>NW_005841888.1:3590570-3601394 GCF_000455745.1 Alligator sinensis
GAGGCAAAGAAATTGTTAAATAGGTTAGCTTTGCTGTCTGGTGCGATGACCAGATTTCCTAGCATGTTCTGCAGAGGCCCACATTACCCAGTATCTTCTTTTTGCCCCCTATGTATTTAAAAAAGGACTTCTTGTTGTCCTTGATCCGAGTAGCTAGTCCCAGTTCTATCTCCGCCTTGGTCTTCCTGACCGCCCCCCTGCAGCCCCAAGCAACCAAGGTATAGTCCTCCCTGGTGATGGCCCCTCCCTTCCATTGGGTGTACGCCTGCTTTTTAGCTAGGAGACATTCCTGGATGCTTTTGGTGAGCCATGGGGGCTTTTGCGCCCTCTTGCCCCCTTTGATCCGTGTTGGGATTACCTCCCTTTGGGCTTGGAGATTCATCTCCTTAAGGAACAACCACTCTTCTTGGACACTCAACTCCCCTCCCCTCCAGGACCTCAGCATCTCCCCGACTATTCTCCTTACTTCATTGAAATCCTCCCTCCTGAAGTCCAGGGCTCCTGCCTTGCTGCAGGTCTTTGCCACCTTGCACTGGATGGTGAATTCCAGCAGGCAAAGATTGCTGTCACCCGGGTAGTTGAGCACCCACAGACCCCTCCCCAGGTCGTCGTCCGTGGCCAGGACCAGATCCAACAAGGCGTCACCCGTGGTGGGGCTGTGCACCTCCTGGGTTAGCTGGAGGTCCTGTATCTCGGCTAGGAACCTACGTGAGCGTTCAGACTTGACTGACTGCTCTTCCCAGCAGATGTCTGGAAAGTTTAGGTCACCCATGATGACCACATCCTTTGACCTAACTGCCTCTGTGAGCTGACTTAAGAATTCCCAGTCTAGCTCTTCCCCTTGGTTGGGTGGTCTGTAGTAGACCCCCACTGTTACGTCCCTTTCCCCTCCACCTTCTTGTATTCTAACCCAGAGCACTTCAATATGCCCCTCCTCTGGCCCAGTGCCACTCATTGAGGATGTGTATTTCTCCTTTATGTAGAGCGCCACACCCCAACCTTTCCTCCCTGTTCTATCCCTCCTCTACAGCCTATAGCCCTTGATATTCACTGCCCAGTTGTGCATTGGGTCCCACCACATTTTGGTGAGCCCCACTATGTCTGGGTTGGTGTTAGCTAGCAGGAGGGTAAGTTCCTCCTGCTTGTTCCCCATACTATGAGCATTATTGTAGAGGCATTTGAGAAAAAATTAAGCCTGAGATGCTAGGGTATATCTTGAACATTAGGGAGAAAGTACCAACTAAAATGCATGTTAAGAATAAGGTACTTCAACATTATTAAACAGACGAGAATGAGGCCAGGAGTAATACACAAGGTCAGATCCAAAGCCTGGATGACAAAGCAGAGAAAGTAAGTACAGTTCTGGCTAGATCATTTCACTAATAATAGAATGTACAAGGTCTGAGCATCTTTTAAATTCTGACCCACCTGCATGGGTCAGACTGGTCCAGTTTAGGAGGCCTCCTGCACCAGTATAGCACTATGCTGAAGAGGGGCAATCACCAGTAGACTGAGTCTTTCAGAGGCATCTCTAGACCTAAAATGAATGGTAGGCAAGGAAATATTATTGTGGGGAAAGAAACCTCAGGATTCACAAACAGAAACCCAGAGTGGGATGTAGATGTTAGTGCATAAAAGGAAAAAAGGTGGATTGCCAGGACAATGCATTTTGGCAGAAAAGTTTCACAATAGATTGCAGTTGCTTAGACAGGCTTTCTTCTAGAGGTGCACCAATATAATCGGTCACATATCTGGTCGACACTGGTAACAGGAAAATTAATATTATCAGCAATTGGCTTTCCAGTAACATTACTGATAAATGTTGTGTGCATGTGTGCAGCTGCAGGATGCATACAGCCAAGAATGCAGCTGGGCAGCTTGGAGAACAGCCTCCCATCAGAAAGTCTGGAGATGAGAGGGGCAGAAGGGACAAACCCAGGAAGGAAGGGGCATGGGAAGGGGCATGGGAAGGGGCATGAGCGGGGTGGGTCAAGGCCCCCATGGTAAGGGAGGGAGTGGGGGCAGGGGCAGGCACTGCCCAGCCAGAGCAGTGAATGCATCCCTGAAGCTAGGAGCAGGAGAGAGCCACAGATACCTTGTTCATGGGATGTGGTGGGGAGCTCCCTCCCCACCACAGCACACACCCTTGGGGGAGGCATGGGGGGTATGTGTGACCCCCCCATCCCCCGATTTGTGCATGGGGCAAGGGCGCAGGTGGGCTGCGCCTATGGGCTCAGGGCCAAGGACTGCACCAGCCCCTTCCCGAAGGGATGGCTGGGACAGGGCTGCACTTGGAATGGGCAAGGGTGAGATGGGCTCAGCTGCATGGGGTAGGCAGCAGCAGTGGCACTGAGAGAGATGGCTACAGGGGGGGCTACAGGGAATTTTCGGGTGGCCATAGCCCCCCCCAAGCCTCCCCCTAGTGCTGCCCCTGCTCAGAGCTATGGCCACCCCAAAATCCCCCATAGCCCCCTTATAGCCACCCCTCCCGGTGCTGCTGTCCACCCCATGCAGCTGAGTCTGCCCTGCCCCCGCCCACTCTGAGGACAGCCCCAGCCCAGCCTCGCCACCAGGAAGAGGCTGGCACAGCCTCTGGCCCCGAGCCCGCAGTGAGCAGCCTGCCCTCACCCCACACAAATCAGGGGAGGCACATGCCTCCTCTGGGGGTGTGCGCAGCAGTGGAGAGCCCCCTGCTTCCCATGTCCTCTGGACAAGTCACGCACAGCTCTGCCCCACTCCTGACCTCAGGGTTGCATTCACTGCCCTGGCTGGGTAGCACCTGCCCCTGCCCCACTCCTTCATTGTGGGGGCCTCGATCTTCCTTACCACAGGCTTACTGGCAGGAGGCTGCTCTAAGCTGCTGGGCTGTATTCCTGTACATCAGCTATCGGATCAGTGTCGGCCAATATGGCTGGTTAATAATCGGATATCAGTATCGGCCAAGAAAATCTTTATTGATGCCTCCCTACTTTCTTCCTACCCCCTCGCCACGTCCAGCATACCTCATATGTCTGCCTGCTTTCTACTTGGCAGCAATTCCTCTTGGAACTGGCCAGTAACCAGGTTTCTGACATGCAGCAGGGAGCAGTGCAGGCATTTCCTGAGTAGAAGTTTTTCCTTTTTCTACAATCTTCTTCTCCAGGTTCCCGGTGTGGAGGAATTGCCCCCCCCAGTCTGCCTCACTGCTGTAAGCAGGCAGCCTCTCCCCCATCTGTTTCATTTACCAATGAGCTGTGACCTGGGCTGGAGACAGTCCTGAGGGAGGGGGGACCTGCTCCCCTTGTCTCAGTTTCCCCACCACTGCAGGTCATGTGACTAGGTCCCTCACCTGGAAGGTGATGTCATTTGGAAGCACCAGGCAGCAGCCAATGGGGCTGCTTCTGGTGGGAACTTAGTGATGAGGTCACAACAGGGTATAAAAGGGTCCTCATGAGGAAGGGGAAGGGGACATATATGGAAACAGGGAGTAAGCACACACCCTCTGGAGCGCTTTCAGACTCCAGATGAACATGCAAATAACTTACCTGAAATTTAGCCAGTAACAGTGTTCTAGAAGCATGTCAAAAGGCTACCACGCTGCTTCTGTTTGCTCAGAGGTATTCTTCTGATACTTCTCTGACTTGTACCTCTCCCCAAGCCTACCCCCTCTACCCAATAAAGCTATCCTCTATAACAAGCTCTGTGGTACATGCTGGAGAGGGATTGGGCATACCTTTTTATTCCCTTAGCTCAGCTGACTAAGGGAGGCTTACTTTCTATGCTTCAGGCTATAAGAAGCACCCAGATATATCCTGCTGGGGTTAAGCTACGCCTACATCTACAGTGTCTGTGCATCCCAGGCAGCACAGGGCCCAAACAAAGACCTGAGTCCGGGTGGTGGCAGTGCTACACCAGGCTTGCAGGTGTGCTCCAGGAAGGGGGTCAGCTAGAAGTTAGCACCTCTGGGGAGCCATCGGAGGCTGGGTGCAATGAGGCGGGTGGCTCAGCATAGCCTACTGGCCCGCCACACGCATTACCTTCATTTTACATTCAAAAGTGTTCAGGGAACCTTTTTGTACTCTGATCAGTGGTATGGAGTTGGTTAGGAATTTCCCATAACAACATTTGACAGAAAGTTCATATTTTATGAGAACATTTTGATTTTACCATTGCTTTTTTTCATTAGGTGAATGAAACAAGAACTATTTTGATTTAGATTAGGTCAACCACAATCAAAACATTTCCATTTGTCAAACCAAACTATTAGTCTGACATTAATGTATCTGCTTGAGCTATTGCTGTATCTCTGCCTCCATTTTTCTGTATGGTCAAGTCCTTTTAAGCTCAGTTACATCTCCTGTGACATACCAGGATCTTGCTAGGGGTGCTCTGACTCTAGCGTATTGTAGGATCTGTAGTTTCACTAGATAGCCCAACCCATAGAAGAGAATGGGAGCACATGGTGCTCAAATTAAGGCTCAAGAGGCAGCACTACAGCTACCTCAAGAGAAAAGGCATAGATTACTACTGAACTGAACCAAAATTAATGGCTTCAGTCCAGTCAAAAAAAAAAAAAAATCTAAATAGAATATTTCAATTCAGGTTCATCAAACCATTTCCTATTGATCAGAAGTACTGGAACATATTATTTAAGGGTTTTTTTTCCTGCACCTCTGTTCCCATGAACACAGTCAACATGTTAAAGTCTGGAAATTTTGATTTTTGGCTAACTTCACTGTAACAGAGTGTTAGGAGATTCAAATGATGCTGGTTAATCTCTTATGAAAAAAAACAAAAGCAAAAAGGGCTGTTAGAAATAACCCAAACAGACTGAAACCTGACATAAACCAATATATTTATAGTATTAAATCCAAGGTATTTCATAAAGATAGACTTTATTTTTGTACACTGTAAATAGATACATACAATATAGAGGATAAAAAATATAACCATTTCAGTATTTTGTATAAAATCTAAACACATATGTAGTCAAAGGGAAATATTTTAAGCCATTTCAGTAGTCATTTAACTCAGTAGTTGAATGCAGTACTCCTTACTTTTTTTTTTTTTTTTTTTCTCCAGACAGTGGATGGGCTTTTAACCCATAAATCCCATTAAAGTATGCATGACAAAATTCCATTGAGACCCTCTGAAAAGCAAGGGTTACATTTCTTTATTAAAAACCTTAGTGCACTGAGATGAATTGTGGTCTTCAGAAAAAAATTCTTACTCCTCTGGCCATGCAGATGATGGCAATTTCAAAAGGCACTTGTGAATCAGACTACAGTAATTCAGGTCCACAGGTGTTTTAGATTCTCGGTTTTGTATAATAGAAAATACAATATATTTACATAACAGAATTTTCTTTAACATCTGTCATAGCTCCTTAGCATTCAAGTTTTATTGCACATGTTTAAAAATCCCATGTGTGATTGTAATAAACTAAATATATTTACACGTTTTGTTGGTTGAAGAACAAACGCATTGCTTTTCAGAATTTTGAGAATGAGCGGTGATTTCTAACACTTTTGCATTTTGCTATAAACAGAGGTTATATCAAAAGGTATATTTTGCTTCTCAACTACCCTTCTTATCAATACATTTGGTCCTTTAATATATTCATTTTTATTTAAAGAATTATTGTATCACAACTGATGTTGGTAAATAACCTGTCAATGTCTATCTGAACTTGCAGGAGTCAAACTAACCAGAATATTTAAATACATAAACATTTAATTTCTTAAAGAAAAAGTAGCTTTGGAGTTTTGTGAAGTCTATAGAAAGAATTTGAATTTGGTACTTAAGACTTTACTTAGCAATACTTTAGAGTTCTATGGATCTTGCTAGGATAAACGATAATTTGTTAGCCATATCACATAATCTGTCTGAAAATAATTGTAAAAATACTAAATATTCCTTAAATGGTAATGAAGATAAAACTGATCAAGATGCAACATCATCTATCAAAACCAAAGTAGATATTTCCATGATCAAAATGTGAATCTCTCATCTTTTTGAAGAGAGACTAAAGTAAATGAACAAAACATACAACAACCAAGATGTATAAGATCCAGAGGCAAACAGAAGAAAACCTGCTTTATAAATTTACAGATACACTGATTGGAACAACACTGAGGTCTCAGGCAGCTGTATCTCTCCAGAATGGGGCCACTATAAAATTTTCGATCCAAATTTGAAGAAGAAATGTTCCAAACGTATGCTTGGTATAAGCCAATTCAGTGCAAAGCACTAGCTCTGATGAAATTTTGCTGGTATTTATCTTTCCCTAAATTCCTGTTAAAAACATAAGAGAGTTTGTATATAAAATGGATGCAATCATATATACATGCACACATACACACGCCACCTACATATATCTATGCCTCAGTATGTTCTTGAATTCAAATTATGTTAGGCAGTCTGTTTGTACCAAATATTTTCTATAGTACAACTGGGATTTAGAAGATCACATTCGAGAATGCGTGATGTATCAGTAGTATTGCACAAGTGTCACCTTGGCATTTCTCAGACAGCTTTTTATTCCATATAAATAGTGCTGTTTTAATTCCTGTCCCTAGAAACCAATTGTTTGTTTCAACAAGGAGAAGCTACTGGTATGCAAAGCACATACATTCTCCATTTTATCAAAATTAACGATATGATGATGGAACATTTCTGTTCAAACAGGACTTAAAAAAGCTCTGCTGATGGACTTACCACTGTCACAGTTTGACAGTACTGAAAGTTGGGAATGTTAAGTGGGTCACCAAACTCTTAAAAATACATCATTGGCAAACTTCTGATAAATTATAACTCTGCCAAGCAATGCTCTTGTTATTAGAAAGCGAATACCAAGAATTAAGGTTGCTTTATTACTATACACCTATATGGTAAGAGGGGTCCATAAATGAATCCGTTAAGATGCAACTGTACTATACTTGAACATAAATATTGTATAGGTTAAATTACTGTTGCAATCAAGTTTCTCAACAACCACATTTGCCTTTCTCTTTCTCCTCATGTAGCTGCTCTGTAGAGCTATGCCCATTTGAACGCACTACCCCTTCCGGTATCCATGACTTGTCCACGCACCGTTCCATCCGCTTCATGATAAGATCAAGCAGAGTTTCAACTGCCTTGCTTACATTAGCTCCATTAGCCGCACTCGTTTCAAAATACGGTATTCTGTAAAAGACAAAATCGAAAACATTCTCTCATGTAGTGTGATCTTCATAGAAACCAAGGAAATACATGGCACTAGCCATGTTCATAGACAGCACAGAAAGGCTGCTCTTTAGAAGTCAGTGAAATCAAACCAATGACATGAAAAAGGCCCTGGCATGACAAGTGAAAAGGCAGCACCTTTGTGCCGTCTTCTGTGTCCCTCACATCTGGAAAGCACTCCCTGCAAACTTTTGCCAGGCTGCCCCATTGTTCGCCTTCAAAACTTCTTTCTGCAATACCTACAAAACCCTTGACAAGGCTTAGGCTACTGGTACAGTGGTGCACATGCCAACCAACACTATCTCACTGTTTTTTTGTACTCCCATATTACTCTGCATCCTCAGTTGTCTCTTGGTTTATACTTATATTATTTCAACCCTTTGTTGAAGGGTTTACAATATAAACCAAAATAGAAAATGTTTGTGAGAGGGGGCAAACTCCCAGGCCTGGTTACAACACTGGCCTGCCCACCTGTCTTTGGGAAAACTGCCTGCCTTACTTTCCTGCCATGCCTTGATCTTAAATATGTAAAGAGAGGGTACTAGGTGGAAGGCTGCCCTTCGAGTGCTCTGATGTCAAGGGTGGCTCTTACATTAACTCCGAACTTCCCTTATGTCCCATGCCTTGCAGATGCTAGAGTTGTAACAAACTGTATGTCTTGAGGCTGGGCCAAACTCATTTCAATGTTAGGCCTCTTGCACACTGCCCTGTTCTGGGCCACACTCACTCTGCCCCCCTCTCACTGGAGCCTCTGACACTCTGCCCGCTCTCACCAGGCCTCTCTCACACTGCCCTGTTCTGGGCCACATACACCCTGCTCCCTTTGAGTGATCATGTAGGCCATCAGGCTTATTTCTTCACTCCTTGAGTGGCCCTGGTTCAGCCTTTTGGGTCTCTCCTGTGACCTTCATCTGAGTGGTGACCAGTCAATTCACCAAACTCTGGGCTGACTCTGCCCCTAGTCCCTCTCTGGGCCACTTCACCCCTTCCTTAGGCCAACACTCTGCCCCTACACTGGGGCCCTGGGGTCTTACACTCCCTCAGGCTCAGGTGCCTCTCTCTAGGCATGCCTGGCCTCAGCTCTGCCCTCTCATTAGGGCCTGGGGTCTTACATCCCCTTATGCTCAGGTGCTTCTCTCTAAGCATGCCTGGCCCCTACTCCCAGGTCTTACACCCCTATACGGCTCAGGTGCTTCTTTATAAGTGTCCCTGGCCCCCCTTGCTCTCACAATAACCTATCAGATGGTGGGGGCTGGGGTTAAGGCACCCCTACCCACCTTTCACCAGGGAGGTAAACTGGCCTGGCATTTCTTGAGGACTCCCTCACCACAGGGAGTCCCCACCAGGACACACTTCCCCAGCAGGGTGCAGTTTCCAGCTGTACCCAGAACCAGGAGCCTCCTGCTCCCCGCACAGCTCCTGCTCTCACCTCCAAGCTGTTCCGGGAGCAGCGGCTCAGATGAGTGTTGTTGCTCTGGCTACCAGCAGCAGACTGCTGCTCCAGCCCTGACAGCAAGGATCAAAAATGGCTGCCACGTCAAGGCTGGCCTGCACCTGCCAGCTGCCTGCTTCCAGCCCTTAAAGTGACAGGCACCCAAAAAGTGCTGTCACACCTTTGTTGAAGAGTCTCTTTGCCCTGCGCTTCTAAAATGCCTAGTAATGATGTTCTGGTCCATGACCGGAGCTCCTACACATTTAGGTTGTTGTTATTACTACTGTTAAAACAAGGAGTCAGGAGATCACAACACTTAAGATGTTAAACTAATGCTGTTTGCTCAGTATTCTCCACATGGTGGTGCTCATGAGGCTTTATTATTTAGTGTCATCCTCTCACATCAATATACAAGACATTAATTATGTCTGGTGCCTATCCAGTTGTCTTCCTTGCCTTTTTCTGACTATACTATGCTATAATGCAAATATTAAATAATACCTGCTTCACAAGAGAAAACCATATTTTTAAAGCAGAGTTAAACCTGCTGGAAGTTACAAATGCAACTCCCACTTACATACTTTTCATTAGCTACCGAGCCGAATCAAGTTGCTTTCCCAGTTTTAATATTTATTTTAGAGCATATACATTTTTAAGTTTAAAAAACTTAAGGACTCACTGGTTATTTTGCTCTTATTTAAAATAGATAATTGTAGCCAAACAGCTCACAGGAAAAACAGGAATTGCCATTTCTGATTAGACCTAGAGTTGGTCTTCTAGTTCAATGCTGACTTTGCCAGTGGGTGGATGCCAAAGGTTTCAAAAGGATGGAACTCCTAAATGGTTAATTATAGAATAACTTTCCCACTGTGGAATTTTTTTATTTTCCGTTACTTAATTGGTTTCAGTGTTCCCTTTCTAATAAATACAGTAAAAGCTTTGTTATCCAGCATGAGTGGGGTGGGGAGGGTGCTGGTTATCTAAAAATTCTGCCCTGCCCCACGCAGATCCTTTTTTCCCTCCCCCTGCCCCCTCTCCCACAGACTTTCCTGCCTGGGGCGGGGTGGGGAGGGGATGGAGACGCGAATGCATGCACACATGTGCACAGCACCCCCCCCCCCAAATTTTTTCCCTCTGCCTATGCAGATATCATCAGCTAGAAGGGCTTCCAGCAGCTCCTCCATCAGCAGCATCACTAACTAATGTAAACAACACAAATACTTGATGTGCATGCCAGATAGACTCGGCAAAGATTCCGGTTGCTAAAGTGAGGATTGGTATCTGGGGATATTGGAAATTCTGCTTAATAGAGTATTCTGGTTAGTAAAATGCCAGTTAACACAACTTTTACTGTATCTAATCTTTATTTTAACCCTTTTTCAATTTAATTCAGTCTCCACCAACAGCTTATCCTTATACCCAGGAAAAAGAGTGGGGGATCTCTCCAAAGTCCACTGCAGAAAGAACAAATGCAAAAGAAATTTTAACTTTTCTGCAACATTCTCCTTGCCCCTCCTCTACTGCTCCTGTTCCTCTCTACCAGTCCAGACAACATTCCGTCTCCCAGAACATCTGATACATGTGACAAACTTTAGTTATTTAAGTAAACTTTCAAAAAGTTGTGCTCCAGGGCAAAGGTGGATATTACCCTGATTTATTCCAATTATTCTTCTGACACAAGAGGTAAACAGAGCAGGTATACATTTGATAAAATTTTAAGGGGATGTGTATACTAAAAAGGTAGAATTTCCCTTTTTATTTTTCCTCTTTTTGCTCCAAAATTCTTCTGAGTACATTCTCATCCACAAATCCAGCATTTTACTCCAATAAACAGGCTACATATTAGCAAAGCCCTAGATTTTCCCTGCTGAGAATAATATTGAAAAGTTCAGGTATCACTTCACCCAAATCCAAGTAGTTAATGGCTTTGTCTAATACAATCACCACCACCTCCACTGTTTTCTAGAGAACTGAATATGCAAACAGTTCTTTTCCATCTCTGCATGCAACTATTTACCAATTTAGTTGCCTTGGCATATAGAGATGATACTGAATTTCTGAACCAAATGCTTGCATCCCCTAAAGAGTCTTTATAGGCCTGAATCTGAAAAGAGCTAAGTGGCTCTCTATTCACAAGCACGCTGCTTGGTAACAATGAAAACACATCCTCTTTTCCTAGAACGCTCTTC
>NW_005841888.1:3601425-3623970 GCF_000455745.1 Alligator sinensis
CTTCCTGTTCAAGCAAAGACAGAAACTAAAAGGTGGGTAGGAAACAAGTTGTGTCTAATGCAGGTAGCTCATTAAGGCTAAGTACAGGTAGTCAAAATGCCTGAGGCTACACTGATTCAATATTCACAGGTTAATCCAAGCTGCATAGATTGAACCAATAAGCAAGTGAACAGAAATTCACTTTTGATTCCAGAAATGCAGCCACATGCCTGCAGTGGCTCAGGTTAGAAGTCAGGGAGGGGGCAGGGTGCTAGGGCATGCACCTCCCTGCTCAGCTGGAGCAGACAGCTTCAGCCAAAGACATAAGTTCAATAAACCAACTTGACCTAAATCAGTTAGTTTGATACTACATCCATCCAGGTTTATCTTAAACCAGTTTTGGCCATTTTGAAAGTGGTTTATGTGCACTGAACTTTTGTTGTCTTACAGATCTGAACTAGATCCAATTTCTGTGTAATTTCTGTCCTTGGCCTAAAAGAACTACCTTGAGAGGGGCAGAACAGTCCTGGATCAAGCAAAGGATTTTACCTGCTTGGGCAGGACATTTGAATCATGCCATTCATAATTTAAAGTAAGATGTAACCGGAAGATCTGCTCCATTCCCTGAAAGGCCCCACATGCAGGAAATGGCTTCAGTTCCAGCCCCTGATGTTACCTGCTACCATGCGGACTGACAAAGCAAAAAAGAGCTTCAACTTCTACCCAGTTTGCCTCTGGTGTCTATCCTTCTCTTTTTCAACTCCCTTTCTTGCAGGAAATCAACCACCTTGTGCTGGTCCCAGTAGTGCTTGGTAATAATTGAAGACACAGCACAGATCTTACCCTGTCCTAGTTTACACCACCTCCTGTGTCACATTCAGCTTTGCATAGCCCAATTCAGCTGTTCAAAAACAATGAAAAATAGCACAGGAGTGGGGCCACTCAAGACTCAGGAGATCTGGTTTCAGGTGTCTCTGTCAGAAGCTTCCTGGGCAAGCCTGAACATGTCAAACTTGGGTTTTTAAAGGTATTCAGGTGTAACTTCCATTAAGATCAATGGGAATTAAGTGCCTACCTGCTCTTCCAAATCTGCACCTTAGCCAATCAGCACCCATCTGTAAAACAGGGATCCTAGCACTTTCCTACCCCAGTCTTATAAGGATAAATACACTGAAGAGTGAGGGGGAGGTACCACTGCAATGGGGGCCACTTAAGTACGACATAGAGAAAGAGTTCAAACTGACATTGAGCACTGAGTCTCAAACTAACATCATCTTTCTCTTCCCCTCTTCTCCATGCACATAATTTAAAGAAATTAATTGGAGCAGTATTCTTGTTGTTAGGCATGAACAGCTGGACAGACACATGTATTTTTTTCTTTTTAATATGTACAACTGCAGGCATTTGGATGCTATAGTGTGTGTTAAACATTAAAGTGTTGGAAGGAAATGCTGGATTCTTTTGTGGGTGATTAAGAATGACTCAGTGATTCATGATATAGTTGAAATGTAAACCACAGAATTATCTGACTGTAAACCAAAAAAAGTTTCTTTCCTTTCTTATGTTCATAAGAAAAGTGATACATTAGTTACAGCATCATGGCGATTATGTTATGCTTTCTTATAGATGCATTCTGTAAGCGAGGAAGTCCTTTGCATTGAAGTGCTTTCAGGATTTCCAGAAAATATGCCTTTCGTACTCCCTACTAAGCAATGTACGTGCTACCTGGAAGTTTCCATTATACGAAATGTCTTCTGCTCAGTGCTCACCCAGTGTGAAGTAACAATTGGAAGCACCTGAAGCTAACGAATTGGACAAGGTGGAAGCTGCCTGACAGCTGCTTTGAATGACTTCCATAGAGTCACAGAATCATAGAAAATTAGGATTGAAAGGGACCTCAGGAGGTCATTTATTTCAACTCCCTGCTCAAAACAGGGCCATCTCCACCTATATCATCCCAGACTTTCATGTAGGTATGAGGGGTGACAACCCTGAAATCATAGGGAAAAAGAGCCTCATGTATTAGTACAGCTATAGCTCTATCACTATTTATTTAGGTACCATCACATATACAAAGCAATTACAAGTGGGATTTTTCAAGTCGCATGTATTGCTCCCCACCTGATATCTATAACATGTCAATGTCCATATTAAAAATGCACACACATAAATAGTTCTTGCTTATGTTCTATTAATTTATGAGATTCAGTTACTGCTCTTCAAAAATGTTAAGTGATAAAATAGTAAAATTATCAATCTCATTGTGCCTGGATCCCCTACACTCACATGCCAAATGCAATATCTGTTGATACAGGCATTTCCAAGGAGAAAAATGTCAGTACTACCACCCAGTTCTGTTAGCAGCAGCAGTGACTCATTCACCAAAACATTTTCTTCCCTTATTGTGTTCAAAGAAATAGGGACAGGCCTATTTGAAGTTATCTTTCCTCATACACTCAGGTCTGGGTACAGTATAGGAAGCTTGAGCTCCTTCAGGGCCCACGGCAGGACAGAAGTATGCTGAACACAGGAAATGGAGGGGAAGGAGAGCACAGGGGTGAGAGGGGCAAGAAGAGCAGTCCTGGTTCTCCCCCCATTTAATGCAACTACTGCTGCAGCTGCTGTAGCAACATTAGCTCGGGCTACAATTGTCCTTGTGTAATGGGCTCACTAGGAGCTGCCTCTGGTGCCTTGCTTGCTCCCCCTAGCCCCAGTTATGGTATTGGGCATAGGGCTCTACCTGCTGTGGCAAAGACTCCCTAGAAGAGTGCCACTCCACTTGCTCCCTGCTTTACAGAGCAGGGCTGGGCCTGTCTATCTCCTACAGCTGAGCAGTATAGGATTGCACCTGCCATGGCAAAAAATTCTGGGGGTCACATGGGGAGGGAAAAGGGGGAAGCAGGAGGAGATTCTGACACTCCCTCATAGTTGTCACCTAAGGCTAGTGCCCTGATGACCGCTGCCCGTAGTTATACTATTGAGAGTAGCCCAACCAGCGGAATATGATCTATAAATTAGACTTTGGGGTTTTCATTTTCTACCTTAACCAAATTGGTATTTTGGCCACAAAAGTGAGCATTTGTTCTTATGGAGGTAATGTAACTTATGAAGCAATATACAGAAATATTTCAAATATAAAACAAATGCCACCTGGAGCTGTGTGGACAGAACCCATATTTCCATTCCTCCTTATAAACTACAAGCAATCATATGGTAGTTTGAGTTTAGTGCTATGCAAGTAACATTATACAAAATGGAAAAGGAAAAAAAGGAAAGAATTAATATTGCATGGAAACCCATCTCATTTGTAAGGGGCTGATGGCCCATAATGCCAAAGGAGACAGTTTCCAGAACTCATTACTCTGTTCAGAGAAGGCAAATGAAATGCATGAAGGAGTCATTGGCAAACCATGAGCCCCAGAGAACAGCAATTGTATGCAAGAAAGGTACAAATAACCTGGGCCAATGTTCCTTTAACAGCCTAGGACCAGGTGTCTTGTAATACGAATAAGCAAGGCTCCACTTTTTTCTAAAAACCAAATGTGTGTTTAGACTGTGGGAAAGATTATGGGAGTAAACAGGAGTGGGGACATGGCCTACTTGGGCTTAGAGCCTCCTACTTAGGCCGGGGGGGAAGAAGTCAATTAGGACAGGAGGAAGGCTGTGAAGGCTCTGAACTTGTGGGAAGAGTTTATGGAGTAGGAGAGGTGAACAGTAGAAGCACATGGCCAGAAAAGAAAGGTTGTGAAATCTGGATCTAAAATAGAGCCCTTCTGGAGCGAGCTGGCAGGTCTGAATACATTATGTTGGTTTTCACATCTTTCCTGTGAATGGAGTATGCTTGGAGGCAAAATGAGGCAGAGTGCTTCAAGGACCATTCAAGGCCAGAAGAAAGTGCTGTAGGCCAGCATCCATCTAAACCATCCTAATGTCGGCATTGACAATTTTTGTGGTTAAGTTTGATTTTAAAAAAATAATAATAAATAATAATAATAATAATAATAATAATAATTAGTGCCACGGTTTAGTCTTGCCTTTCTTCAAGAGTTTGACCCGATATAAAAAAATCACATTTTTGCGAATTTGGTCAATATTCTCTTGGGTTTCATTGGACAAGATACCACATCTGGATGTAAATTAGCCACATCAGAGGCAGGATCATAGTAATAAACATGATTTATTATGTGTCTCCACTGCTACTAAAATTAATTGCATTTTCCAGAAAATTAGTAAGAGGCAGGGGAAGAGAAGGTCACAAAGATGCCTTCCCCTATGCTCAGTTAGCTAATATGTCCCTCTGTCAGACACAGGATACTAGACCACATGGTTCCTTATGGTATTCTAACATGGTTATTTGCACAAGAGCCTTTCAATACATTATGCAACACAACAGACATAAAGAAACACGTTTCATTTTGTTTAACTGCACTAGTAACTGGAAGGAAGTTACTTGCCCATATTTTTCTGCAAGTTCCTTTGCCTCTTCTTCTTTCACAGTTCTTTGGTCTTCCAGATCACTCTTGTTTCCACATAGCACAATATCAGGGTTTTCACAATACGCGTGCGTTTGTAACTGGCCTAACAGCAAAACAACGTTCATATTATTATTTTATACAGAAAGATCCCTTAGAACAGTGGGCAGCAACGTTTCTGGACAGAGTGCCAAACACACCTGCAACCTCAACTTGTAAAATGCTGGCATGCCAGAGGCAGACAGCAAGGGAGCCATAAGGGGCCCAATCTCCGTTATGGCAGCGCATCCCCAGGCCCTTCCCTGCTATCCACCCTGAGGCATGCATGCCAAACAAAATGCTTTTGAGTGCCATGCTGGGGTTGCCTACCACTGACTTGGAACATGAGTGCCTTTAAAGTGACACCGAAAACTTTAAGAAAATTATTCTTAAAAGATAGGAGGGGGAAAATATCCAATTTCGTAGTGGTTTGCTTTTCCAAACTTTTTTTTTTTTTTTTTTAATCACTACAGATAGGTGTACAATAGTAAGGCTTTTTCTACTTTCCAGTTCATCAGTTCTCACTTCTTACTCTACTTTTCTATACTAGATACCTTTAAGACCCCTCCCCAAGAAGCAGAGAAGAGCTCTCATCCTCATTCTATGGATAGGAGCCTGATTGAGTCAGTATGTGGACAAGTGTAACTTCAAAGGCATTTGAAGCCCTTCAAAAACACCTCAGAGGGTAAGTGGACAGACATACGCGCCCTCTGAAGTGTTCCAAAAATGGCTAAAGTGCTCCAAAAATAACCCTGCAGAAAAGAATTACTATTCAGAAACACTTCAATAGCAGAGGAAGGGCTGAAGGGCAGGGCAGACTGCTCTGGGAGAGCATAGGTGCAGCATACAAGAGAGCACTCACTGACAGTCTGCTCCATTTTTTTCCTCTCAGAAAGGCAGGGGATGGAGGGAAGAGGAAAAGAGCCCACTGTTTCACCCCTTGCCTGGAGGGCTCCAGTGTTTCAGTCTGGGCGTACAACAGGGACCTATACCTCTAAGATTTTCCCTAACCCTCTAGAGCAGCAGTCAGCAAGGTTTTCCAGTGGGGGGTTCCAGAATGAACCAGCTTAGGTACAGGGCAGGTTGGTGCTAGGACCCAACCACCATCACTGCCATTTCTTCCCCCCCGCAACCCTGGCAGTAGCACAGTACAGGCAAATCACCCAGCCACCTGGCTGTGATGTAGCGCAGACAAAGCCCCACCCCACTGCCAGAATGCCAGTTGAGCCCCTGCTGCAGAATACCAAAGCCCTGAGGCTCTGCGGGCCAGATCCAATGGCTCCATGGGCCAGATCCATCCCATGGGCCATAGGTTGCTAACCCCTGCTCTAGAGGTTCATTAATCATTGGAGAAATAAACATACATGTTACTTGGAGGGCAGGAGGTTACCATACAGTAGTATCTACCTAGCGTCTTCTGTATTCAGTACGTATGTCTCTTTGCAATAAGAGCTAATTTTAGCTGATTTTGTGTGCATTATTTTATACTGAACAATGCATCTCCACCAAAGCCTATGTGGGATGATAACCAATATCACCCATTACTTTCCCTGACGCTAATGGTTTTGTTTGGAGAATAACCTCCAGAATGCCAAGACGCAAACTCAACGCATCTGTGCCAAGGATTATATGGCACTGAGCTGTTGACAATGAGAAAGGAAAATTTCTTTATGCCTGCTCTGCTGAGAAATTGTCAATTATTTCCAATCCGACAAACTCCAACCCAAGCCTGATGCCATCTGACAAACCCCAATCCAGCCCAGCCATCAAAGCTTCAGGTGAGTCAGGATAGTGTTTCAAGTTGGCTGATTTCAGACTTAATTGCTGCACATCACCTGATTTCACATTGCACCCTTAACACCAGGGGACCAGAATTATCATGCTGAACCTTATGTGAAAGGAAATTCAAGTCAAGAAAGCTGAACTGCAGAAAAGCATTGGAAGTCAGCTTCACTAACGGTTTCTTACAAGAAAAGCTGTAACACCCATTTTGTTCTTTCCTAATAAGCTTTCAGTCAAATATTCTTAGTCTTGCCCTCTCTCAGTGAAGTTCTGAATCTACAAACAGGACGAAAAAGAAAAAAAGGTGACATACTTAACCAGTTCCTGACATTGAGGAAGCTCTGCTCATTTGTCAGATCGAAGAGTAAAAGAAATCCCATGGCATCTCTGAAAAAAGCTGTTGTCAAGCTACGAAACCTAGACATGGAAAGAAAAACTACTGTTGGTTTCCCTTCTGTAAGGTCCATCTGTCACAACAGTTATTTTGAGAATATGATCATAATATAACAAACAATAACTGGGAAAACCCAAAATTCAACTGTACTGATCACATTTGTTTTCTCTTCACGGAGAAAATCCTGATCCTGAACTGCTGACATAGCAATGAGCCTAGTCCACGCCTCAAAGTCAACATACAACTTTCTATCAGTATCCATGAGCTTTGGATCAAGCCCTATATTATTTAGCGCATTTTCATCAACTTCCATAAAGCATCCAATTGAAAAATGAAGTTCAAGCAACATTGAAATTCATGACCGTACATTTAAATCCATCATTTTAAAATAGTCAAATCTAAACACTTAGGCCTACTAACACACAATTGGACTCATGAATAACATTCCCAACTTTGCATTCTAACCTGAAGAGACATTGCCCAAGGTGTTCAGGACACAAATTTGATTGCCTGAGTGCAGAATATTATAGCAGTGACTTTTAGGAGCCATCAATTTGGTCTTTGCAAACAAAGGGAAGAATCCTGCATTTTTACTTTACTCTTGAAGTCAATGGAAGTTGTCTACCTAAGAACTAAGGAATATGACCCACAAATAAAACCCCAACTTGTGTCTTGGAAATCTGTACAGTAGTATAGATATAAGTTCAAAAGCATAGAATACACAAGAACCTCAATAGTTATTATTTAAATAAGCAATAGCAATGTTCAGGGCCCAGTACTAACCCAAAGTAGGCTCCCTACAGAAGTTAATAAAAGCCTCAAGAAAAGTCCAGGTAAATAAAACCAAACTGGCAGTGCAGGCTTTTGATGACTCCATTGTTCTGAACTTAAGGTAGTCGTGGGATTTCAGTATCCTCAGGACAGAGAGAGACAGAAGGAAGACAAAGTAAGAGAGAGTAGGGGGAAGCAAGAGAAATGATTAATTTAGTTAGATAAATGGAAGATGCAAGAGGTGAGGGATGCTAGAAAATATATAGAATGTGGCAAAAATTAAATGTTGTGCATCAGAAAAATCCCCCCCATAGAATTTGTATCCAGAGTTTAGATACAAAATACAAGAGAACTGGGGTATTTATGCCTGCAAGTTCAGTTCATTTTATGGAATAAAATCTCTTTCATTTTCTGTAAGGATTGCACCTTTCTTGCCCTGCAGTATCCCACAGCTGAAGATGTATCCTCTGTCCTCTGCCACTAATGCCATCTGGCCCATTGGCTCTATACACCTAGAGAAAACAAGTTTACAAGACAGAAGTGTTAATATTCAAGGATCAATAACACAGCACACATGTGCTATTTTAAATAATACCACATTCCGCTTTAATGCCAACAATTATCTAATGCAGGGGTGCTTATCCCCTGGCCTGCAGGCCAAATCCAGCTTGTAGAGCTGTATCATCTGACCCACAGGCCTTCCCAAAGGGTCTGGAAATTTGGTGACAGGGGAGCAGTGACAGTGTTAATTGCCACTCCTCTGCTGGCAAATTTCCAGACCTATGGGGAACCCAATGGGCTGTATATGATGGCCCTGCATGTCATATCGTGTTGGTGTGTGGCCAGATCCAGCAGGCAGGTGGCAGAAGGCCAGACTGGGACAGCAGGTGGCATGAAGCCAGATCAGGGCAGCACGGAATTGGGCCCATGAACCAACCCCATGCCAGGTCCAGCAGATGATGGACCGACCCTGCCCCACTCATCAAGCTCACAGGGTCAGACGGTTGGGTCCCACTGACCTAATGCACTGTAAATCTAAATGTCAAAACTACAAAGCATTCACAGTTTATTTTAAGAGGCTGGGTATATATCCACATTTCAATTCCACCTTATTTGAATTGAAGATTATCTAGTGAGAGAGGATAAAATGTTTCCAATAAATTAAACATGTTCTAAACAGAGATACAAAGTGGCCATTGATTTTCATTAGGCAAGCCTTGAGGCTTTCTATTTTTACTATTATTTTGGTGTCCTGTTCAAATTAAAAAGCAATTTAAAAACACAATCAGAAAATGCAATCTAGCAATATATTTGTACCAACAACAGAAATGCATTAGTGAACAGACTATGCTCATACAGATGACCACTTTTCTGCTTAACTACCACAAATTTGCTGAAAAGGAATCTAATACAGACTCTTTCATTTTATGGCTTATAAAAGCAGGAACTGCACACTAATAATAAAAACTGAACAGTTTATTTAGCATGGAAGTATAAATAAAGACATCTGCTAGGTATGGACAGGATCAAATGAAAATAATGTCAGTAATTGTCTAGAAGATCTCTCAATCTGGGTTGTCTTCTGCTCTTGCTATAGCTATTACTAGACCCTTATCTTAATAAAAAAAAACAGTTTCACTTGCACAGAATGTTGTAATGGGATGATGCTCAACAACACTTGTGAAATATGTATATCAAGACAAATTCATCATGTTTATGGTAAAAAAAGACATGTTGATGTATTTCAAGTGGTCTGTTTTGGTTATTGGTTTAGGATAGTCACTGACATAAGACTCATCCATCATCAGAAAGTTTGCACAAGACCCCCTGCACCATGGAAAACACTTATTACTTAGGTATGTTGGTTGTGGGACAAGTAACCCGTATACACCCACATAAAGCGACTGCTGAAACATCTTTGAAGCCTGTGCATACTACAAATATGGGCCCTGTGCTAACTTTGAATGAAGATGTGCAGCATGGAACAGCAGTACATTGGTTAAGATAACGTGAGTTTTTTTTATCGTCTTAAAGAAAAGATTTTTCATCCATTTCAAACAAAACAGTTTGGGGAAAAAAAAGTAAGTAAAAGGAAGAAGAATTCTGAAGATGTCATTCAAAGGTCCTGTTGAATACATTTATTTTAATTATTATTTTTATTTTAGTTTCACATGTTAGCTAGCAACTGCTTAGGAAAAACTTGCAGATAATTCTGTTGTACTTTAAGTGAAAAGAGAGACAGAACTTACTCAGCATCATCCTACCCTGTATTTTTAATGGAATGCAATAAATGCAGCCATGTTCATTTAATTATCCAGTTCAGTTTTTAAAAGCACCAGGCAGATATTTATTTATGTTTAGTGCAAGTCTTCCTTGTGCGGAAAGTGCAGTGATATGAATGGAAGTTAATTTTCATAGGTTCTCACCCAAATGTTATTGCTGTCAACATATCTCACTGACTATGGTTTGTTAGCTCACTGCTTCATAAGAGGAGTAATAAAAGGATTATTTAGGAATAGACTTTTTTGTTTATTTCCAATTTTTTTTTTTTTTTTTTTAAGAGAAGGAAAGTCTTGTATACATGTCACATGCACTTGATTACAGTGGACACGGAATGAATACTGCTGAGAATCAGCAGATCCATGTTTTTTAAATGAGTATTTTTCATGCAGTTGCTAGCTTCATTTTGAATTTTAAAAGTTCCATGTTTAAACTAGCATATAAAGTTGCTTCCACTTACCACTCTCTTTTCCCGAAAGTCAATGCCCACTGTTGTTATGAACTTGGAATTAAATTTGTCATCTGTGTACTGGTAGAGAAGGCTGGTCTTTCCTACTCCAGAGTCACCAAGAGCTAAAAATTTGATAAGGTAATCGTAGTCCCCATCAGACATAGTGAGAACTTAGTAGACTACCTTAAAAAACAAAAAAGATTATTCATTTCATTACCAAAAGCAAACCAGCAGGTTGATTAGGTCTCAGAAGAGGACTGTGTCCAGTTTTTGGTACTATGTTCTACAAAGGATATAAAGAATCTGGAGGGTCCAGCAATGAACAAAGATGATGATGATAAAAGGGTTGAAAATTAATCTGTATGGCAAAGATTGAACAGAAATGCTTAGTTTGAAGAAAAGAAAAATAAAATGTTAGGTTTCATTAGGAAAAGAATTGAAATAAAATTATATATAATCATTATACCACCATATATAGCAGAATGCCGAACAACCACACACTGTTTCTGTTGTGCAGTATCTTTCCTTTTAATCACCTCTACAGAACTGTTACCTCTGCATGCGCCTAAAATGGTAAAAATGAACAAAGTAGCCATACATTTAACCTTAAATGAAAGAGGTTTAAACCTGCAATGTTCCTGCTGCGTTTCTCTGGCTATAGAAGCATGCAGAAGTAAAAGTTACAGCATACACTTACTGCTCAACTGCAAGGGTTGGTCCCCATTAACACAATTGTTTGCTGTTCTACTGTAAATCCACAGTATGCCTACATCCTGAACCCTATGTGCAGTTCTGGTCATCACATTCCTGAAAGAATAAACTAGACCTGGAACTCCCACACAAAACCAACAAAGAGGTGTGGAATGAATTCCACATGAGAAGGTAATCCAAAGACATAAATGGGAGGAGATATGAAAGAAGTCTATAAAATCGTAAATGGTACACAAACAGGGAATAGTAAATTTATTTAACATGTCTCATAATATAAAAGAACTGGGGACACCCAGTAAAATTATAAAGTAGGAGGTTTAAAACAGACAAAAAGGAAGTTCATTTTTTATAGACTGAATAATTAATATATGGAACTCAATGTCTTAGGATGTTGTGGTTGCCAGTACCATAACCAAGTTCAAAAAGGTTTAGACAAACTCATGGAGGATAAGATCATCATGGTTATTAAATCACAGTAGCTAAGGATGTAACCTTCTGAGAGTATTACAGGGAATGGATCACTACACATGCCCTGCCTCTGATACTATTCCTCAAAAGCAGATGCTTTTGGAGCTAGACTGTTCTCAGTGGTGGTAGATAACAGAACAAGGAATAACAGAACAAGAACTTCCCTGTTTTTCTAGGGGGGATGGTGCATGCATTCCACTGTTCCCAAGCCCACAAATAACACCCTGTTATTGGGTGAGCATTATTTTAATGCACTCAAAGCTTGTTTCTCTTTTGGTGGTAGAAGTATCTGGTTGGGAAAGAAAGACCTTTGACGGGGCCTCTGTCTTCAAAGTGTTCAACCTGGCCCAAATTTGGCCACACCAAAGCTTACTGTTGGTGACAGGATCAATGGATCTCCCACACTCCTGATGCAAATAACCAGTTAAGCTTTGTAGTAAACTGATGGTGGAGAAGTGAAAGGAAACCAAAGAAGAGGCACTCCAGACTGCTGGGACTTAGGGAAAGGCATAGGAAAGGAACAGCAGCAGGTGAAAGATTAGCACAGGGCTGGATGGCTGGTGTCTAAGAAGGAAACAGGTACTCAGCAAAAGAGAAACAAGCTTTGAGTGCATTAAAATAATGCTCACCCAATAACAGGGTGTTATTTGTGGGCTTGGGAACAGTGGAATGCATGCACCATCCCCCCTAGAAGAAGTAAGATGGGGCAGGACTCTGAGCTTGTACAGTACTACCTTATCTTTCTGCCATTAGGAGACAGGAGTCAGGGCAGTCCAACTGATAAGCAGTGACCTACAGGAAGCAGAAGGTTTTTTAGCTGATGCGGGCTTGATCCAGCCCCACTTATGCAGTATGCTGGAAGCTGTGCCAATTACCAGATTTTATCTGGGATCCGCCACTGACATTCCAATTTAGGGATTTACACTATATGTACTGCAATTTTGGGGGTGTCTAGTGCAGCAGATTGTTTAAAAAAGGGTCTGATTTGCGGTTCTTGTAAACCATCAGGCTTCTGGATACTGGCCTCAAGAATAACATTGCACTGTCTGTTCCATGTTTCATGCAGGTCTCCCTTCCTCTTATGCCTCTAGTTAAGTCTGAGGAAGTAGAGAAGAGGGACATGTAGTTGTTTTTCTTCCCAAAACAGGCTCTTTTTCACTTAAAAATAGCTGAGAAATATTTTTCCTGTGAAAATCTCATTTCTGAGTTTGTAATACAGCAAAAAAATATATTGAGAGAATTTTCTCTTTTCTTAGTGAAAGTCTGAATTATTTTACCAAATCAGGTGCCTGAATATTTCTTACACTATTACTTCTTCCATCATTATAGTTAAATAAAAAGGTATCAAAGATTCAAAATCCAGAAGTAAAAACTAAATAAAAAGAACAAACCATGTATAGAGCTACCATATCAACTGCAGCAAAAATCAGTGTCCACGATAACAGATGTCAGTGTTCTCTAGTACTTTCCTGTTGAGTAGTTACTGACCTCCTTTTCCTCCAAAATAAACAATACAGAATTGCCTTATGTCATTTTAAAAGGAAAAGACCATCTAAACAAAAGCCTGAAACAAGTTTGGAAGGCAATAGAAAATGAGCACAAAGACTACCAATTACCAAGGAAGAAACAGTTATCAAAATATGAAAAGAAAAACTGTGGAAGGAATTCTATTTTCTATCCTAAATGCACAATGTGAACTACACAATGTGAATATTATTAGAATTTAAATACTATTGTGTGCTCAAATTACATCAAGCTATAAGGCTTAGCACTTCATCCAGTCTTTAGCAGCTGAGTTACATCCACAGCAGTAAAATTCTGCCATCACTAATATAGCAGTAATTCATTCCTTAAACAACAGTGCACAACTCGAGATTTGGAACAAAGTCCAGACTTCAATGTATGGGTGTCAGCAGTCATCACTGATGTAGGGATGTAAGTTGCCTTTGAAGCTTTGTTTTTACTGCAAAACTATATTTTCAAATGGAAAGTGACTGTGGTAAATTGAATTAGCCAATCTGGTGTGATAAAGACTTTCCAGACAGTATATAGATAAGAGGGATTTTCAGAGGCACAAACAGTGCTTTCTACCCACTGACTTTCAACTGGAGTTGGGCACATAATTGCCATTTGTTCCTTGGAAGTTTACCCCATGGGTTAGTCGCATTTTGTATTTACTCATGAGAGAACCCTGCTGGGGCAAGGTTTAATAATGAATAAGAGACATATATAAATTATTCATGCCTATTAGGGCTGTTTGATTCAGCTTCAGCCCAAATCAGGGACAATGATTTGATTCAGATCACTGTCCCCAATTCAATTCGGCCAAATCCAAATCTGAAGATTCAATGCCGATTCGGATAATCAGCAATTCAGCCATAGACACAGCTTTAAATGTTTTTTCTACATATCTTGAGGTACCAGGCACAGCTTGCGAATGCCGCGATGGTGGGGCGGATAGAGCGGCCCACAGGAGCGCAGGGGGGAGCCCCCCACGTGCTCGGCGGTGAACCCAGAAGCAGACCAAAAGTACTTCTGGTCCATTTCTGGGTCTGCCAGGGAGCGTGTTTGGGGACCCCCCTGCGCCCCCTTGGCTCGGCAATTGGCTGTAGGGGGACCCCGGGTGCCCCCCCAGACCCAGGAGGCACCAGTCACCCAGCTGGGGGGGGGCACAGAGAAGCCCCCCCGGCGCACACCCGGAAGTGGACTGCAAGTGCTTCTGGTCACTTCTGGATCTGCTGCCGAGTGTGCTGGGGACCCCCCCCCCACTCCTGTGGGATGCTCAATCTGCCCCAGCACCTCAGCATTCACAAGCCAGCTAGTACCTTGAGGTATGCAGAAAAAACATTTAAAGCTGTGTCTATGTCCAAATCACTGAATCTTTCCAAATCGATTCAGAGGGTTCCAATTTGATTCGGAGAGATTAAAGGGTCTCCCGATTAGATTCGGATTTGGAGATTCAGCCAACAAATCGAATCAGGGACCGACGCTTTGCACAGCCCTAATGCCTATACCCTCCACAAAAGTCATAGTGAACTAAACTGACTATCCACAATCACATTCTAACAAGATTAAATTCAACAATTATATCAAAACCTCAGAGCAGAAAGCAGACAACATTTCTGCATACCATGCTGAATGGAACTAGTGCAGACAGTAAGATACTGTGATAAAAGGCTTTAACCAACAATTAAAATAAATGATCCATCCTGGTACTCAAAATACTGGCAAAAACATTTTTGGAAGAAGAGAGAGGAGAAAAATCAGACCACCTATCTAGCAGTTTCTTTTGATACGTATTAGGAGATAAGGACACCAACAGAAAAATCTAAGCCTTTGTAAAATCTCAAGACTGATTTCTCAAGGCTTCTTACTCCAATATGTAGTTTGTGATGTTGCCTGCACATCTTTTTCCAAGTTCTCTTACAGTCCTGTGCAAGCCCTTCCTTCTTTTTAATCATAAGTTATTTTTTGCATAAAGACCAGTAAAGTTACTGGAGATTAAAAAAAAGCCTAGCTACTAAAAATGTCTGTCTTGGGCCCATATACTATGAAGACAGGTATCCTTAAAGTTATTAACTTGACTGTCACCCCTCCCTCTTCAGAAGTATTTGTCCCATCTCATCTGTATTGTTATAGCTAGATTTAGATCTTCAGAACCTGAGGTTTTGGTAATAAAACAGGGCACTAGTAGTAAAGGCAGTCTTTACTGCTAACTTGTTTGTGGGGTGAGAAAGCTAACGTGTGCACAGAACTTAGAAAAGAATACAATTATTGTTACCTATTTCTTGCTAAGACTTACTATAAGAGTTGTCCATTAAACTAAGGGTACAGATAGACAAACAATTTAAAATACTTATATAACTTATCTTACAAAAGCCCATACTGATAATATCTATTTGGATAATCTTTCAAATAAGAAAGACTTATTTTGCTTTTGCTTTAATTCAGCACACAGGTAGCAATTAACATCATTTGCAAATTATTAGAAATGGGACTAGTCTCTTGACAGGAAGTAAATGAAATCACAATCAAAATAGTTGTTTCTTGAGTGTGGTGAAGTGCCTGAGCCCCCAGACACACCCTCTTATGATAAACATACCATTCACATGTCTCCAGGAAGTGTTCATTGTAAAGCTCTGGAATTGCTAACCTAACCCTGAAGAGATGCAAGCAGATTCAAGTCCTGTCCTCCTCCCTGTACAAATATTTAAAAAGCAGTCTCCGCCCTCCATCTTACAATTTGGGAGTCCAGAAGCACCCAACTTTCTACTACATGATCTCAAAACTTACATTTAATAGCAGAACCCTTCAGGGAGTACAATAAAGAGAAACAAAGCCTTTAATACTTGCACAGATTTTATCTCCAGTTTATTTTCCTTAATACAATTAAGTTTTCTTTCAAAAGAAATGCATCACATGCATGGCCTGGTATGTTTGTCTGGCACTGAGGTGGCATATTTCATCTACCTAAGCCACCACAGCCCAAAGTGATGTAGGAACAGATGATGATACTAGCTTAGCAGCCTAAGCCATAGGTTTGAAATACAAAGAGGATAAAATCCTGTGCCTACCAAAGCCCTTGTAAAACTACTATGGAATTCATTGGGGCAAAGATTTCATCTACTCTCCACCACCTTGGAATGGATCAGTTCAATCCTTCAGCCTTCCAAGAAAGACAAGCTGATATTCTTGCTTTTTACCTTCAAGGAAAGTTCTTGTCTGCTCTAAATATTATTGCTACGTGGGACTTCAATCAATCTGAGTTTACCCAAAAATGTGTCACCCAGCTTTACACATTTTCTGTTGTGCAGGGTCAGTTGCTGCCCTCGCTCCAAGATGCTCCCTTTTCACTCATATTGTATGGACATTGGTTGCGAAATTCTTTAGTATTTGAGGCAAAAGGTGCTATATATATATATGCCAATTATCAGTAATAGCACAGCCTGCATTCATCTTTTGAGAAACTGTCAAGAGGGGATGAAGAACTGTGGCTGGTAATATCGGAAATTTCATCATTAATTAACAAAAAACCATCAAATCGATGACCCTATTATATAAAACCTTAATTTTTTTTTCAATCATATGATTCTTTTTAATTAAGTTTGTGGTAGTCTTTCCATAGTAGCACACCATCTAGTCCATTCTTACTTTCATGTGCCCTTCCCCTTGAGGAAAGGAAATCTGAGGGAAGGTTGGGATGGAATTAGAACCTGGCAAGAGGTCTGAAACATGCATGGAAGGATCCTTGCCCAGCATTATTTTTGTGGGCAGCAGATATGAGAGCTATTTCTTCAGCTGAGAATACAAAGTCACTGAGGAACAGTTTACACTCCACAGTAAGCATTCCAGACCTCTTTTTACAAACCGCTTGTGTTCTGGTTATAGTCAGTACTTCACTTTGTCCATCCAGTGGCAAGCTGGACAGAGAATGTGAAAATCTGAAAAGCACCACTAGCAAATTGTATCATTCATAAGAACTGTCTAATCAACATAGTCTCTGTATCTAGATAACCAGGTCTATAGCACTTCCAATCATTATGCCTAGTATCTACTACTTAGCCAAAAAGAAAAATTCCCCATTCCCTGATGAATGGCGGGATCCTATTAAAGGAGTCTATTGACATACTTCATAATAATCTTCTCTAAGTTTTATGTGGTCATGTTTTGACCAGGGGCACATTTGGTTACAAACAATACCATGATCATATTGAGTGACAAAACATTCAAGACTGTGGCACCTTTGTTCCTCAATATGTTACAGGAAACTGGCTTGACATGTTTCCCCTCCACAGTGCAGCTTAGAGAATGCCCTACATACACAAACAACAGTGTTGGGCTTTCAGTAAAACATGTAGCTCCTGTTCTGCCAAACAGCTTGCGGGGGTAGGAAGCAAAATAGATCAGTTTACAGTGATAAAGGTGAAGCTCATGGAAAAACAGACTAAACTGTCAGTTAAAACATACACTGGCACAGATATGCATCTTGAACTACCACCCACATGCATGCTCTAAGCAGACTGTTCTCTGTTAAACACAACGTTAAACCAAAAATTCATAATACTTACCTCCCTCCACTATGTTAAAGAAATATGCTGGTCTACTCAGAGATTTATTCCTAGTGGGAGCACTTTTACTAGCTCCACCTGTTTAGTACACAGTCAGCAGCAGCCTACGTGTCACCTGTTTGCATGCATGTCAGTGGCTGTTTATAGATAAAAAGGTGTGCTTCATGTCTGCATGTGTAAAGAAGGAGCTGGCCGATAGCAGGGCTGGGAAGCAATTACATAGCTTATAACATGACCCATTTGTTTCCTGAACACAGAGCTCTCCAGGAAGGTAGCTGTATGTATCCCATAAAGGAGAAGATGAAAGTAATTAGATCAGATCTCTCATATATGTGCATATGAGAGAGAGGCTACATTTTTATATGCAATTGCCCAATAGAGACAATATCATTCAATTAAGCATATGATATAAATGATCACAAGTGTTAAACTTCAGTTTTAAAAGCACAATGGCTGTAATACGATTTGCAACTTCACATTTTCTTATCTCAGATAGGAAACAACATGTCAGCAATTTCTACTCTCTAGCAATGCTTAACTGTCTCTCTCCATCTGTATATACAGCTGAACACAAAGGTTAATCATGGTAGAGCTTTTACCATATATTTCTAAAGAAAAGAAGGAGATTTTGTAATAACGAAAGCAACTCCTTGGCTCAAATCTGTAAAGCAAATTTTCTGACTGATGTCATAAATGTCCATGAAAAATTATAAACCCCCCAAATTTCTGCACAGCAGAAGCTAAGTACGTCTTAAAACTTTGAGACAACTGGAGACAGAGGGTAGCAACAAAGGAAATCTCTCCTCATATTTATACTTCATGTTTCCCCCACACAAGAGAGAAAAAATAATTTGTCCCCCTCTAAAAATACTGCATTTGGAACCACTTGGCTAAGGCTACCACTTCCCCATGGCAAAACAGGATTTTAGGCAGAAGCATCAATACTTGCTCCCCATGTTCCACTATCAAAGGGAGCCAACCACAAAGTCATTAATGAACTTGTATGATGTAACATATCCCACAGACTGATGTTTAGAGACAAACTAATTAAAACCTTTCAAATGACAAAGAATAGGCCTATAATTAATTCACATAGTAGCTATCATTTTAAAAGGTCATGTGACCTAGCCACTAGTTACTGTAAGCTACAGAGAAAGTTTTCACCAATGTTTTATGATTTTCATTACAGGTTACAGGCCAGAAAGAACTACATCTGTCAGTTTAGCTTTGTTGATTACCTTGTCTTTTGTATCCAGTGAGTACTGAATCCTGATATGATAAAAGGTGATTCACTGGGGCTAAATCAGTCCTCAATCTGATCTGAATGGCAAAAGGCAAGCTACAGAAGGAGCAGTATAGAAAAGAAGGTGGGTATTTTTCTTGTGGTCATGTCAGGTTGGCACTTAATAGACGAAGGAGCAGGTGTTAGCAAGTTGCAGCATACTCAAAAGGCATCACCATTTTGGGACATTATGGGAATCTACTGCTGACCAAACCATCCAAAGTATGGATTGCTGCTGATCTACTTATGTAGAAGTGCTTCAGCAACCAAAAAAATCCCATACATGGTTTAGCTTATGTAAAACCAACATAATCTATGGTTCTGTTTATTATCGTTACCAAATCAATATTGATTTTGTTCATTTATAACTGAAATGATTTTTCTTCTAACTTTTAGCCCTACAAACTTAAGCTTGGGCTCTGGGCTCTTCTGTGCATCATCCTAGGTGGAAAGATTCAGAAGCTAAATTCTAGGCCCGTGCAAAGCAGCTAACATTTGCTTTGGATTTGGCTGATTCGGGGGACAGCAATTCGATTCAGCAATTTGAATCACTGTCCCGAATCGATTCTGCCAAATCTGATTCAGAGATTCGGCTGCTGCTGAATCTCCAAATCAGCCAGGCCAGGCCCATCCCCACCAGCCCAGCAATGGCTGCCCTGCCCGCCCCAGCTCCTGGCACTTGGAAAAAAAACAGGCAACCCAACTCACTGGGTGCTGCCAGGCAGGGGGGCAATCCCTGCTGTCCCCAATGCTCTGGCCCCTTAAGGAGAAGAAAAAAAAAAAAACCCCAAGAAAAACCCAGCACTCACTGTTCCTGCCAGCAGGGGGTGATCCCCACTGCACGAGCCCCGCAAAGCCCCGAGGCCACTGCAGGAGCAGTGAGTCCCAGGGTTTTTCACCATTTTTTTTTTCTTAAAAGGACCAGAGCCACAGCGGACAGGACAGCCCTGTGGGGGCTGGGGGAGGCCTCAGAGGATTTGTGCAGAGCCCCCCCATGCAGCGTGGGGCAGTGAGGAGCAACAGGGATCACCCCCCCCACCCAGCAGCACCCAGTGAGCACTGGGGCTTTTCTTTAAAGGGCCTGGAGCTGGGGTGGACAGGGCAGCCATGGGGGGGCTGGGGCCTGGCACAGGTCCCTCCGTGGTCCCCTCCACTTCCCCATCCCCTCTCTCCTCCGCCCCCATTTATCAGCTCAGAGTCCGAGTCCGGCTGCAGCTCCCTGCCGCAGCCACCGGGGACTAGCCAAATCAAAGCTCTCTGAATCTTTTCAAAGCTCTCCAAATCTTCGGAAAAGATTTGGACCTTTTAATTGGTCCCCAATTTCATTCAGATTCAGAGATTCAGCCACCAAAATCAGGCTGAATCTCCTCCAAATTGAATTACCACCCAAAGCTTCTCACAGCCCTACGAAATTCAACCTGCATCTACACAACTGCCTTCAGTATACACAACTGTATAACATCACTACCCAGGGCAGAAAATGGAGTTACGCAGGTAGAACTATGGGAGGAAAATCTGATCTGAAGAACTTGCATTGCTAATGATGAAAAGTAAGGAGTAAAGAATTCTACTTCATTCAAATCCAAACCTAAACATTGTTTAACTTGTAAACTAGTATATGTGATACAGAAACAATGGGCAGTGAGAAGCAGTCCAATAAAGGTAATCATAATTTTACCAGGCACCATTTTTCCCCCCCATGATTATCTGCTCCCTGCCCCCCCCACCTTCATTCTGCTTCTTCCCCTCTCCCACAAATTGAAAAATTTCAGTTTGGTGGGTGAGAGAATAGCTGGTTTGGAAATGGGGGGGGGGAAAAAAAAAAAAAAAAATCTCTGATCACCTCTAGTAGAGATGGAATCTTGTACTTCACAGCTACTTTCAGAAATATGAATATCAGCTTTACTCATTTTGAAGACTGAATTTCCATTTAAAGAAAAAAAAATGCCCTGGGCGTGGAAGGAAGGATAATGTGCACAAACCCAATGTAAAGTGAAGGGTAAGTTCTTCAGGGCTCTCAACTGGCAAAATAAAAGCATGTATTGCGCAGAAATGTAGTTGCGCAGGTTTTATAACGTTCTGAAAGAGCAAGCCAGTTTGTATTAAAAGCAAAACAAAAACTTGAGTGCTACATGGTACAACAAGTTAATACTGTCATATCAGAATTTCAGAAATTAGAGTGAACTGATAACACATTGTGCTGTAGGGAGTGACTTCCCATCACTTCAGACTTTAGAAAACACCGCTCTCATGGGGACCTCATCCAGAACCCTGGTTCATGCAATGTTAGATAACTGAGAGCCAACAGCTAGGTTCTCAGCCATGAACTGGGCACAACTCTCCACTCAACACTTTACAAAATACAGTGATAATGGTTTTGCATCTATATAGTAGCTGTCAGCAAAAAGCATTCTAAAACTGCTTTACAGGCTTAAATGATTGCAGGATTGGGTTAGCAAACAACAAGCACACATGTTTGTGTGCAACTTAAATAGTACCCTGAATAAAGATGATTATAATAATGTGCTCTGTAGGTTTTTTCTTCTCCTTAAGGGGCCAGAGCCGCGGCAGGCAGGGCAGTCATGAGGGGGCTGGAGCTGCCCCCATGCATTGGGGACAGAAATACATACAAAACAGCAATACATCACAACTTGGACAGGAAATTAAAGGTACTAAACCCAAATGGAAATTACAGGAGAGATTTAGGTAAGAAGCTGAAATTTAGCTGTGATTCTGGGGTCAGTATTCCTGCAAAGGATGTCTGGTGATATTTTATGGTCATAAGGTCAAAAACCTTATGGTCAAAACCAAAATTTTACCATAGATCTGAAAGATGGTGTGTCAACTGCAGTGTTCTCATGTAATTACTGTATTCACTTGACTCCAAGACAACCTCGAATTGAAATGACCACCTGAAAAATTAGATTCCATAAAAGGAAAATTATAATTTTTAATAATTTTCCCATGTATATATAATCTAATTAGTAGAAAGTCATCTTAAAATTTGCCCACCCCCCCCACTGTGGCAGGGAAAGCCAGACCCCCCCACACTTTGTTCCCTGCCCCCTATCCCCTCATGCCTGTGTCTATCTTCCCGATGCATGCCCCCACACTGCCTGCCCCCACCCTTTGCCTCCCATGCCTGTGCCTGCTCCCCCAGACCCTTGCTTCCCCCAGCAGACAGCCACTCCCACCCCCTGCTTTCCCTGAAGCCTGCCTCCCCGATCCCCTCCCCATCCTCTCCCCTACCTTCTGCTGCAGCTCTGTTCCTCTAGCCCAGCCCAGCCAGGGAGAAGCAGTGGCAGCTCCCAGCTGGGTGGGGTTAGGACTGAAGTGGGAGCTGAAAGAAAGGGGGAAGGGAGTCAGGATGAGAGAAGCAGGGGGTAAGGCAGGCTACAAATTCCCCCCAACACACACCCCACAATCTTGCCCTGCCCCATGCCCTCTTCCCTGCCAAATGAGCCATTCTAACTAGAGGCAGGCAGCAGCTCAGCTCCAGCTTCAGCCACAAGCCCGAGACCAAAACAAGAACTGAGCCACCACCTGCCCTGGCTAGTACTAGTATATAAGATGAGATGTTCTTGATGGGGAGCCATCTAATTGATTCCTTCCTTAACACCATTTTGTCTTGGACGGCCAGAGCTGACTCGAGTTAAGTTAGAAATTGCTCGTACGTTAGGGCGGGCTGGTGAATGGAGAGGCAGACACAACTTATCGGTTGCAAAAACTTTACTCACACCGCTTGCAATCATGACACAGGTGGTCCGGTCGTCTGAAAAACCACATGAGTTGTTCCAGCTGGCGGGGCCCAAGCCAGTTAATCCGTCCGCAGTTCGAAGCCGGCGGGA
>NW_005841888.1:3623980-3639564 GCF_000455745.1 Alligator sinensis
TCGGCGATGGGAAGAAAGATCGATAGGTGATCAGTCTATCGATCAGCTAGCCGCAAGTCAGATCTCTTCTGAGGCACTCTGCAGCATGCTCAAAGTTCTTCGACTTGGGCGGAAGTCGCACGAAATTTTAAACGGCTAGTCAGCCATTTCCTAGCCGCCACGTGTGAATAATTTAGCACTGGCCAATAGCGGGACACAAATTTGCATTCGAATAGCGGGAACTCTTTGCACCGTGCATTTCTGTGCTGCAAAGAAGAAATGCACCCTGCAAAGAAGGCTGCAAAATTGGCGGGAACTCTCTTGCACCGAGGTTTCTCTGTGCAGCAAAACCCTCGCTGTGCAAGAGGCTCTCATGTGGCAAGAAAATCCCATTGTGCCAAGGCACCAAAAATCACTGGGTTGTGACACATTTAAATTGAAAAAGAAAGGGTAAAATGTACCTGACAAAGCAAAATATTAATATTACGCGGTATTAAGCTTTCTGTACTGACAATGTTTTGTGGGAAAGAGGAAAAACAGATCTCCTATGGTGAAACAACCAGTACCAAATAGATTCATAGATGCTAGTGACCTCAAAGGAAGGGACCTCAAAGGATCATCGAGTCCAACCCCCCGCCAGCGGCAGAAAAAGGTGCTGGGATCATGTGACCCCAGCCAGGTGCTTGTCCAGTCTCTTGTTGAAGACCCCCAAGATAGGGGATAGCACCACCTCCCTTGGAAGCCCATTCCAGATTCTGGTGACCCTAACCATACTCCAAGGCTAAGTACAGATATTTGGGGAGGTTCGGTGGTCATTTTGAACCCGATTTAATTTAAACTTAGCTTGTCCCAGTGCTGACCTTACACTTAGACAGGTCTCAGTGACCAGCAATCAGTCTAAACCCATAACTGTTCAGAAATATTGTAATGGAAATTTTAGCTAAGTTTCCTTGGTTTTGTCCTTCATTTTGCATCCAGGACATTCTTTACATGTAGCCCTTTTATTTTTAGATAGAAAGGTGCGGCCAAAATCTATAACAACAACAAAAAAATCATTCTGAGTGGGGAAGAATGGTAAAAGAAGTTCTACCAGGTAGTTAAGTACATGAAGATAGGTAGCAGTGGCAAATGGAATAAAATGAATCTTGAGTTCACAACAGGTAAATTGTGCCAGACTAAATTGAAATTTCCTGCTAGGGCTGGACTTGATGATCTTCGAGGTCCATTCCAGCCCTAACGTCTATGAAATACCATGCACATAAACTGGATTCTGCAATTTTTAGACTGGTTTAAGATAAACCTGGATATATGTAGTATCAAACTTATTCAATTTAGGTCAAACTGGTGCATTAAATTTCTGTATACTTTCCCTGCAGAGCCCCAGGGCTGGGAAAACCCAGCCACTGGACCCAGCCTTAGGGTTGCATTTTTAAATCCCACCTGCCCTGCACCAATCTACTATTTTTTTTACCCCTAGCCCCTTGCTCCCTCCTGTCCCTGCCACTCCCACAGACTAGCCACCCCTATCAACCCCCATCCTACAAGCCACTCTGGGTGCAGCCGCTTTGTTCAGCATTTACTGCTGAGCTCAGCAAGTCCCAGTGGAGGAGGGGCAGGAGGAATGGGGTTGTACCCCCCATGGCGGGGAACCTCACCCAACTCATGAGTCTTGCCAACCTCCCCACCCCACCCATGGGTAGCACCAGCCCCACCCCCTAATGGGTTGCACGCCCCTTCTCCCCAACCCATGGCAGACCCCTGATCCCCTCCAGGCTGCGGTCCTCCCAATCCCCCTGCTAGCCCCACTATCCTGACTGACCTGATATCAGGCAGCCATTTTGATCCAATTTAACCTCCCCCTAATGCCCCCAAATGTCTGTACTTAGCACAAGGGTGATAACAAAATCCCCAGAAGGATTAAATATTCTACAGTATTTATGATCCTGACATTATTTTCCTACCCAGCCTCAGGCAGGTAGTATAATCTCCCAAAGTATGAACCTTTATATCTATTATCAAATTCTTATTTGAGCTAAAGAAACTGCTAAAATAACAGGTTTTAAAATGTGCTGCTCTTCTTCTTTGTGCAATCTCCCTAGTACAAGACCTTGTGAAAACTCGGAGCACCTGAACAATGTCCCTTTATACATCTCTACTTGATCACGTCTTGTATCATCCATTTAAACTATACTCCTTACACATTCAAATTTCTCTTCACAGGGAGCTTCTTAATGCCTCTATTTACAAAAACCCCTTTTTCTCTTTGGTAGTTTGTAAATTGGGGTGGCAAAAACGAACATGGTACCTTCAGGTGAAAGCATGCCATAAAGGTCTAAGAATATTTTAAGTGTGAATCCTGAGCCAATGCAGAGCCCACGTGATCTTGATGGAATCCAAGGTGTGTGTGTCTTCCCCCATAAAACCCACTGTAGGGTTTTAATTTGTAAGCACTTATACTATGCATATCCAACTCACACATAACCCGGACCATTCATTGCCAACTTAAAAATCTAGCAAAAGAACAGGGGGATTTTGCAACTGGACTGATCAAAAGAAAGAACAGGAAATAAGACATCAAAAAACCCTCTGAGTTGCAATATGAAAAATTAGTTACATACATCATCAAAACTATGATCTCCATAGAAAAAAGGCATGAAAGCAATCGTTGAGCAACAGCTGGTGGATGTGGTATACAGCTTCCACTTTACACAACAGGGTAAGAAAGGAAACTAGAAATTCTTGATATCTTTTTAAGAATGCCAGGGAAAGCCATCAGAAAGAGAAAGGCAAGAAAGGAAGCAACAGTTAGTTTTGCAACCTGCATTACAAAAGAAACCAAATAAAGAAAAAAGTAAAGAGAATAAAAGTCAGCAGGAAAAGGCTTGTAGAATCCTAGAGAAACTTGTAGAAACAGAAGACATAGATACATACCAAACAGAAGAGGCTCAAATGTTAACTTTAGGTTTGGGGTTGTGATTATATCATCTAGCATCATTTCTTAAGGGAGCAATATCAGCCATCTTCAATGATCCTCTCTGCTCTGACAGCACATTTTCCTCTACTCCCACCTCTCAGATTCTCTTTGATGCACAACAATGTATCAACAAAACATAAGAACCCCAAAAATTCCCCCAAGAGTGATACTGGTGTGATTCTTGTAAAAAAAGAATGGTTAATACTTCTGGGCAATTGGAGAGATGGACATCTGGGGGAATGACCGCCTTCACCCCTTTGATATCCTTTTGAATCCTGACCAAGAGTTGCTGGGAAGGTTTATTAGGAGAGTGCAAGCACCACAATTCCATGTGGCTAGTGAATGAACAAGCAAAATGAAGAGGGCTCTTTGTACCCCACCAGACACATCTAGCTCATAATGTGAAAGAAGTGATCAGACCAAATATGGGATAATGTGGAAATTTCTGTTCCCTTTATTGGAGGCCAGGAGCCATGGGAATGACCTGAGCCTTGTTAATGTAAGCTCCGTTTCCAGTTCTAGAGCTTGCTGAGAAATTGGGGTTACTGTTCTGTCACACTCAGCATTGAAAGGACTCCACCTGTGCTTCACTGCAACCAAGGGCTGCAATTTTCAGGGAGCTCATATTTAGAGAAATTAATATCTACAATGTAGGAAACATTTCCCTCCTCTTTATCTTCTGCTTTGGTTGAAGCAGCAAAAAAAGCCACAGTGAGTTATTCATCTGGATGAAGTCTTGCATACCTGTTGATTAGAATTAGCTTGACACCATCAATTCCAATGTTTAAAGTTTCTGGATTTGTTTCAGTTTTGAATCAAAATGGCAATAACACCATACAAGTATTGTTGGTAACTGGAATGTGTCAAAACAAGCCTTCCAATAGAAAAAGTCATGTTTTCAATTAAGGTCTGTCACTCTCCTTCCAGAAGCAATCAGACCATCTGCTATAGACCTTAGAAATCTTCCTGTCAAACTCTGTCTAGATAGATTAATCTCTGTGGAACGTTTTCGCCTTGAAACAGCAAGATATAAATAATTTTCATTAGCTATCTCCTGTTTCTGCACAGATCCAGTGTAGATTCAGAAGAATAGCTTGTAGCCATAAAAAATAATAGTTTTAATTTTAGAAAGACAAGTCTCACAGAACCTTCAGGCACTTCTAAAGACCATTTATGTTTACAAAAGGAAGAAAATAAATAGGCATTTATCTACCTGCTTAGCAATCTATCAGAGGAGTTGACAAAAGACAGGCAATCTGCTACTCTAAAAAGTCAGTGGAATAAGGGGAAAAATGAGTCCCCTCTTCTCCTCCCCACACAACAATCAGTGGGGAAAAAGAGCAGCAGAGGGAAGATAAAGAACCTTGCTCCAGAGAATATGGTCCTGGATGTGAAAAGTCAGCAGGTAAATGGAATTAAAAAAAGACAGAATGGAAGGAAAACTGGAGAAGGAAAAAACCCAAGAACCCTCAACTTCATTTTGTGTGATTGTATATGAAGGAAATGACATTGAGCAGGCAATTAAAGGAAACACTTGCTTTTAATGATCTGCTATCTGAACATAAAATATTTCAGAAAACAACCCTATAAAAATTGAACAAACCACAATTATTTACTGCACTTCTAATACTCAATTTACAAACATCCATAAAACCATCTTCCTTGAGGAATTTACTCCTGTAGTTATAGGGAACTCCTATTTCATGAGATCAAGGAAATGTGATAGAGCACTTAAAAACAAAAAAACAAAAAACCTACCAGCATAATTTTAAATAGTTACCACATAACGGACACTAAACTGACTCGAATTTTTTCCCCCTGCAGAAACCCAAGTTTCTAGGGAAAACATTTAAATTGTTTTTGTCAAAACATTAATAAGCAAACATTTCAACCAAAGCCGACCACATTTCAGCTCTAAATAGTCACTGCAGTGCTTCACAGGAACTGAAGTTCAAGTACCTTGTGTTCCCAGTCTCAACAGGCTAGGCTCCCTGGTTGGACTGTTCCCCCCTGATGCACATTGGTCTCCATACTTGGGGTGGGATGATGGAGCATTATTGCCCCTGGGATATCAGGAAAAAATTGTTTTCAGCTAAAAAAATGTTTTTAATTTTTCAGCCATTGCATTTTTGATTAACTATTTAAAATATCTGCTTTCATCAGAAATATTAAGGAAAAATAAATCTTTAACTAAAAACTAACATTTATTTTTAAAAAGTTCAACAAAAGTTTTGAACAGCCCTTATAAATCACACTGAACGCTTCTAATGACCGAGTAGTCAACATATGCTGAAGCTCCTATGAAAAGCACAGTTCCTCCTTGAGGGTAGGAAAGCTCTCAACTGTCTTGTATCCTTTTTTTGGAAGCCTGATAATCTGGAACACAGATGAACCATCTCAAAAAGGTCATACTGCCAAACAAATCAGGGATATATCATATGTATTGTACTAGAGAGTGCAGATCTTGCAGAGGGGGTGGTGATGATGACTGTAGCAATTAGCACCACCTTAGGAGCCTAAAGGGCAGTTTAGTCATCAATCAGTCTGACAATTTCTCCAAACAACATTTGTAGGCCCACAAATGCAAATACAAAATTAAGTTATCCAATGTCTCTGACAGTCACTGTTAGGCTAAACATTCCCAGGCTTGTCCAGCTCACAGATTACTGCCTCATGCTCCTTATCCACGTGGGAACAAATGACACTGCCAGGAGCAATCCAGACAGGGTCATGAGTGACTACAAAGCTCTGGGAACTGGGACTCAGGTAGTTTTTTCCTCTGTGCTCCCTGTTGCAGGCCACGGTCCAGGATGGCCGATCTCTTAGATAGGGCTTTAAACCAAGATTGCAGGGGGGTGGGGAAAGGCTAACTGGAGCCTACCTGAGGACCAATATACAGGAAAGCTCTATTGACAGTGAAACCAAGCAAGCCACTCTTACAGGAGCTAACAAAAAATCCCCCCTTCAACACAACAGGTGGCCAGTGACCTCAGTAGAAGGACTTAGGTGCCTGTACACCAATGCCAGAAGCATAGGGAACAAGCAGGAACTAATCCTCCTCCTTTCCACTGGGCACTACGATCTAGTAGGGATCATGGAGACCTAGTGGCACTCCTCTCATGACTGAAGCATAGCCATAAAGGCTTACATCCTTCACAGAAGAGATCAGGTAGGAAAGAGAAGTGGGGGTGTTGCCCTCTATGTGAGGGAGCAGTACACCTCCCTACAGGTTGATGTCAGCCCCAAAGAAGAACAGTTTGAAACCCTCTGGGTCAAGTGTCGGGGCAGGGGCGGTGAGAGAGACCTGACTGTAGGTGTATACTACAGGCCACCTAACCAAGGGGAGGAACTTGATCTAGCATTTGCCCATGAACTAATGGAGGCTGCACATGCATGGGACATGGTTGCCATGGGTGACTTCAATTACCCAGACATCTCCTGGGAGGAGTGCTCAGGCAGCTCAGAATGATCACGATCCTTCCTGACCAGCACCAAAGAGCTTTCTTTTTTTTTTTTTTTTTTTTTTTTTTGACTCAGGAGGTGCACAGACCAACTAGAGGCACTTCTTGACCTGGTCCTGGTGACCAACTTAAACATAGAGGGCAGCCTAGGCGATAGTGACCACGAAATCATTACGTTCATGGTCCGTTGCAAGGCTGACCAAACAGATACCAAGCTCGAAGTCTTAGACTTCAAAAATGCAAATTTTAATAAGCCGAGGTCACTAGTAGCAAATGCCCTGAGAAACTAAGGACCACAGGTAAAGGGAGCATGAGAAGAATGGTCCATTCCCTTGTGGACAAAAAAAGTTACAGAAGGGTCAAAAAAACCCTCTTGGCTAAGCAGGGAAGTTGCAGCACTCCTACAGAAAAAGAAAGAGGCGTACAAACAATGGAAACTTGGGACAGCCTCTAAGGAAGACTACTTGACAATGGTCCACACTTGTAGAAACCAGATTAGGCAAGCTAAGGCAGAAACCGAAGTAAAACTAGCTACAAGAATCAAAGACAAGAAGTCCTTCTTTAGCTACATAGGGTGTAAAAGGAAAACTAATGGGAGCGTGGGGCCGCTGCTCAATACCTCAGGATACCTGGTCACTACCACTCAGGAAAAAACAGAACTCCTAAATGACTACTTTGCCTCGGTCTTTCACAAGACCAAGCGGAACAACATGCCAGGTAGGGCATCAAGAAGGATGTTGATTGTTTCAAGAAGGATGTTGATAGACTCAAGAGGGTCCAAGAGGAGGGCCATTCATTTGGTTAGGAGCTTACAGGACAGGCCCTGTGGGGAAAGACTGAGGGACCTGGACCTCTTTAGCCTCCGCAAGAGAAGGCTCACAGGTGATCTTGTGGCCGCCTACAAATTCATTAGGGGGACACAGCAAGGGATTGGAGATGCTGTGTTCACAAGGACGCCTCTTGAGGTAACAAGGAACAATGGTCAAAAACTTACAGAGAGCAGATTTAAGCTAGATATCAGGAAAAACTTCTTCACAGTAACGGTGGCCAAAATTTAGAATGGGCTTCCAAGGGAGGTGGTGTTCTCCCTAGGCAGGGGGTCAGACTCAATGATCTGTTGAGGTCCCTTCTGACCCTAGCATCTATGAATCTATGAGAACAAGCAGGGCGGGACTGACACTGTTCCCACCATTGCCACAGAACTGGTGTAATTAAAAAATTAGATGTATATAAAAAAAACCAAAACAAAAAATCCAGCAGGACCAGATGAACTCCACCCAAGAGTGCTGCAAGAGTTGGCCGAAATAATTGCAGAGCCCCTGGTAAAGATCTTTCAAAAAATCATGGGCCTCTGGAGAAATCCCAAAAGACTAGAAGAGGGCCAATGTTGTGTCCATCTTCAAGAAGGGGAAGCATGAAGACCCGGGAAACTACAGGCCAATTAGCTTAACTTCCATTCCAGGGAAAATCCTAGAAACATTCATCAAAGAGGCTGTGTGTGACAAACTTGCAGAAGGAATGATACTGAATGACAACCAGCATGGCTTCGTTGCAGGCAGGTCTTGTCTGACCAACCTCATTTCTTTCTATGATCAGGTGACTCATCACTTGGACGAGAGAACAGCGGTTGACATCTTATATCTCGACTTCCAGAAAGCCTTTGACCTGGTATCCCATGAGATACTAATCAGAAAACTGGAAGATATCGGGCTCAACTGTGGGACCGTCAAGTGGGTGTGAAACTGGTTGCGGAGTAGGACACAGAGTCCAAATGAATGGATCAGTGTCATCCTGGCGAGATGTGGGCAGTGGCGTACCCCAGGGGTCGGTACTTGGCTCAGTGCTGTTCAGTATCTTCATCAATGACCTGGATGAGGGGTTGGAAAGCCCATTGGCCAAGTTCACGAACAATACCAAAATATGGGGTTGCACAGACACACCCACAGATAGGCTGCAGATACAAGCAGACCTAGACAGGCTGGCATGTTGGGCAGAACAGACCCAGATGAGGTTCCACGTAGAGAAACGCAAAGTGCTGCATCTGGGAAGGAAGAACCCCAGCACACCTACAGGCTGGGCATTGCTAACCTGACCAACACTACAAATGAAAGGAATCTGGGGGTAACAATAGACCCCAGCATAAATGAGCCAACAATGCAACGCAGTAGCCGCTGAAAAGTAGCCGACACAGAGCCAATAAAATTGTGGAGATGCATTGGAGCTGTTACTCCATGCTAGGAGATTTGCTTCTATAGGACACTGAATTATGTCAACAAGCGTTTTCATTTTTGGCAGCAAATGTTTGTGGTTTAGTCCAATGATTGATGTCAGGATCTTTTATACAGTATTTTCTACATCTGCTTTTGCTGAGTCTCTTCAATTCTGCTTATTCTATGCCAATTTCATGGTGTTCCCATACAGTGCGCATTTTTTGATCACCTAGAATTTATGTATTTATTTTTGCAAAGGTTACCACAAGTTGTCTCATCTTGTAGATTTTACATCTGCCACACTTAAAGAAAGTGATTTTGTTGGGAGCACTCTTGGGTGTTGCGAGCCATGGCTGATAAGCCAAAACACAGTTCTAGCAACCAGTAAAAATATCCTGTACTTTGCTCAGAAAATACATTAGCTCCCCAAGTTATTGACTTAACTAGGCATCAAAGCAATCAGCCCTGTGACAAACTGAGAAATATTCATTATGTGGATAATGTACATGTGTCTATATGTATGTGTGAAATGTTACTTGCTCTGAATTTCAATCAAATGGCTTATTAGAGGACAAAAGCAGAAAAGGCAAAACAATAATACAGATACTCATCTGTACCAAAGCAAGGGAAGCTATCAGTTGAGGAATAACCTCTCCATGGCTCCATCCAGGCTAAAACATTTTACTCCTTCCAGGGCTAAACTTAGGATCAAGAGAAGCTACTAAACCATTACAGCACCCTGGCTTTGAAAAGGGAGAGAGTTTGAGTTGAGGGAGGATGACCAGGGAGAGCTGGTGACCACTGATAGGAATGCAAGGAACCAGTCAGATTGACAAAGGGTCCTGGCCTGCAACAAGTAGCCTTGGTGCTCACATTACAGCCTAAGTCACAGCCACTAAGCAGCTTCAGTGTCACAGCAAATGGCTAACACCCATATAGTCCCTCAGTGGAAAGTCTTCCACATACCTGGATTAATAGGCCTGCTGAATATCACAGCTGGAAATCAGGGGGGTTATAAACCAGAAACCCAGCCAGGGGGTGGGCCATGCTACTTGAAAGCGAGGTGGACACACAGGAATGTCACTTGAGATGTAAAAAGCAACTGGGGCTCATAGTAGAGGTGATATCTTTCATTAGACCAACAAGATTTTTGCAAAAAAAATTCTTTAATTGCAAGCTTTTGGGCACAAACACGCTTCATCAGGTTTCAGAGAAAAGATGGTAAAAGTCCTCCTGGGTAGAAATTAAAATTCATATTTCACAGGATTTCACAGAGGAGTCAAAAAATGGAATACTCACTCCTCTGGGCAGACAGTTCTTAGCTGATGGGCATATTCTCAGCTGTCTTGTGGGGCTTTGTGGTGATGCAAATTACCTTGAGCAAAGGCAAATCTCAGATTACAGGTGGTTAAAATTGCTTCCTGCTTGGGAAATTATGAAGATTTTTTTTTAAATGGCTAAAATTCAATATCTTCCATGTGTCAGGTATCCAGGCTGTAGCCATATAGGATATCATCTCTACTATAAACCCAATTGCTTTTTCCTCTAGACCAGTACAGCTACAACCTGGATTAAGAGCACCGAGGTTAAGACCACATTCACCAGTACTAATGAAGAAAAACTTGGCTAAATCATAGCAACCAAATATCATAAAAAATTATTTCCAAAATAACAAGCTATCAGACTAATACTTAAAAAAACAAACAAACAAACAAACAACCCCCCGCCCCCCCAAGTCTAAACTAGAATGGGTTAAGAAAATAGTTTTTAAATGCAGGATACTTCACAGAAATGCAAAAATCTTTTCTGCATGATAACTTTTATTAGACCAACTAGGAAATCTCAGAAAAGCATTTCTGAGCCAAGACTTCTAGATTTTTGCATTTCTTTTTCTCTCAGACCAACACGGCTACCAAATACATCCCTGAAACATGGAAGATCCTGAATTTTAGCTGATTTTGGATTTTAAATTTCACTGCAGAATAAGAATTATTTTTACCCTCCCTGCCTGCCATATGACCTCCAGCGAAGAGATTTTTAACCTCCCTGCCTGCCATATGACCTCCAGCGAAGGAATCCTACCTGATCTACACAACAAAGAACAACTCAGAATAACTCATAAAGACACTTACAGGGACCCAGAGGGACAGATTTCCATTTCCAGCTCCGTCTGTGCAAAAATGAAGTTTATTTCCTACCTATGGGGACTTTTTACCATCTTTATTTTTCCCAGAGCCTGATGAAAGGCATTTGAGCCTGAAAGCTTGGAGAAAAAGATTGGTTTGGTTTTTTTTGAGATTTCCTACCTGGTCTAATAAAAGGTATCATTTCTGAACCAAGAGTTCTTCTAGATTTCCGATTTATTTTTGTCTCAGACCAACACAGCTACCAAGTACTTAACATGCACTTCACATTACTTAGAAATATTGAATAAATTTAAAAAATATGGACAACTGAAATACTTCTGACTTATTAAACCACAATGAAGCTTAATATTAGTAATATTATCTAGAATAATTTCCATCTGAAGAGCAGAAAAAAAGGTTACAATGGGTTTAGCACAGGAAAATGATACTTACAGGGAGTTTTGCTCCAGGTTATTATATTTACTGCTTTTTCATGCAAGTCAGTTGTTTATAAAGGAAGAGGATACTAATTTCCACAAGGAAAAAACCTCTTTGGATATCTATGTTCAAGAATTTGGAGTCTCACCCTGCTACATATAATAAATTGACTAAGGCAGGCAGAGGTATAAAACTAGTACTTCATGCACATCAAAAAAGTTGCTTATGCTCACAATAAATACTGCCTCAGTGTTTAATAAGATTATTTAATTTCTTTTCATCAAGAAACAACAAAATGTGATGGCTTCAAGGCTAAGCAACCATGAGTTTGGGAGATATCTTGTGACTTTCCCACAAAAGGGAAGGAAGTAGTGCTCAGTAGGCAATTTCTCCTGGAGGGTTATGGTTGGCAGGAATGTCAGCTTTACAGTTTGCTACCTTGGGAGAAAGCATAGTGGTGATAAGTGTCAAAACATGCTTTGGTTGTAGGGAGACGGAGTAAAGGACAGTAACCAAACAAACAGAAGAGAACATTTCAGGAATATCATTTGAGCTGCAGGTTCTTTTGACACAAATTATTTTAGCTTTGGAATTATAGCCTACATTTTCTTTAAAAAAATAAAATAAAATAAAAAAGGACATTAAGCACTGTTTGTTGTACAACTGAACATATTGGTTTCTTCTGTCACTAATACATTTGTTGCATCCAAGAGCAAGCATTGCCGTGTTGAACACACAGATTAAAAAATAATAATAATAATCCACCACAAAAAACAGACCCTATCCATAAAACTGAGCAAAAAAATTTAGGCAGATAGCACATTAGGTGAAAAACACACTTGGAGGGAGCAGCTGCTACATTTGGCAAATACCAGAGGGTTCAGCTGAAAAAAAATGAAAATGTCAAAATAGTATTTAATTTAGGAAAAGTCAACGTTCTCTTTCAATGTTTCTGAAACAACACATTTCAGCTTTTACTTTCACAACTGACCAAGATTTTTAAAAATTAAGAGGGTTAAATAATTCAAAACTATTTCCTTTCAGCTTGAAACAAAAATGCTTTGGATTGATACAATATAAAATTGGGAGAGGGGATGTATTTAATTTAGACAGAAAACTTAAAAGTTCTGTTTTGGGTCAAAAAAATTACCCATTTTTCCGGTTCAACCACAGAATTGGCTTTATGTAATCAGCTCTTCTGAGAAAAGTGTCAGGTGATGTCTCAACATAAATGACATGCTGTTCTACCAGCTGAAATGGGAGAAAGAGAGCTATTCTCTTTCTGAAGAGATTATTTAACATCTGATGCAGAAGCAAAGCCTGGGCATGACTCACTAGTGTGGACCCTTATATGCATTCAGAATCCCACTAACAATAAGTGGGCCTCTGTACTGACAAAGGAGCTTATTCCAGGCCAAAACAATCAGACCTTTTGCTCTAAACCATTTTATCCTTTATAAGTAACAACAAACTTACATATTACTATAATGCTTTGAATAACTATAGAGTTAAACCTTACACTTAGAAGGTCAGAAGCCCATACTACAAAACCCATTAAAGAAATCTTGTGGCAGTTCTGTTCTAGATTTACAAGACAATCACTATTTGCATCATAGTATCTAGCTAATACATTTAGCCATAAGGGTTACTAATCTGGTTTTAAAATGATTATGACCTTAGGTATGAGCCAAATACTACTCAGTTGCACTGTTTACAGATTAGAAGCATGGGGCTAGAAGGGACCCTTGGGTTATTTTGTTCAGTTCCCTGCTATTATAAGGCAACCACATCACATAATCCTGATCATAAATTTAAAGAGTTGCATTTTATAAATCAGTAAGGATTCTTGCCCTACTGCTCCTGTTTGAAGATGAAGTCCAAGAGTTACTCTAGATTGCTCATACAGGGTGAAAGCAGTAATTTAGTTACAGCAGAGTAATCTGAGAAATACATTGTGAGTCAATATATTAAAAACCCCCTAAAGTACTTCCAACTTCAAAAGTTTTTCAAATCATTTCATAATAGAACTATCTGCAGCCTCTGCTAGTATTAGGTCAGGTGCCACAACCCCTATTATGTTTTACCCAGTCAGACTGGTTTTCACCTCCAGGACTTGCAACCAAACAGAATTCTCTCCCAGAGACCTGAGGAAGTGTACTGTGATACCTGAAAGCTTGCCTATGTCTCTCAACCATGCAGTTGGTCCAATAAAAAAATATCACTGACAAGAATACTTGTCTCATTTCCTAGACCATCATGGCAACATCATTTTGACACTACCAAAACACAACTACCCTAATTCTAAAATAAAAACATTTTTCCTTAGCACTGAATAGCTACAATTTAATTACATGCAAAAGTAAGCAGTAGCACATTCTACATAAGGCCAAATATGACATTTTACAGTTTTAAGCATCTTTCTATCTCTAGACTGATGGTGCAGTAGTTAGGATTGTTAGTAGTTTCAAAATGATTAGATCTATTTGTCCAGATACAATTCACTTCCTCAGAAATAACACTGTAAGACATAAGAAGATAGATCAGTTTAAAAAAATGAAAAGAAAGATTTACATACCTGGGTTTAACAGCAGCAAACAGACACAGAGTTTTACAAATCTACTTTAGGCTATACGCCAGAGTTGATGCAATTTGGATCTCTTGAACACCATACCCATGTAGCAAGGCTGTTTTTCATCTAGAATTGATACCAGCAGGGTAAAACAAATAGTTTACAATAATGGTTCTAAAGTCATCATTACACTCAGAAGCTTTGCTTTTTGTACCGTAATCTACAAAAGCTACCAGCACCACACAAACACCACAACCCAACTAATTACTTTCAGCTGTTTGTCATGTGGTCTTGCTGACTGATCAAGTGATTTCTTTTCCTCCTTTCACAAACTGAGCAATCGATTTAATTAAAATTATCCTTTACCAGGTAAAAAAAAAATATATCAAAACTTTGCTTAAATCAGGGACCAAGTATGTTCACTTGAATAAGAGTGCCTTTTATTTAAAACAAACAAACAAACAAAAATACCAAAACTGCCAGAGCACCCCCCCCACCATGAATATGTTTTCACAGATATTTGTAAATGGGATGCCAAAGGTATGGCTTTCCTTTCTTTAAAAGGCAAAAGAGTAAAAAACTTAATGATGCAGGACATTTGTGCAGGAGGACACTAACCAATTACTCTCTACCACACAGTGCAGAATTATCTGCAAAAACCTCACTTCCCATGCTTAACAGACCCTGCCAGGATGGCTGCGTGGGCAAACCCTTGTTCTACACAGTGCAACAAGGTACTGTATGGTTGCAGGAATTTACCTGCAAGGGATTAACTGAAGGATTAGGGTCCTAATAAATAAATGTTCTTAAATGTGAACAAAGAAGCTTTTATCCATGATACAAAGTTGAAAAGGATTGTTCCTAACACTAAAACCTTGGTTTAAATAAAAATTGAAAAGTGCAGACTATAAACCATTTACTTCTATTTCTTCTCTCACACAGTACAGACTATTCTGTATCGGAGCCTTTATATACAGAAATCACTGCCTCTCGAAAAGCCATTCGGTAGGCTACTTAAGAGTTATCACACAGCATTAGAATGATTTAAAAAGAAAATATTGGGTCACACTGATCTGCAAAATTGTCAACAGAATTCTGCTGGCCATAACTGCTGGCTCACATGGCCTACCATTGTATGTGACAAAGGGAAGGAACATTTGTTCCCTTTTGCGAGTGGCAATTTGCATTAGCCTCCTACGTGCATTCTACCACTCTCACTGAATGACCCAATCCTTTAGCTCAAGCATGAAAAAAAAAAAAAAAAAAAAATCACAACTTTGTAGGCCAGACCCTATTCCACGTATTGGTTGTCAAAGCATAATCCTACTCTAGAAGTTGAAAAACCATTAACACAGGGGTCAACAACCTATGGCACTGGAAGCCATAACAATTAATGCTGCTATAGCTCCCCTAGTGCCACATTTATGGACCCGACAAGAGCCCCCAGGCTGGATGATATGGTCCTATGTGCTGGACTCAACCCATAGGTTCAGAGACTGAGCACCACCAAGGTAGGCATTGCCTTTGTTTACTCTAGAAAGAGCAGCCATGCAGAAGGGTTTCACCCACAGTGGTCCAAACAGCATGGAGAAAGGATTAGAGGGGCTAGGCCAGGGGCAGGCAAAGTCTGGCCCACAGGCCAGATCTAGCCAGCACTGGACTCCATTTCCCAGCAACCCCTGCCCGCCTAACTGCTCCGGGGCTGGGTTGTGATCTTGCAGAGGTGACAGCATGGTCCAGAGCCAGGGCAGAGCCATGATCTGCAGCTCAGGCGTGGCTGGTGAACTCAGACTGGTGGGGCGGTGAAGTTTCTCACAGGAATGGGGG
>NW_005841888.1:3639624-3644054 GCF_000455745.1 Alligator sinensis
CCTTCTGCCCTCCCCAGCCTGCTGCAAACCCCACCCCGCTCCTGGCCGACTGCAAACCCTGCCCCCCCCACTCCTGTGGGACGCTCCACTGCCCCACCAGTCCAAGTTCACCAGCCGTACCTCCTGCAGCCTCCCCACAGTCTAATTATTCTGACTTTGGGTGAATGGCTTGTAGCCCCCAACTACTTTTATGACTCAGGAATGCATACAATGATCTAACATATTTCGAGAATTTATGTATGTGCATCCCCAATATTCAACACACATGCACACAGTAATTTATGCATGTTCTTTAATCAGAGCTGAGGGCACTCTGTCAGATCAATATGACAGTAATGAAGGTATAGATTCTTTTATTCAAACCAAACACAGCTCTGGATATTTTAATTAAGGTGGGCTGGTTGCTAACACAAAGGCACTACTTTTGTTGTGTTTAACTTACAACTGTACAACATTTTAAGATACAAGTGCTAAGACAGTGATTCTCAACCAGGGTGCCAGGGTACCCTGAGGTGCCTTGAGATTCCTTCATGGGTGCCATAAGGTGCCACACAACATTAGCATTGTTAGGTGTGCAAACATGATTCACAAGATAAATCCAGAGATTTCACATACGAATGCAGAGTGTTAATGAGATGTTCTGCCATGATGTAGTCTTTCTGAGTTCTTTGCAACAGAAGATTTGTTATATTATTCTGTAGACAAAAAAAATGAGAAGTGCCTTGAGTCTAAAAAGGTTAAGAACCACTGTGCTAATGTATTAACTACAGGCTTATGTAATCCAACTGTAGATCTTTGTAAAGATAAATTTTTGACTGAATTAGCTAATTTCCTGCAACCTATACATTAGACAGGGGTAGGCAAAATGTACCCCAAGGCCCGCATGTGGCCCACCAGGCCATTCTATCCGGCCTGCAGGGCCCTTAAAAATTTAGAAAATTAATATTTATCTGCCCTGGGCTGCCTGTCATGCGGCCCACAATGGCTTGCCAAAACTCAGTAAGCGGCCCTCTGCCCAAAATAATTGCCTGCCCCTGCATTAGAATATTTATAAGAGAACAATCGTAAAGGCTTAGCTGCTTGTATACTCATGTCCAAAACTCACTTTCTCCTTCTGTTAACACACCATTGATCTGTGTGTTGTATAGTACAACCAACAATATCAGTACATCACATCTTTTAAGATATGATGAAAATATAGTAAATATTTGAAATATAATTTCTTATAAACACCAAAATTAAATGCTGCTTTTAAAGTTGAGAAAGATGCTTTTAATAAGTGATAGTAAACAATCCCTCAGTTTTACTTATGTGAGTACAGTAATTATTGCTTAGAGGGAGACCCAGTGAAGTCGGTAGTCCAAATCCTTAGGTGTGACTGTATCAAATCCTTGCTGACCTGAAGAGTAACATGTCAGAATAAGAATAAAACTTAGAGATCTGTCCAGTTTGTCAGCTCCCATGCAACCAGGATAAGCCTCTTTTAGCGGGTATTATAAATCGACTCAGTGGAATATACTGTCAAGTACAGCAGTATTGTATAAAGCAGTAACTATGCATTTTCAAGCTTCTTTGGCACACAGATACAAAGGAACAAGCTTCTTTCTAGAATGATGAGATTAGCTTTTATTTTCAAACAGTTACCAGTAGTTAGCATCATAAAAGAGGCTTGGAAAATTCTCTTAAATCTTACTGGTCTTCTCTAATTTTCACTTCTGTTACAGGCAGACAAGGTTCTTTGGGTAATGTTATATCTTTTATTAGACCAACTAAATAGTTAGAAAAATTGTTCTTTGCAAGCTTTTGGTACAAACACCCTCCTACCCAAAAGCTTGCAAATAACAATTTTTCCAGGTATTTAGTTGGTCTAGAAAAGATATCACATTTACCCAAAGAACCTTGTCTGCCTGTGTCCTTAGACTGACACAACTAAAACCAACACCCCCCAAACACTTCTGTTATACTAACTTGCGCTGCTTCCACATCCATTTGCAAGCTTGGAAATGTAGCCACAATGTATTCTAATAAAGGCCAAAAATTCAGGTGCCAGCTAGATCTGCCACGTGCTAATTCTTAATTTATGCAAAACCTGGAATGATGCAATGCCTTTATCTCATCAGATTCTCATGTTAAGATCCTGAATATCCTATCTTGAACCTTGCTAAAGATAAACAATACCTAGGCAACACCCAGTAACTCAGTATATAATCTAAAGCAAAAAAACAGGCAACAGGGAATGGTACAGAAGGGTGAATCAGTAAAAGCCAAATACTGTATTTACTGGTGCTACAGTAAAAAAGCACCACTTTACTTTCTTAATATTCTAAACAGAGAACAAAAAAAATTTGAAAGGAAATTGAACCCAGAAAGCAACAAACTACCTGATGAAGAATACATTTTAAAAAATAAATAAATCTATACTAAATGGCAATAGAAACTAAACAAGTGTTTATCAAGACCACTTTTGAGTTGAAAACAAAGCATGTAATAGTCAATATGAAAAACGATTGGTGATTTTATATACGTGACCATACAAATTTAAGCCCTATTTAAACTGACATTTTCCTAAAACCATTATACTGCTTACAAGTACTATATTTGTGAAGAAAGAAAGGCTGAACATATAGGTGAATGAAATCATTAGACAGCTATTATACTATAGATGGGACCAAGGTGGGTTTCACTTTTTGTAAGTACTCTTTAAAATGGATGCCACTTCTTGGATAAAATTTAGTTGGACTAATACGGTCTAGAGATAAGAAAGAGTATTTAAGAAAAAAAAATCCAGTGACTGAATTGGTGCTTCAGGCCTTCAGTATGACGAGTTACAAATTCACTCATCTTCAGATCAGCGATCTTTCTCTGCATGGCAAAAAGTTAGTGGCTAAATGTATTTTTAAATCTCAAAGAGAAGCTGCAGGTTACAGGGTGCAGTGGTACTGGACTGCAGTTTTCTTAGGATTTTAATATATTTTTTAAAGTTATCTAGATATTTTTCTCTGAATTTCAGCTTAACAACCATACCTCTGTGTTTAGCACTGGCTACAAAACAGCAGAAACACTGACTTTTAAGACTGATCTAAGAGGGCTGAATCTTCCATTTGAAGACCACTCTGCCTACAACACCTTTTATACAGCTATCCAACAGGGCAAAATTCTCCTCTTCCCTCTCCAGGAGAGGCTACAGTTTTTCTTCACTGTGGCTTTGCCTTGACAAGGAAAAGCAGAATGTGCTAGATAAACTTTTCTTTCTAGCGCAGCAGCTGGGTGACACCACTAGCTCCATTTTAACTGGCTGCACTCTAGTATCAGATGTACTCTGAGCCTATGATGGCAGACTATTCATTTATGTGGTTTATATGCTGCCTTTCCCCAATAAAGGTTCAGGGCATTTTACAGTAAGAGAACAGAACAACTTAAAAGGGTAAATAGAATATCAAAACAACAGAGACCCACTAAGCATCTCAGCCTTGCTTTGCTTGCTAAATGCCTGCCCAAATAGGAAGGTCTTGCAGCACTTCCAAAATGATGTTCTGGCACAGGCGTGGTGGGCCCCAAGAGGGCGTGAGTTTCAGAGCCAAGGAGCAACTGTGGAGAATTACCTCCCAAGTGCTTTCACCAAGTGGACTTGACATACTAATGGTACTTGCAAGAGGTTGTTCTTGGCTGACCTTAGGGATCGCAGTGGGGCACAAGGGAGAAGGTAGTCCCTAGGTACGAAGTGCCCAGACCGTTTAGGGCTTTATACAACAAAACCAGCACCTTAAACTGAACCCAGAAAGCTACTGGCAGCCATGGAAGAAGCTGGGGGGTCTGGAGTTGTGTGTTCCTATGAACCCACTCCCATCAAAAGCAGGGCTACCACATTCTGCATCGGCTGCAGCTTCCAGACAGTTTGACTGGGTAACTCAAACTATATCACTCCATAGCTATTCTAGGAAAAAGATTGAGTGTAAAATTTCCAAGCCTACCAAAATGGTTTAGATTCCTAAATCCCAGTTTCACAAGTGACTTAGGTACTCACAAGCCCAAACCTTATGAGATCAGTAAATTAGCTACAATTTGATAACTATTCCAACCTAATCTCTATTATTTTTCCTAATCCAGACAATATCTACTTGTGTTTGGTGAATCAAGAAGCATTTATTAAACACTCCTGAGCCTTCAGTCTAACCCAACAGGAGAAAATGAAAATAAGAATGTATTATCATCTTGCACCTCAGAGTAGACTCTATATTAATCGATACAAGCTGAAGAGACCTGCCCTTCCTCGGATTCAAGACAGGCATTATTTTTGCCCCATCGCTGCTTAGCCTTCTCTTGTAACGATGTTTAGCAAAGGATCCACTGCCTGTAACTCCTTTTTTTAACAGCAGAATTTAGATATAAATTATATTTAAGTATAAAAAACACTGCATGTCTTCACTCTT
>NW_005841888.1:3644085-3652510 GCF_000455745.1 Alligator sinensis
CAGCCTGGCTGGCTGAGCTCTCCATCTGTTTTGTCTTGATCTTCTCGCAAAAAGTATGATGCCCTTTGAGGCGTTGCTTCTGAAGTAAATAATCAAAATGGGTACTCCAAATATGCAAGTGCCCTTTTCCCATTTCTTCTTTTTCCCCATTAAGAAAAGAGTTGCTGCCTCCTGTTTTAAAGGTCTGGTGAAAATACTAGTTTAGCAGATTCATTCTGCTATGTACCAAGCACTTCCTGACACATTGGGGATATTCAGAACTTTGTGGAATTAGGCTTTAAATGTATAATGCAAAAATGTTGCAAGCTGAGAAGTGACATTTTTTTTTTAATCTTTCAATAGCAGGTTGCAGTAAAAGCACAACTGGTTGTAAAAATAAAGAGTTTCTGCAATACTACTAAGGCTAACTTAAATTTCTCTCTAGTATCAATTAAAAAAACCCCAGCTTGCTTAATCTCTTGAAGACAAAATTCCATTCTAGCCCCTTACACTAAGCAGCTTCTCCTAACACCTTTTTAAAGGTTTCTCTCTAAATTCAAGATCCTATATTTTCTGCTATAGAAGCAGCAAAAAATATCAAGCTTGCATCCTCAGCATTGGTGCAGTGAATCTGAAATGGACTAAGATGCATTGCCTATTTAACTTCATAACAAAAGTACACTGCAAAAAAAACCAAACCAAACCAAAAACACAACCCCCCATTCCCTTCCCCCACCCCAAGAACCATGTCTCACTGTCTAACTTGAAGCTTAATTTCGCCCACTGGAATCTATGGGAAAAGTGGTAGATGGGTGAAGAAGATCAGACTATAAAAGGTGCAATAATCCCATAAGGAAAAGTGATGGTATGATCCCCACCTATCCCCCTGCTTTTCCATTCTGGCACCAGTGAAAAATGCAACTACAAGCATGGTGTAACCAAACACAGCATCTTCAACACTAGAAGACTCGCCATGTTATGCAACAGGAACAATTTTTTGGTGGTATCTTTTATTGGCCCAATTGTAGAGTTGAGAGAGGCACATGTGATGTTATGTGCCAGTTCCAGCATGAACTACTAGAACCCTCCCTGAAATAAGAAAACAAATGCTTTGTAACAAAACCAAAGCAGACAAATCCTAAATTATTTGGGGGTGTTGTAGAAAGGTCCAGTCTTGTGTTCTACATTCAAATTTAGGGGAAAAAACAAACAAAACCTTTTGGATGTTAATTATTGTGTCAAAAGGGTATCTGCTATGGGATGGCTGCAATAAAACAGTAACTATCCACTTCTCATAATAAGTTAACATTCTGTGCCCTGTAAAACAGAAATTCACAGCGAAACCTGTTGTGTCTGATAATTTTAAGCAAATGTATGAAGTTTTCACAATGCAATACAAATCTAAGTATGAACTCTGCAGCCTTCACGGTGCATTAACAGAAGGAATGCACTCTAGCTCCTTATTAATGGCTAATCTGAAACATCAGGCTTTAGAGGCAGATGGAAAGGGAGATAAGAAAACTAGAAAAGCATGAACCTAGTTATCTCCCCTCCCCCCAAAAAATGCTATATACCAAAACAAACATTCACTCAAGTGCATTTTTAACAAGACTTTTAAATCTTTGGCACATTCATTGCTGGGAAGCAAGAGGAGTTTTAGATTGTTTCTAGTCCTCACCTCTGAGGGTAGCCTCCTCTACTCCAAATGTTTCCTTCTCCTAACATCCTTGCTAGAAAGGATTGTTTTCTTCCCTCTCACAGCAACCCATTTTCATTATAGCTTGACTGAATGACCAGACAGGATGACTGAATGAAATAACTAACAGAGTTATGAAAGCGACTAAATGGCAGTGCTCATAGTGAATCTGGGCTGGCTAACAAGTAGGTATAGATGCAGGAAATGCCATCTTAACTAATATACAACATGCACCTTTTCCTAAAAAAAATAAAATAAAAAAAATTTTAAAAATAGGGTGTATGTCTTAAGCCAGGAAACTGATTTTCTGCCTGGAACAGAAACACCCTGCTTAGATCCCTGCTCCCAGATGAAAGAATTAGTTGATTTAGTGGCTCATTGTTCTTTACTCCACAGGCTAACAGTCATCTCTCCTTTAAAACTGTCTTGATGTTCCACTAAGGAAACCAACCTTTCTTCTGGCAATGTTGCAGTCTTTTAGCTACTCCTGGTCTCTCTTCTCCTACTTCACAGCCTTTCAGAATATTTTTAGCTCTTTTCAAAATTGTAGACTCACCTATGGAGACCAGTCTTCAGCAGCAGATAGTTTCAACTTTTAGAAAAAGAAGGGTGAGTCAGCTGAAGATTAGATTCTGTCCTGTTCTATGCAGATAACTCTGGCAAAATCTTTTTTCCCCTTCATTCTGCCTTTCCAAAAACAAGGTGCGAGTATTATTTAGAGGTGGTAATGAGAGAAAAATATGGTAATACCAAAAAACACAAATACTTCTGGCAAGACAGTGTTTGTCATCCACCCTTCCAGAGAATGGCCAATGTTGCCAACTGAATCCACTATACAAAAATGGTGTCTCAATGAAGAACATTGAAACGTAAATACTTATGGTTTGTAATGCCCCTTTCACAGGTGACATTTGCCATTTACCGTTGTGTGCATCATCAGAAAGATGGTCTCATTTTTTAAAGTACATGCATAGAACTGCTTAGTTGATTTCCACATACAATTAATAAAACTGTAATTGTTTAGTAGCAATTTTATCCACACATACACAATGTTGGCTAGATGCATTCCTGGTAACTGGAACACTCACTCCATTTATATGCTACTACAACCATAGCAGAAGTGTCTGCAACTGAATATGATTTTTTGTAAATGCCATTCTGAAACTCAGATGTTAAATGTTCTACACAATTCATGGCAACCCTATTTATCACTTGGTAACAAATCCCGTATTTTCATACAGTAGAAACTGTGGTTCCTTGCAGTGTTTTTCATAGCCCTCCCTCACTGCTCATACTTTAGGTGCAAGTGTGTGGCAGAAATCCTTAACTTGAACCTGGATCTACTTTCCTTCTAGCACTATCTACTTTACAAGTTGCACTAATTCAATTCTGCTTTCAGCACTGGAAATCTAGCCACTTTCTAACCTAAGAACCTCCCCTAAAGCAGACTTTCTACTACCTACGTGGACCCCAGACTGAGTAACAATCAATTAAAATGCTGCCCAATGATTCCATGTAGTCTTGGCAGTCATGTTATATGCTCTTTACCAGAGTAACTGGGTACCTTGTAAATCCTGAAAGCCCAAGCATTATACTATTGCTGCCTGCAGTTTTTTCAGTCACGTATAAAACCATGAGCTGGCAAGACCCTGAGAAAAGGAATATCCTAAATCTTCAAAAAAGGCCCGGATTCTGCTTAACAAGCTTAAATGTACTCCACAAGGAAAGCACAAGTAAGGTCCTGCTACTAGGAAAGCTCAGTGGCTTTATCCTATTAATCTTGAAGTCTAGTGCTTTAACTGAACATTATTTGAGATTATGTGAGGGATGGGCAGGCAATGCCCATGGCAGCCACATGTTACATCTACTACTAAAAAAGTTTGTGCCTCAAATTCAAGTGTTGTTTAATTAACAAAAATAAGTCATCTCAATGCTTGTTGATCCCTAAAGCTACAATGGCACAAGCGAAGGTTTGTTCTTCAGGCTTGTTCTTGAAGAATAGCCGACCAGTACTTACAAAGAAAACAGTAACTTTCACTTTATCGCCAGACTGCAAGCAGCCTTAAAGGACCGAACCTGTTAGGATCTCTGACTCCACCTAGTGGCTGATTCGTGTATCTACTTGTCTTCACCAGTGCTGGCTTGATGATGCCTCCAACTGGGATGGTGCGTGTGTAAATATATAGACAAATATATTTGCAAGACTGAACCCTAAGATACTACCCATGAGCCTGCTCTTCTTCTCCTATAACAGGGGTATCAAACATTTAGCCAGAGAGCCAGATCCAGCCTGACAAACTGTATGATGTGGCCACGAGTCAGTGGACTGACCACATGCACAAGCCCTGGCCCCAGCCCTGGCCCTGCATACAGCACAGGAGGTCAGTCTTGGGTGCCACATATAGCCTGCACCCTGGACTCGCAGTGCCACATGCAGCATTGGCTCCAGCCCACATGCTGTGAGCAGTGCGCCCCATGGCAGCTCTAGGGCCTACGTGCACAGTGAGCCCCAAGGGCCATCACACGTTGCATGGGGCTGGACTGGCCATGCACATGCTATAGAGAACTGGCATGGGATATAAGACACATGCAACACTCTGCCAGGCCAGCTCTACATGTTGGATCTGGGGCTGGTCCAGACTTGGCTGTGCCAGAGCCAGTGTACAGGGCTAGTCAGGCAGGGCACTGCAACATGTGTAGCAAACATGGCTGGCCCCTGTGTACCACTTGCAGCAAGTGCAGCCCTGGGGACTGGTGCACACTACACATGACACGTGGACTGGACCTGGTAGTGTGTGTACTGCACATGGGATCAGTCCCAGTCTGGTCCACAGACCAGCACAGTGACCCTCATCCAGACCCAGGGCCAGACAAGTTAAACACCCCCCGTCATAAAACTGCTTTTCACCTCAGGACCCTAGATATGTTTCCTCCAACTCTACCAAGGCTCCTGGCTGCTGCATAGCAGAGAGACAAGAAGCTTCCTGTAATGTTCTCACCCTACCCCACGCCAGCTTCCCCCCTTCAAAATTTTTTTTTTAAAAATTAAATAATCAAGAAATAAAAACAAACAAACAAACAAACAAACAAAAACTGCAAGCTAGTACTTGAGTCAAATTGGCTGTCAAAGGCAGTATAAAATGCTTTATCTTTTCCCATCTATGTCCAGTTCTCCGAAGTATTGGCTACAAGCAATATTTTGAAGCAGTGGGCTCAGGAAAACAAAATATTCAACCATCAAGCACTGAAGTTATCTTCAAGAAGTTGATGTTAGCTCTAGTTTTACTACAGAAAGCTATCCCTGAGCTGCTGGTCAGCTGATAAATGCAATGTCAAGGCCCTGTACCATACAAAACCCTGACAAACACACTATGTTGTGCCTACTACCCAAGCAGCCACAGCTACAAAGGAAAGAATTATATTAGTTCTACGTATATTGCCATAAATCAAATAAGTGTTCATATTTTGGGCGTGCTTTTTATTCTACATAAAAAAGAGTTAGAAAAAAAAGTTTCAGGACTACCCCACCATCAAGCCTTTATTCACAGTGCAAGTAAAATGTACCTGAAGTACCTTAAGAAAATACAGCTCAAGCTAATCCTGAACAGCTAAGGGGGAGTTACATTTTTTATAAGTCTCAAAAATGTACCATAGAACCAGAAAGTGATTGCAATTCACTGGTGTAAAGGAGACAACAACAGTGACTAAGCTTAACCTTTAAAAGTATTTGTCTTCAGTTTTCAAACACGTTTAAAGCGGTTTTGTTGCCAGCAACAGGGTCTTCAAAACAAGGCATGAAACCAAGCTCGAGCGAATATGCAAATAGTTATGGGAACGCTTAATTTCAAGCATGCAAGTATTCTCTAGGAAAATTCAATGAGTAAAACACAAATTTTGACTAGGGGTGCACCGACAGAGATTTTTGGGGCCAATACTGATAGCCGATTTTTAAGGAGGCATAATCAGCTGATACCGATCTGATACTAGTCCAGCAGCTTGGAGAGCTGTGTGCAGCTGGGTAAGTCTGGTGTAGTGGAAGGAGGAGGGAAGGTGCATGGGGGGCAGATCTAGGCCCCTGCAGTCAGGGAGGATTGGGGCTGGGGAAGGGCTGGGGCAAACAGTGTCCAGCCAGGACAGGGCAGACGCAGGATAGAGCTGCGACTCATCTGGGGGGCACGGAGGGGGAGTGGACAGCTCAGGCTGCTGTGCACCACTCAGCCGGGAGCTACTTGCCCAGCAGCTCCTGCCGTTTGTCCGGGACGGCATAGGGGACGTGTGCCCACCAGATCCGCACAGGGCACGGGGCAGGGTAGGCTGGGAAGAACCCCGCACAGCCCCGGCACCAGCCCGCCCCACGCAGAACCAGGGGCACACTCCCCCACCTCCCCACACCCTCCTGGACAAGCAGCAGGAGCAGCAGCAACAGGAGCTGCCAGACAAGCAGGCTCCTCCCTCGCCACAGGGGCCTTGATCTGCCCCCCCACACACACACCGCTTCCCTTTCCTCCTCCCCTCCCACCACACCACACTTATGGTCTGCACTCAGCTCTCCAAGCTGCTGGGCTGTGGACCATGTAGACAGTGAGGAGCACTGCAGCTGTGTGCTCGCACGGGCATTTATCGGCCAAATTATTGGCCACGTCAGGCCGATTTCCAATATGTTTGATTTTCTTTATATCAGTGGCGATCCAATATCAGACCAATGTATTGGGGCACCTCTAATTTCAATCTTTGCAAGGCTACATAAACAAAAAGCTGAACCCAGTAGTGACTTTATTACAGCACAAAATATTTAACTATGATTTTCTTTTGACATTTCTTTGAAGTCAAAAACTTAACAATCTTAGCTTTTGGGGGGGATGGGGTTGTTTGTTTGTTTTTTAGAGGCACCTACTTAATAGATGCCTCCATTTCCCTTTGAAGTAACAGGGAACAAGCAGTGGCACTTAAACTCCTGTGCGATGTCCAATGCAATTTTCCATGCACTTACTTTCTAGAATTCTGTTGGTTATGAAACGTATATTGCTCTTTCCAACCATCTGTGTATGTGAGCATGGGAATCTATGGAGAGAGACAAAGTCCTTAATGGTCACTGGGCCAGGACATTGAACACCTGGCACCAAGAGAGTTGGTCTCCAAAAGTAAAGTCTACAGAAGTCACTGACTGCTACCAACAATATTTGCTTCTATAAGGATAACCTCATTTAAAAACCACTTTAACTAAACCACTGTCTTGGAAAGAAAAGAAAATGAGCATCTAAGGGATGAACTAGCACATTTTTGCCTACATGCTTCCATGACTGGCAAAGATGATCTTAAGGGAGAGCAGAACATAATTAAAGCAGAAGCTTTCCCAGGCTAGAGGTCTGGTCTTAATAATTCTCTTCTGCAATGTGGTATCCATTAATAAGCTGTAAAAGTGATAAATTATAAGCTACAGCAAGGACCACCAATGCAGAACTGCTTTATGGACTCTGAAGGAAAAGAAACTGGAATCTTTGGCAAGGTACCATGGACTGCTGAAGTAGCCTGCTGTTCCTTCCTATGGTACTTTTAAGACATCCTTTGCACATTATGAACTCTATCCTAATATTGCCATTTGGTTTTTGTACTACACACAAACAAGCTGAAACACAGACTTGAAACAACAGCAGAGTGCTTTAAGAGCTTTGAAAAGTGATTGTGAGGAATGATCACAAATGAAAATGCATGCAAGAAACAGGATATTAAGTTAAATTTTAAAAATGGACTAGTTCTGCTAATTCAGTCTACCCATGTAAGATGATATAGAGTTAAGGATCTATTCTTGTTGTAATATTAACCCATGGCATTGTGGTTTTGTACAATCTGACAGCCTGAAAGTCTAGATGTATACATAATTACCCTTCCCCTAATAATATTTGGCTAAACCGTGTACACCAAATACTTAGCAAGGTCTTCTTTCACCATAATAGCTGAACAGTAATAGACAGAAAGAAAGGCTATGCATCTGTGCAGTCACACAAGTTGGAATGCTCAAAATGCTCAGTGGTGCAGCTCAAAACTGCAATTAAAGCTGAATGTTTCTGAAAAAGAGGACACATCCTCCGAATTTACAGCATACATAAAATCAAGAGTATTACTAATCTATTAGTGCAGAAATTTGAGATAAGATTTCTAAGACAGACAGGCAGGCAGGCAGAAGGGAAAGCTCCTAGATCTGAAGAATGGCCTAAAATAGATCAAAGTTGTTGACACTAAGGAGCTGCATTGCAAATCAGGGTGGACAGACCCCTGCATCATACTAGCATGATGATGCTGGTACTTCATGCTATTAGGAGCTAGATAACCTGTGGATAACTTTGGCAGACGCTTGCAGTCGAGGACGATCGTCTTCCACGATTGTCTTACCCGTGTCAAAGACAGAGGATGAGACTTGTCTGCTGCTCTCTCATCAGTAACCGACCCACTTTAAAGGCCTTTCGTTTTGTTCTATGAGCAAGGAGGGTTGCTTTACCGCTGCGGGTAGCCCAGGCCTTCGCGCTGGGAAGAGGCAAGCTCGAGAGCCGCTGCGAGGGAAGAGTCCGATCCGGAGAGCGGGGCTCGGCCCGAAAGGGGAGGCACAAGAGACCGGAGGACCCAGCAGCACTGCTCGGGGCGGGGATGCGCAGCCCCGGCGCCACGGGACGACTCTGCAGCGGGAAGCGAAGCGAAGCGTGGCGGAGCCCGGGAAGGCGGGTGAGCGAGCCCTACCTGCCCCTGGCGGGTCCG
>NW_005841888.1:3652779-3658027 GCF_000455745.1 Alligator sinensis
CCCTGGCGGCTGGCGCTGGCTCCCGGAGCCCGACACCGCCCGGCCCCCGGCGGCTGCGGGACACCCGCTGCTCGGGGAAAGCGAGGTGGAAGAAATCCGCTCCGAGTGGTCCTCCCAAACCCGCCTCCCGTTGGGGTCTCAGAGGTTACGAGCAGGGAGCCGAGCTGAAGAGGAAACGTTGACTTCCCTGGGGACTGCGGCCGAGGGAGGAGCAGTCACTAAAGCGACTTCGTAAGGAGCTGGACCGCAGCAGCACGAGAGTAACGTGCACCTCGATGAGGGCTGGGTGCAGGGCCCCGGCGAGCCCATCTCCGCCAACCAGGATTTGCGCTTGCATTTACTGTGTTAAGCACTGCAGACACACGGGCGGGCCTCTTTCATGGAACAATCGGCAACCCTTTTCTCCTCTTTTCTTCCCACTGGTTATTCTATACACGCGCACATATACATACACACACGTGTGTGCGCGTGTAAAGGAGATCATAGTCTCCTAGTTCTGACTACAGAGAAGTGCATCAGGCTTTGATGGGCTGGTATCACTTGTTGCCACAGTTCATTGTGGCCGCAGCCAACATGAATCAGTGCTGCCCTCTCCCTGTAATTCACCTTTAAAAAATCGGAGGGGTGGAACTTTCCTTTAACTCTTCTGTTGTTCAACAGAGCATTTCCCAAGTGCAGCCCGCCTCTTAGGTTTCCTCATGTAGTCCTACCCCTTAAACACCGGCAGCACCAGCACAGAAAATGCATGGAGCTCCTTTGGAAGGCCGCCCGGCTCTGGGCAACCGGTCACTGACTGGTTGTGTGAAGTTGGCCAAAATACTTCACCACTCTGTGCCCCACTTAACTGCATTCGTCAAATAGGGAATCATGATACTTAACTTTCTTTTGTAAAAACCCTTGAGAGAAGTGCTTAATTAATGTTTTGAGGGCAGGGGGACTTTTATACAGGATAGTAACTGATGTTGGATTAATTGTATTTAATTCACCTGAATTATACCTGTTGTATAAGATGGGTCTTCTGCGTGTATTGAAATCAAATGAAAAAATAATACTTACTTCTTACATATAATATGGACTCTTCTGCAATGATGCAAATAAAACCTCTCTCAAGATAGTTTTGAATACCTCTACAAGCCCAATTTTTATGGACACCTTCCTTCACCTATTCTTATCAGGCTGGACCATCTAATAATAGTAATGCTGGTGCTGTACAGTTACTCCCAGGATCAGGTCAAAAGCAGAGGGGTAGAGAGAGAGCATGAGAAAAGCAGGGTAAGAGAAAAACAAACGGGGAAGACATTCCTTCAGAAGAAGGAAACTGAAGACGGGAGGTCATTCTGCACAGCTGAGCAGGGTCCTTGATTGTCCATCGTCAGGGGCCCAGGAAGGTACTTGTCTAGACTTACCAAAAAAGGATAGATTCTCTGGGACAGAGGGGACTGCTAGCGTCCCCCATTTTGTGTTTCATATATTTTTTCTGCTCTTAGAAACAGGGAAAAGACCCACAAAAGGATGTCCCCCTTATTATTGTTAAAAGTTAGGTCTTGTTTTCTAATTTCCAACACATTTTAGTAGTTTCTCATTTTGTTTTTCTCATGGTTACAGGCATTATCTTATTACAACAGTCCTTGAGTCTTATCAGTAACCCTTTTTGTTGGACTAATTCAGTCTTTTTGACTCATTAATTTTTCCTATCAACATATATTGTTTTACATTATTATAACACGTCTAGGAACCTTCACCCATCTCCCAACAGTTGACCTCACAATTAGCTTAGGCATGCTAACTACAGTCTTATTCAACAGCCTCTTATAACTGGCGTAAGTCACTTCAGTTGTCTGCAATTCTCATCATGTCAGCAGCAATTCTCCCCAGCTACCTGACAACTGGCATCCTCACCTGCCATTTCTATTCTAATCCTTAATGTTCTCTCACGGCCTCTCAGCTGTCACTGAACCATTTAGTGCTTCCAGCTGCCATTTCCTTCCTGTCCTTAAAACAAAACCCTAGGAAAAGAAAGTTATTAATAATTTTGTTCATCAAGATAAAAGTTCTTCAAGATATACTAAGGCTAACACTATATTTCCTAAAACTTTGCTGAAATGGTTTCCAAAGAATGATCTACCCTTCAAACAGTATTATTCTGCATGAGTCTCATAATAGGCCCTAATTTAGAATCAGACATGGCACAAAGAAACAGTAAAGCAAAACCTGCACTGGCAGAGGGAGAAAGATTAACGATGCCTGAAAATTTTTATCTCTAAAATGCTTTTCATATCTTCACCTATGATAGTCCACAGAGAACAGCACTTGCACCATTTTTCTAACAGCTCAGTTGAGATGCAGAGAGGAGAGCCAGCATGCCCAAAGCCACAATTTGAGTCTGTCAAACTTGAGACTACAGAACTCTACAGTTCCTGGCTTTTCCAGTTCACCATTAAGCAATGCTTAGGCAATGCACTGACAGCCTCTTTTTTTTGTCTGATTTCCATTTTTCTAATTATATATTGTAAAATGGTGAATGCTATTAAAAGCAGAGGAAGTTGTACATCTGTGCTTTCAATTCCTCATAGGACTGATATAAAAAGCAGACTGACCGACATAAATATATCCGTAATTTAAGAATCTATAAGAAGCCATGGAAGGTGAATCAAATTCAACTCTGGATGCAGTATTAAGGGTAGCATGGCACTCTTGATTTTATTCTTCTGTAAGATTAGATTTGATCTAACACTTTTAATATGGTCTTGGACTTTAAAAGTTGATTAATCTAGTGTCTGATACAAGTGTATGTACTTCCATGCCTCCAACTTGGCAAAACTCCCATTGAAGGGCTGAAATGAATCCAATTTCTGCCAACTGCAGAACAGATAAAACTATAAAAGAAAAATGCACATTTTTAGAGACACATAGGTGCCTTTATAAGTTGGGGCCAGCATGCTAGAAAGTTAAGAAAATTCTACATGTTGACAGGGTGGATAAAAATGAATGATTTTTTTTAAATAAAAAAATAATTTTTATTATTAAGATGTTTTTAATCATATTGATTTTTTAAGATTAAAAGAAAACATATATAGTTTTAACTTAAGATATGTTAAAGCTTAAAGATATCATCATGGAATAGGGATTATAACTTCTAGTTATATACTATTTGAGACAATATGTTTATGTAACCTTTTTAGAAGTTTTATAAATAGGTTGCAACAGGCCATGGACTATATTAGGGGTCCAGTCTTATAAGGTTTCTGAGGCTCCTCCATAGATCTGTAAAGATTAAAAAAAACCACTCTACCGAATGGCCTGGCAAAGCCTTCCAGCCAGCAGCTGCAGGCCACCCCCTGCACCTGCCAGCCCCCAAGTCCGGGGGGGTGGGGAGCAGGCTGCACCGGGCTGTTCTCACTGGGCCTGGCCCACTTGGGGTGGGCAGCACCAGAAACGACAGGAGGACTACACCCTGCCCCTCCCCCACGGTGATCTCACTCCCAGCGCCACCTCAGCCTGGCCAGGAAGAGTTGGTGCAGCCCCAGGTACAGCTCACCCCGGCCTGCCGGCAGATCTGGGGTCACATGCCCCTGTACTGTGTGCCCCCTGGATGAGCCACTTGCAGCTCCACCCCCCTCCCTGCTCTGGCTGGGCAGGGCCTGCCCCTGCCTCATTCCCTACCTCAGAGCTGCTGCAGCCGCTGGTGCTGCCCCATGTTTGGGGAGGGGGGTGGCATGTGCCCCCCCGATCTGTGTGCAGCAGAGACAGCTGCTGCTGCGAGCTGGGCTTTGTGCCCCAAGCCCTGCTGCATGTGCCACCTGGGCCTCTGCCCCTTCCCTCCCCCACAAACTGACCAGTTGGGCTGGGGGCATGGCATGCATGCAGGCACGCATGTATGCGCTCAGCCCCCCCCAGCCGAGGATCGACTTCAAGAGGCTCCGGGATCTACCGGGTGACCACTGCTCTAGAGATCATATGCAGACAAGTTTCTTTGGGTAGATGTGATATCTATTAGATCAACTAAACAGTTGGGAAAGTTATTTGCAAGCTTTTGGACATAAACACTGTTCTTTAGACACAGGGAGAGTTTGTCCTCTCCAGAAACAACATCCTTGGGCATATATATACACATACTTTTTCATCCCGCAATGCACTGGAGATCCGGTGGGTTGAAGTAGACTTGATTAATCAAGTCTGCTCCACATGCAAGCTGACGCGCACTGTGCTGTCACATGTAGTGTACAGGTGGCGAAATGCATGTCAGCACACAGAAAACGGCGGCGGTGCACTTTTGAACTAAAACATCTCCATGGATTACCCACCTATCAGCCCTATTGTCTCCCTGCAGGTTTGTGTACACATGCTGTAGCCCTTACCTCTCTAGAAGTCCCAAGTTTCAAGAAGTTAAATGAATAAAAGATACCAAACAACAAGAATGCACTTTCTGTAGAAAGCAATGATTAAATCGAGGCTTCCTGATCAGTGATTTAAACTGATTTGATTTAAACCAAATCCACCCTGCATGTTTACATAAATTTAATAAATATTCATTTACAAGGTCTATTTTTGCCATTATTTATTCTTTACCAATACAAACAAGTTTGATTTTGAAGGATAAACTGCACTTTTTATAACATTACGGCATAAACATACACTGCCCAAGTCAACACAGCGCAGCAGCTCCGCACAAGTCTCACTAGTCTTCCTTTGCTACATCTTGTGGTGCTTCCAGTTTTTCTTGAAGTTGTTTCTGTTCTCTTCTGAACTGGTCAAAGATTGGTTTATAGATGTAGATTCCTCCACCAACGCCAAGGACCACCCCCAGGATTATCTGAGGCAAGGTCAGTCTACCAAACATATTCACGGCCAGGGCAAGGTGCTGGGCCCCTCTTCGCAGAAATGCCGCCTGGCCCGCGCGCCCCGGATCTGCCGACAACGAAAATGGCCGTCACAGCCCGGCTCGGGCGTTATGCCTCTGCCAGCGGCTAATCCGCTCGGCGGGATCCCGACTCCACCAGGGACAACGCGCAGCTTGCGCTTCATCCGCAGCGGCTGGGGGAGGGGGGGAGAGGTCTGCGCCTTACCAAATACTTAGACTTCGACCTGGACCTGGACTGGAAGAGGCCTGTGCTTGGGCACGTGGCGGAGCGGGAAAGCGGCGGCCGGTTTGCAGATACTGCTGGTAAACGAGCACAACCCTGCAGCCGGGCGTGGGCCCACGGCCTCCTACCGCCCACTCGGGCAGGGCCCCCGTGTCACCCCGCCC
>NW_005841888.1:3658188-3678317 GCF_000455745.1 Alligator sinensis
CAGGTGAGCCGCCTCCTGGCGCCATCTCCGGCCGGGGCGGGCGCTCGGCCGGGGGCCGGGGCTGTCCCCGTCCGCCAGGCTGCGAGTGCAGGGCCACGCGCTGAGCTGCAGCAGGGGCGGACCAGAGCTGCCGCCTGCAGGCGATGGTAGGCGAGGGGGCTGCAAGGTACCGCACAGGGTCCCCTAGGCCAGCGCCCCTGCCTAACCCGCCCCAGCGGCCGACCTGCCTGCCCCACCTGCTCCTGAACATTTCCGGGATGGAGACGCCCCCGCCTCTCCGGGCAGCCTGTGCCGGGGCTGATGACCCTCGGAGTAAGACATTTCTCCTAATCCAAGCTGAATGCCCTCTGCTGTAGTTGAAGTCTGTTGTTCCCAGTCCTGGCCCGACACCTACATAGAAAAGCCCATCTGCATCCTCTCTATAATGGCCCTTCAGGTATTTGAAGAGTACCCAAATCCCCCCTCCATCTTCTCTTCTCCCAACTGAACAGCAGTAGGTCTTTCAGCCTATCACAAGTCTGACTTCCCAGGTTCCTAATCATTTTTTGCTGCTCTGGTGGACTCCCTGCAATCTGTACACATCCTTTTTGAAGTCTGGGACCAAAAATTGGACCCAGTACTTCAGGTGAGGCACCACTAGTGGTGAGTAGAAGACCACAGACGCTCTGCTAGACTTCATCTTCTTAAGGCACAGGGTACCCCACGGACACAGCCTGTTGCTGGGCCTGCGCCATAAGTGGCATTGGCATGGGCCCAAGCCAGGGTCCATGTGCTGACACTAGATTCTAGCACTTAAAATGTTTCTAACACTCACATTTGCAAAGAGAAGCTTGAAAGCAAGTGTGACAGTTACACTGTCTTCTGCTTGGCCTCTGGCAGAGAAAAGGGCAAGCAGCAGCCCCTGCCAAAAGGGGGAACTTGCAGACCATATTCAGCATCAGTCCCTGAAAGTGAGACTGATTTCACTGCTGAGGAGAGATGCTGATCACTGTACCCATAAAAGTGGGAGCTGAAGAACATGAATGCTACATCCTGGGCACAGTAACATATTTGATTCTCCAGGTGTCATCCTCCCTTTCTCACTGTTTTTATAAACTGAAAAAATAATTTAAATTCACATTACCATAACTGAACATCTGCTTTCACCACCACCAGTTAGGGGTATTTACATCTCTCAGAACTACTTTCTCAGACTGCAAAATGGGCTGATGCCATTGCAGCTATTACCTTCAACTACTGAATAAGAGCTAGAAAGGACTCTTGAATCCATTCATCTTCATTTGCTTGAAGGGTAGAGACTTTTGAAAAATAAAAAACTGATTCCAAAGAATATGATGGCCAGTTCCCCGCAATCCTCTCCCTCCCTCCATTTGCCCAAATGAATGAAAGTTTAGTTTTGGGGGGAAGAATAGCTCAAGTCCAAAGCAGTCAATTCACATTGTTTTCTACCTGCTAATAACCCAAGGTACTCGTCTTTGCAAAGTTTTTGCTGAATTGTTTTAACTTCTTTTGTACTTCAAACACTTATGAGGCAACATTCTTTTTAATTAAGATTTCAACACAGAACCAACTAGATGCCAAGAAAAATCTTATTAAAGTACAAATTGCAAAGAACAAGAAAATGACAGAAATTGACAGAGGATTAAGTCTGAGTTTTTCCTAGTTTTGCTTCCAAGATCAGGCTACTAGATAGTTAATAGCTGTCAGTTGGAAGAGATGCCTCTGTTCAAGTAGTAATTGGTGTACAGTATAATTACTGAAGCATCTATAAAAGTTTTCTTAAAACTACTGTTTTGCTTTCTCAGATCTTATTGGTGAAAACATTTATTTGGTCTTGTTTACCATAACTCTGCGAGTATTTAACTGCGCTCTAGTCCAGACAAGCTTCGTTCCAGATGAATACTGGCAGTCACTTGAAGTTGCACATCATATGGTTTTCAAATATCCTTTGATATGAAGTTAGAATAAATGGCATTGTTCTAGAATTAAATGTGTTCACTTTATTTAATTTTATCATAACTAAATACAACTTCTCGTGGGCAGGCTGTTTGGCTGCAAGTCTCTCTGGCAACATTAAATTAATCTGATTATTGGTAGAATCACTAAAAGTAGCCATGAAGTAAAATCTTGTTTTTTCCTAAAATTGTGAAAGTTTGCAAAGCTCAAGTGTGAAAACATTGTTTCACACATTTATGGTATATATCCTTAATATTACTAATTATGGCCACCTGACTTGGGAGTGGGAAAAAGGCTTACGAGGTTACTCGTACCCACTACTCTTTGCAGGCATGTATAAAATTTTACAGCTGTTGGCAAAGGATGAGGTTCAACTACTGGTAAGTAATTAAGCAACTAAAAAGTTACTTAAAATTAATGCATCAAAATGGTGTGCTGTAGGTCAGACATTTCTTGATTGCTGCCTATATGAAAAGAAAAACCCAGATCTGGCAGTTGTATCTATATGTATTAAACAACTGTACCCAGGGTAAAGCCTCAATGAAATTAGTGGGGCTCTACCATGGTTCTTGGCCCACTCACAGAACTCTAAAGGCAGGACAGACCATTACAATTGTAAGTAATGATTCTTGGCTTCTCTCAGCCACTTGTGGTTTCAAAGCATGTATTGTTCAGAGTTAGAATCTTATTTGCTTAGTAAGTCCTTACAAACAAAATGAGTTTTTAATTGTGTAAGACCAGGAGCTACTGGTTAACAACTGGCAGATTTTGACAGTGGCATTTCTCAAAAGTGCTCAGTATTGATCTAACTCTGCTTTCCACTCATTACAATTATTAAAATTCCATTCAGCTTTAATGGGAGATGAGCAATCTCACTGCTGAGCAATTCTGAAAATTCTAAATATCCTTCCCAGAATTTCTTAAGACAATAGGTTTAATATCAAACATGTTTTTTTACTTAGTTTTAATAGAAACTTTGAACTCGTATTTCTGTAGGGCTGAAATATTTAAAATAAAAGTGTTCTTTACAAAAAGATAAAGAAAAGGCCATGCATCTTTAGAGTGCAGACAGATGCAATAATTGTACTGACATCAAAGGATACCAACATAAGCTTATATAATGCAACTATTACACTATATGATTCTGTAGTGACAAAAGTGTTGTAAAACCACTCCAACTTTAAGCCTACTTCATTCAAGGTGATTTACCTCATTTGTGCCACGGGGATTATGAAGAGGTAAGGGTTAGTGCAGGGGCAGGCAATTATTTCAAGCAGAGGGCCACATACTGAGTTCTGGCAAGCCATTAAAGGCCGCATGACAGGCAGCCAGGGACAGATAAATATTCATTTTCTAAATTTTTTAGGGGCCCCACAGGCCAGATAGAATGGGCTGATGGGCTGCATCTGGCCCATGGGCCACATTTTGCCCACCCCTGGGTTAGTGTAACAGCTGATGAGCACTTCTGAACAGTTCTTCCTTTCCTTTTAAAGTAGCTAAAATGAATATCTGTCCATACCCACATTTCCTCCGTGTAGTGACAATTCACAAGTGCATTTATTTTTCTATATTGTGGTTAAACCTTGGTATTTAATAGGGGCTTGTTTATGAAAATCAAAAATAGACTCTCTCCTTTTTACTAATGTAGATTTGGGTCCCTAGACTTGTCCAAGCACTTCTTTCGGCCTTAGCAGATGTGAAGCTTTACTCATTCATGAAATACACAGAAAATGCAGAAACAGCAAAGTGGGTGGTGAGTCTCCACCTTCAAAAATGTTTCTTGTGCATGCTGACACAGTATATTATTAACAGATAATATAACATTTAACAGAGCTTAAATATTTCAAAGGGCTTAGTTATGTTGCTGAATATTTTGCAAGTTTGGGAATTAAGTGCTAGTGATTTTATTTAAAGCTATACAAATACTGTATTAATCTCTTTCTCCTACATAAGTTATTAATAATTGTTTTTAGTATTTTTGCCAGTTGTGCTCTTGGTTTACATGGTATTGCTGTACCAGAACTCTAACAAACACAATGGAAACTGTTCTCACCATCTTTGCTCTTTTCTACTATCCACTGGAAGGCTTAAAGACGGGAAGCAGGTGAGAGACTTTGTACTAACAATAGTGGTAACCTTTGGTTTAGGATGATCAAGATGGATACAACTTTTAAAATTACACTTTACATCATTACACTTTTTTTCCAGCCTTCCCCATTGATTCTTCATCTTTATTTTTGTTAGAAAAATGCACAGCTTTCTGCATTTATAAAGCTTACCTCAAAGTGCATTCTCATAGTATGAAAAGCTGACCATTACTTTATCTTTCAAGCTGAGTTTTAAATTTACCCTTTAGCACAGGTCCCCTGCAGAGCCACCAAGTCCAGTTATGTCTTAAGGCAGGGCTGCCTGATGTATGAAAATAAATGGATAAATTGGAAGCTGCCTCAGTACCCTTTTTGCTACATAGAGGTGTCTACATTAGACAGAAACAGAGTGTAGATGAGGGGGCAAAAGAAACCTAACATTAAGTAGAGCAGCCCAAAACACTGAGCTTGTGAAGAAACTGCAGCTGTTCTGACTTCTGGATGGAATGATAGCTGTGTTGTTGCTGCTACTCTTATCTCCTAGAGGTGGTCAGAATAGTGGGAATATAAAATCGTGCTTCCTTTGTTCCCAGCTCAAACCCTCACTCTGTAGGAAGCATCAATTTAAGCCTTACGGCAGTGTAAAAACATTTGTGTCTGTGGTAACTTAGGAAGGATATAAAATCATACAGAAACTGCTAATTTTCTTTTTAAATTTTTTTTTTTTTACTGAACTGCTTTAAAATACATATGGTTCCTTGTTACAGACTTGGGGCCAGATCCTATTCCAGAACCTGTGTGTTTAAGTGTGATCCTATTCTACTGGGCTCAAGTCCATGAAAAAAATCATGTAAAAGGTGGGTGGATCTTCCTCCTCTCAGCTTTTTGTGTTTTAATCATAAGGCTAAGTTAAAGAGACATAATAAAGGCATACAAATTAATGGCTATTTTGGGATCCAAGTAAGATGGAATAGGATCACATTTAGACTAAGTTAGATGCTGTTTGATTGCTTAAAAGGTGGAAAAAGATCTGGTGCCAAATCTTAGTTTAGTTTACAGCATGTTTGTTTAGTTAGGTCAGTAAATGTTTGCACCTAAAATTCAAGTCTATTGGCACGCATGCTGCTGTGCTTGCCTATGTCCATGCCTAGAAACAGTAATTAAAATGCTATACGCCTTTCCAATATACCCTACATTAAGATGTCATTATGAGTGAACGAGTGAAGTCTCTCTACAATGCTTTTCATGGTTTCATTAATTTTCCCTTTTTCTAGTTGCAAATATTTAACTTTGGTAGCACTTGCGTTTATTATTCGTCCAACTGCTGTTATACCATGGATACCCTTGGTGTTCTGGCATTTTTGGCAAGAACAGAAGAAAGGAGACCTCGTCCTATATAACTTTGTTCCAGTAGGGTAGGTATTTTCTGAAATCAATGAACTACATTAGCTATGTATAATTTACCTATGATATCTGTTATATTAAAATTAGATTAATGTAGACCAGTGGTTCTCAGTGCGGTGCCTCGAATGTGGCCTTGGGTGCACAAATGTTGGGAACCCCTGATGTAGACCCTTTGTATATCTACCCTCTTTACATTTTTCTTGAGTATAAGAATGCAAGACCTAGAGAAAGCTCCTGCTTAGAATAATTTGTGAAAAGGGAATAATAAAACACTATGGAAATAGGGCCTGCTTTCTGTATAAAAGAATAGGAGGGTATATTGGGTGACCTCATGAGGGCAATATCTGAGGACCTCCAACCCACTAGTGGCTGTTCTAGAGACCTTAGTTGCCAATGAATTATTAGAAATGTTTATGAATAGGTAGAGGTCAGTCTTTCATACAGAGTGGATGCATCTACACAAGACACTTCACTTGAGATTAGAGCCAATTACTGTGTAGTTAAATGTCTGCATGCGTAGACTGTGACACTTACTGCACAATAATTAGGTCTAATCGCGAGTAAATTTGCTACCTGAAAATGCAAGTAGCAAATTTAACTCTTAATTACTTACTGCACAGTAGTGTGTGTGTAGATGCCAGACCAGTAGCACATACGCTCCCAGTCAGCTGGGCAGCAGGGAGCGGGAGATAGCTCCCTGCCCTTGGGAGCTGCCTGCTGCCAGGGTGGTGGCAATGCCCTCCTGCCCTGGCAACAGGGAGCTTCCAACCCAAGCTTCACGGTCGCGAGGTTGATGCTAAGAGATTCTTCTCTCCCAGTGCCAGCCCCACAACTGTGGAGCTGGTGCTGAGACAGAAGAATCTCTCAGCACTGGCCCCCCAACTGTAGAAATGGGGCTGGGAGATAAAGATCTCCCAGCACCAGCACTGCAAACTCAGAGCTGGTGCTGGGAAAGAAGGATCTGGCACTGTGAAATAAGGATCTCCCAGCCTGGGCCCTGCAACTATGGAGCTCGGGCTGGGAGATAAGATTCTCCCAGCCCCAGGATCATGGAGCAGGGGCTGGGTGCTCCCTGCTGCTGGGGTAGGGGAAACATTGTCCCTACCCAGGCTCCAGTGGCAAAGCCTGCCCCAGCAGCAGGCAGCTCACAGGAGCTATCTCCTGGCCCCATGCTCCCTGCCACCCCTGGGGCTATCACCCAGGGGGAGCCTAGAGCTCCCCCTAGAAGCTGCAGGGGCTGAAGCAGGGTTGTAGGGGGTGGGAGCAGATTTGCTGCCAGGAACAGTAAAACTGCTCCTGCATCCCTGCACATGTAGATGCATGCCTGGGAGAGTTTAGAGTAATTAGAGTAAACTGCTCTCAGGTTATTTGCATGTATAGACATGTCCAGTGAATTGTGGCAGCAAATTGGAGAAAAGTCCAAGTTAAAATACAAATATTCTGAAGGAGTCAATAATACAAGCATTTTTTTTCTTGATTGTTGCAGAGTGGTCACTCTAGGAACCTCTTTATTAATTGATCGTGTGTTTTATGGTGAGGTAAGTTGCCATACCAAGTCCTATCTCAGTTTGCAAGATGCAGCTTTTCTGAACCTCAATAGGTGGCTCTAGAGTATAGGAATATGGAACCATCACTATCTCATTGATATGACATCTGTTTATTCTGTCTTTGGCATAATCTCTAATGATTTTTAATACCTATAGCCTACAATCTAGAGGATACCTTTAGTCATTAATATCTTTACATTTATTTTAAAATCACTAAGAACATTTCAAATAGTATCAAGAATATACTGTACTTTGTTCTTGATCTTTACTAGATACTTGATATTTGCTAGAAGTACTTAGAGCCTAACTTGCTCGCGAAACTTCTCTTTTCTGAAGTTTTAGGTACTTCATCGTTTTCTAAAAGCTGCTTTTGGACATTTCATCAATTACTTAAAACAAAGATGAAAAAAGCTCTTGATCAAATCTTGCAAGTTTTCTGCTTTCATATTGGTAAAAATGCCAGGCCTAAAAAGCAGAGGTTGGGGCATGAGAATGGGATTTTCGGAAGTCCTCAGTGTTAGCCTCATATTACTCCCATTTTAGTCAGTGGTAAAGTTTCCAGTGGCCTCAGTAGAAGCAGAGTTATACCTACACCAAGCACTTCTGAAAACCAGTCAAAGAACTCTCAAAACAACGTCTGTGGTGAATCAGAGTCTCATTTAAGGAATTTACTAACTGCTAGAGATTTGCAGGTACATTTTGGGAATAATTTATGGCTAGGGAGTAACCACATATGATTGTGTATAGATTTTTAAAATATTTCATACTTACATTTCTAGTCTCCAAAGCCACTTATGCATTCTAGGAAAGAAGATGACTATTTCAAACAACAAAGCTTGTAACTTCTATGTTTAATTTTTGAAATGGTATTTATAAAACAGTAGTTAGTTGAAAGTCTTGCTTTAAATTTTTTAATTAAAAAGATAAATCAGATGTAGTCTCTATTGTCTGTGCTTCTTATCAGTCTTGTTGCTGTCCTTAGATTTAATCTAACTATAAATCTCTTTTTTTAATCTCTCAGTGGGTATTTGTTCAGTTGAACTTCTTGAAGTTTAACGTGATACAGAATTTGGGAACAATTTATGGTTCTCATCCCTGGCACTGGTACTTCACTCAGGGATTCCCAGTTATCTTGGGTGCACATCTGCCTTTTTTCATTCACGGCTGTCTACAGGCACCAAGCAAGCATCAAATCTTTCTAGTGGCAACAGTTTGGACTGTGCTGGTATACAGGTAAACTCCCTTATGTATAAATTTTGCAGTAGTTATTTTTAAATAATCTGTGAAAATCATGATGGTTATAACTAATAATGACCCAAGAGGCTCCTTCCAGTTTTATGTTCCCATGTAAATACTTTGCAGAAAGTTCTTTAGTGGTATGTCACAGCTGTATAGCAAAAACTTTAGTGAAACATTAAGTATTAAAGATGTGGCTTGACCAGGTATCTTAAAACACGGTCCTACGGTGTGAAATACCAAGAGATTGGACATTGAAGCAGAGCTAAAAATTGCTCCAAAACAGTGAGACAGCTAATCAGGTCTTAAGTGTAACATCTGATTAATAGGCCTGTGTGAAGTGGCTAGTATTCGCTTCAGATTCGGCCGATTTGGGGGACAGCAATTACCAGCATGCAGTCCAGGTCCAGCTCTCTGCTGCAGCATGCGGGAACTGCCTGAATTGCTGCAGCTCTCCGAATCTTTTCCAAATCGACTCAGAGAGCTTTGAATTGATTCGGACCTTTTAATTGGTCTCCTGATTCGATCATGATTTGGAGATTTGGCCACCAAATCAGGCTGAATCTCCTCCAAATCAGATCAGCACCTGAAGCTTCTCACAGCCCTACTAATTAATCGCTTCTTAACTAGTAACTCAGCCACATGATCACTCAGTTAATGGCACAATAAAACAGGAAATAAGCCACAAAAGTTGTTACACTACTTTTGTATAATAACTGTGGCTAGTTCCCATCACACCTTAAATTGAATGTGCGGCCAGCACTCCCAGCCTTGGGAGCACACTGAAGCCCTTCAAGACTCCAGTGTGGTCCCACAGGTAGGAGCACCAACCAACTGACCATGGCTCCCAGCCAGGGAAGGCAAGCTTGCAACTTGGCTGTGCCGGAGGAGACCAGAGTCACAATCCCAGGCTCCCCCTGCATTGGCAGTGTGGCACAATAGGGATCTAATCCCCAATTCCCAGTCATGCTACCTACCATGCACATATGGCATAGCAGGGGGCACGGTTGTTGGGATTTTGCCTCAGATCCCAGCATGCCTTTAATTTAGCATTTGTCAGCAGCCTGTGATAACTATATGCCATCTAATAAAGCTGCTATGGCTGGCTTCCTAGCTATAGGACTGCAATGTGTCAAAGAAGTGTAAACCTTCCTAGTGTTACTCCATACTTCGTAAGATATCAAGTAAGTGTTTCATTTATAATACTTTTTCCTCACTCAGTGTAACTGACAGTGGCTTATTTTAGTCTTTCCTTATAGGTAAGTTACTTATTACCACCCAGTAATTATTACCAAGATTATCATGTTGTCAGGACACTTACCTATTGGTAGTAATTGCTTACTGTCACGATAACCAAACACAGTATTTATTACTTCACGTAAATGAATTGGATGCCCACCCTAATTTAACTGTGGGGAACAAATGACATGTATTGGGCAAAGTTACTGTAATATGGTATTTAACTTTTCATCTAATTCTAAATTGATTGTCAAAAGGTTTTTAATCCACATTAACCGTCTTCTCTCATATATCCCTGCATGTTCTAAAGCATAGATTTATCAAAAGAACTGATTTGTTTAATTTTCTTTCAGTAGTACCATTCCTGTTTTTATTACAGCACATTGAGCCACAAAGAATTCAGGTTTATATATCCAGTACTGCCATTTTGCATGGTATTTTGTGGTAAGCATTTGGATTTTACATGTTTTGTGATGCTAAGTCTGCTGTAAAAGATTTTTTCCAACTGTTCGTGATGAGGTTTCCTGACTAGGAGTAATCTAATTTTCATTTACAGCTAATTAGAAAGATGCATAGGGTCAAAGACAAGTCTGTATGTGCAGGTGGAATGCCTTCAGTACTGAGCATTACCCCCATAGCCTTCACATTTTTGTGCATGTTTTTGGAAGTACAGCCTTTTACATGTAGCTGTGCTTTTGCTCTTACTTATCCTCTCTCTCTCTCATCCACCCTGTCCAACCATTAAAAATGTTGGGAAACAAATGAAGACTGTGTATGTTAAGGAAAAAAAAGGGTGAAGGTATCTTGCTCTTATGACTTCATCTCCCATACCACTCATAAAGGTTTCCTGTAAAAGAAAATACTACATTTACCACGTCTGCTGCTTTTATATATTAAATTGACCTGAAACGGTATTTTTAAATATATAAACATTAAAAAAAAAAAAATCAAGGTTTTCTCTAGGCCACAGAACTGGTAAAGTGACATCACAAAAGCCATGTGAGGTAAATCATTTCTTATAAAGAAAAGATTTTTGAGAGGTTAAGATGTAGCTTTTAGACGGATATACTTAAATCAGTTCAAGCACCTAAGTGAACATTATTTCAGTTTAAACCAAACTTAAACTAAAACAAAATAAGTTAATTGGGAATAGACTTAATTGTATTGCCTGATTTAAGCTTAACATGTTAGTACAAGGATAGGGTGCAGGTTAACTCCTACTTGGAGAAAAGACCCTAGTATACAACAATCTTGCCTTTTTTGTTTATAACCCACTTAACTTCAGTGTATAAAACGTAGAAAAAAGATAGTCTTATTTGATCACCTGCATATAGGACAAAGGACTTACAACTTCAGGTCAAATTGTGTTTAAACCAGCTGGGCTTTGTTTGCAACTGACAATTTTGCAGTTTCTGTACAGGCTGGACTTAAGGTTATTATTTTATTTACTTTACTTAGATTTACAATCTTGACGTAGGCCATTCAATTTGTTTATTGCTTGTGATTTAGCAAAGGTGGGAACAGGGAGGACAGTCAATATAAAGTTTCATGATCCTATAACAATAAGGTGGAAACAGCATGACCTGAAGAGAGAGACTGCAGAGCTGCAAAATATAAACAACTCCTTTGACAAATTTGCTTACAGTCATGGGAGCAAAAAACTCCCTGCACCTACCATCTGCTTAGAAAAATAATCAGGATATCACCTCCCACTACTACTAGCTCTTCATTTTCTTTTCAGTAGTAATGGCTATAAGGAACATGCATCCGGCAGGTAGAAATAACATCTTCACAAATAAGCTGTTGTGCTGGCTGCTGAACAAAGACTAAAATGGCTGTTTAAAATCAATAAAGGGAGGCTTCCTTTTCTATGATCTTATAGTTAAGATATCACTATGTTGCTTGAAGTTGCCAGTCACTTCCCTTTCATCTCCCAGCTCCTGAAGGCAATTCATATGAAGGTACAGTAGCCCGGTTTCAGGCCTTCATGAGTGTTAGAGATGTGAGGCAATCATGCTGTCAGTAATGCAGATCGTGTCACATGGTCTGGTCCTACCTGTGATACTTACAACCTAACATTATAAAAGTCTTCCTATACCATTTGTACAGATTTATTCATTACCTTATTCTTATATGACTGTTCACCTTATTGACAAAAAGAAGTTCAGGTCTAGAGAACTGAAGTATTGGCTCTCACTTTACCTCAAGTGCAACTGTGAATTGCAAATGATGATTAAGAACCTTAAAGTTGTGTCTCGTAATTGCATTTTAGACTAGACTCTTTAAGAAAGGTGCCCCTTCAATTTCTATTCTAAACAGTAATAACTAGAGTCAGTATATCCTTTTATGACAGTAATTCAAACTGCCAAGATCTTGCTTAACTGCAACTAGCATTTTTCACAAATTTTACTATTATAAAACAAGTTTGTAGTCAGTATTGTTAACATTTGTCCATCGTTGTAACCATATTACTAATTTCACTTTAGGATATTCTCTTAAACAAATGAAAACATGGAAAAAATCAGCAATGGCCTTCCTGGTTTTATCAAACTTACTTCCAGCCCTGTATACTGGCTTAATTCACCAGCGTGGCCCTCTTGATGTCATGATTCATGTACAACAGCTCTGTTATAATTCTTCAAACCAGCCATGGGATTCTGTCTTTGTAATGATGCCATGCCACTCTACTCCTTTTTACAGGTAATAAAGTAGCAAATACAATCTATTTAAATCTCACTTCAACCAGGATTTTTTCCTGCTTTTTCCCAAAACTTAAGACATCCATGAAGGCTGCTTTTTTTTTTTCATTAAAACAATTCATATTGCTTCATTATGTTAACAATCTTCACTCCTCTGAGTGTTAACTGGTGCTAGGAGTCAGGATTTTCTTTAATGATCTAATATTATCTTGACTTCTGCTAACAGAAGGCTAAGTGACAGAATTTTTAAATATGACATAACTAAAGCAATTATTTCATAATTATTTAATACATGCTGATACATCTAAAACAAGGGGGTGGGAGAACTTACACAGTGGAGCCAATTTTGACACATGCCTTTTCTATTAAAGGACTGATATCACACAGGAGGGTGTTTTGGCTGGAAAGATCCAAAATCTTCTCCCTTATGGGTTACTTATATAAAGCTCTCATGGTTTGGCCTTGCCAATACTTGCTCCTGTATTTTATCTTTGGTAATCTTATATAAAATACAGAAGGCTAGAAAAACATTATGGCTAGGGACAGAAATTACACACAAACCAGTATAAGTGATTGGAAACCAGTTCAAATCTGTAATACAACACCAGTTCAGCGCACTTAAGCCGCTTTCAAAATGTCCAAAACCAGTTTACGGTAAACCTGGATGGATATAGTACCAGACTTAAGTAATGTAGGTTAAATTGGTTTATTGAACTTCTGTCCCAGATCCCCTCTAGATTCAAGTTAACTCACAGGCCCCCAGCATCTCAGGATGCTTTGCACCTCTCCCACACCTTCCATCCCCTGTAGGTAAACAGGCTAGCCCTTAGCCCAAGTTGTCTGCTCCAGTTGGGCAGGTAGGTGTGCTCTAGCACCCCCCAGTTTCTGGCCTGTACCACTGCAGACATATGGCTGCATTTCTGGAATCAAAAGTGATTGTCTATTCACTTGCTTGTTGGTTCAATCTATGCACTTTAGACTAATCTGCAACTATTAAATCAATTCAACCTTCGGCTTTTTGACTGTCTGTACTTAGCCTACGGGGTTAGTACAGAAACAGAAAATGTACCTACTGAAAATAAGGAAATTGGTAGAATTTATTCAGGCTAAGATGCAGTACCATTAATAGAAATTTCTACCTTGATCACTTAAAACTGCTCTCTTCTCAGCCATTTATTTTGATGGGGTTTTTTTTCTGTCCTAGCCATGTTCACTGTCCTCTGAAAATGAGATTCCTTCAGTGCCCGCCAGATTTAACTGGACATGAGAAATACCTTGATGAAGCAGATGTATTTTATTCTAATCCACTCAGATGGTTGAAGGAGGAATTTTACAATGATACATTATTACCAAATCACCTGATTTTCTTCAGTGTGCTTGAACAAGTATGTTAACTGCAAGATAAGGTCATTTAGCTCAAACTAACATACAGTTTATGCATCAGACTAAGAAACAAAAAGGAAGAGCTGTAATTACAGCTTTGAAAATAAATATCCATATCTTTTTAAAACATGACTTTAACAGATGAAATCCCCATCCCCACCCACCCAAAATGCAGCAATCAGATGATCCTAGAGAAGGGTACCTTTCGGTATCTAGAAAACTGCAGATGTCATAAAGTTTTGTTCTATGGTAGCAATCTTAAGAACAGTGTCCAGACAAGTTTGAGATATGTAGCCATCACCTATAAAATCTTAAGTTACTTCATGAACACAAAGCAATGAACAGAGCAGCCTGCAGTCAGAATGTCTTTCCCTTCCACACTCATGCAAGGTTAATTTACTCAAGTGTTTTGTGACCAAGACAGCATTGAAGACAGGGCTTCTTAGGATGTAGCAGAGTAGATACTTATCATTCCTGAATACAGAACAGAGCTTCTACAGGTAGATAAATAGCTGATTCACAGAAATTTAGGAACATAGTTCTGATGCACTTTAGTGTAATAATGCTGTACTGCCTGGAAACTAAGATTTTTTTTATTTACAGGAAATATCATCATTTCTAATTTTAAATGAGTATGAGAAAACTGCTGCTGTATTTCACACCCATGTGCCTGAAGGACGAATTGGGAGTCACATACATGTGTACAAGAGAAAAATGAAATAAAGTGCATTTGAACATCAGTTTCTGGACTGGAACCAAATGAAATCAATATTGCATGGTTGTAGCTTGATGAACAACTCAATGAGAAAAGGGTGGCTTCTGGAAATAAATAAGCAATAAACTGGGAAGTCTGGCTCAAGCAATTGACAAGAGTAGCTAAGGATTATACAGAACTCAACCTGTTCAGTAAAGTGGAGGATGGAACTCCAGTAGCAATATTCTCAGGATGTTCTGATTTTGGGGAACAAACTTCATATGTCTTAGGCTATTTGCAACAGCAGTAATACCAGCAACTACTGTATGCCTTGTGCAATTTAAAGTAGTAAAACAAAGCTTAACTTTTATAGGTCTGTACATCTATGCTAGATTGCTTGTAAATAAAGACTTTTTTACCCACAATGTTTCTTTATTTTTCTTCCACAATATGCAGATGGGCAAGAAATTTCAAGTGCATAAGTCAGCAAGCTGATTAGAATGCAGCACAGCAAATTCTTCACAAGTCAACAGGCTCTTGAACCCCCAAAAAAAGACAAGAAGCGAGTATAAGATTACAAAACACTGAGATGCATTACCATAATCTAGACCTACATTCTGAAGGATGAGATGAAGTTAGTACACCAAACATCAGTGTTAATGACTTGTACATTATGGCCAGGTACAGACATTACACTGTTACTGGTATAAGTGATCAGAAACAGGTCTGTACCTGTAACAGAACAGAAGTTTGCCACTCACTGACTGATTTAAAAATGGCAGAACCTGGTCTAATATTTGATTCCCCCCAACAAAGGGTGAATGTGTGTTCTGTTTGCTACCAATCTAAACTACACCACTTAAAGAAAACCACATAATTTAGAATGATTCTGCCTTAGGCTTTTTGAACATCTGTATCTAGCCTATGTATGACTCAAATTGGAACTATACTAATGGAATGCAATTAAGCTTATTTTCATACACAAGTCATTACATGCCTAGTTTCTGTAATAGTGCACCTGCAACCAAAGCAACACTATAGAATATGCATGTTAGAAAGCTCAACTGATGCTTTTGAACAACCATGTAAATACCAAACTATTTAGAGAAAAACCTTGCATCTTGCCACTTGGTTGAAAAAAATTTCCGGTGAGGATAGAAATCATTTGCTTGAATCTTCATGTTTTTACCACATATAAATTACTTAATATTTTGGATCAAAAGGCAACTGCCCCAATTCTATTTCAAGATTTGCCATGTGTCTTCCATTAGTGCGACCATGTTTATGCCATTTACCTTCTCTTTTATTACGCTGATGGTACTTTTGCGCTTGTTTTTCATGTCTGGAATTTTCACTTTGTATGAATGAAGGTCTTTTGGAAGGTTGACTGCAACAAGTAAATAAAATCTGGTTACTACTGTTGAAACCAATTCCATAAGAACAACAAGATATGCAGAACTACATTCTGTTGTTACTAGGGCAAAATGAAAGTTCAATAGCTATAAACAAAACTATAAACAAGATTTTCAAGTTCATTGTTAAAAATAAATCACCATCCACCTTAAGTAGCTTTGTGAAGATCTTTAACTTGTTTAAATCTACCTGGAAACAAATCTACAGTGGCAAGGGACAGCTGGTAAGAGATCTACAAAGGTAAGAACATTTAAAATTAGTTTGAGAAGAAAACCCTATAGAATTTCCTTTATTATTGAAGAAGATAGGAATTGGCTACTACCAAACAAATGACAAATCGGTGTATCTCTCTCTACAATAAGGACATGTATGTAAGAAGAGAGGGTGCTACAGATAATCTTTTCTTCTTGTTACGGGAGCTCTATCCAAATAATTTTATTGTTCTATTACATAGACTTGTCCCAGGGTCGCATACATGCACAAAACAATGTACATCAAAAAAGAGTAAGCACTAACGCTAGCAAAAGGTAAGTTAGGAAAAGTCTAACAGGCATTTAATTTTTTTAAACATTATTAGTAAACACAGTTCTTCTAGCCTGAAATAGATCCCTTTTATTTCAGACTGCAGAAAAATAAGATGTCAGAAAATGAAGTTGTCAGATATTAAAAGTCAGTCTAGTCCTTTCAAATAGAATAGAATGGTTAATGACACGCAATTTAATCTATGAATAAGAAAGAAATGCATCTAGATGTGCTTTGTGCACATTCCAAAACCGAGAATTATAAGCTACCCTATTAATGTCAATATAATACCACCTAAGCAGTTCAAGCTGCAATTTAAAAAGTATTATAAAACCTCATACAAATAATACGATATAACTCAAAATAAATATAGCCAGACTATTCACTACAACAAACAGAGGAGGGAAAAAGTTAGCAACAGTGGGTCTGAAAATAAACCTGAAACTTTACGTTAAACACAGTTAAAATTTAAAGGCAGAGGCATGCAGACAACAGATCGCAGCTCTGCCTTGGATCTGGATCACGCTGTCACTGCCACAAGATCCCAGCCCTGGCCCCAGAGCAGCTCCCCACCCTGCCAGCACTGCTGGGGTTAGTCTCCAAGGAAACTCTGCCCCATGCTGTCAGAGCCCAGCTGTTCCTGGGCCACAGAGATACAGGCAGCAGCTGCTGGGAAATGGAGTCCGACCACAGGCTGGATCCACTATTTTGTCCACCCCTGCTATAGAAGCAGCCAGTAATCCATTTGGTTATTATTACCTATCCATTAGACACGCATTTATCTATTAGAATAGGTCTTAAAAGAATCTCTACTATAAATAGGTCCTTCACCATGAAGCAGCTGACAGTAGAGAGGATTAGAAGTTAACTGCCCCCCCTTTTTTTGTTTGTTTGTTTTACAGATAGTGTCAAGAGGGAGGTCAAAGTAAAAAAAAAAAAAAAAAATCCAACACAGCTTTTCAGCATAATAAGCAAATTGCTGTTGCATTTGACACTGTAAATTAAGCAGTACTACTTAAAGCAAACTGCTTTCTAAAGGAATCACCACACATTAAAAACTGTGTAATGTGCTGTTAAATCTGTGCTATAAGTTCTTGTTGGAATAGTAAGATCTGTTCCCATGAGAAGTCCTCCTATCAATTGTAGGGTTTGGCCACCTATTATAGAAAAATAATACTAATCTCTTTAATGGCAGGCAAGGTTCTTTGAGTAGATGTGATATCTTTTATTAGACCAACTGAGTAGTGGGAAAAAACTTCTTAGCAAGCTTTTGGGTGCAGTCACCCTTCTTCAGGCATAGGGAGTCTCTGCTGTTTATCTCTTCAATCTCTTTAATAGCCTTTAAAAAGATTCTTTAATTCTAGCTACAATGCAAGCAATATTACATAAACCAACCTGGGTCCAAACTGAGGTGAATTATCGTAGTGGAAGTAGTATCTGTAAATGTATTTATCCAAATCTTCAAACACCTCTTCATCATCATTTTGGTACTCCTTCATTTCTTCAAGATAATCCTTAATATCATTAACAAAGTCAGTGAACAGCATCTGGTCATGTATAAAGACCCCATTATGGAAAAACTTATTAATGAAATTCTCTAGTTCTCTCCAGTGATGGAAATTGTCTACTTCTTGCTGTAAATACTTTTGTATTAACCGATTAAATTCATCCACCCTAATAGGGTCCAATACCTTGTTAAAGAGGCTAATGAATTCCTGATGAGCACACTCAAAAATACCAGAGCAGCCCTTTAGGACAGAGCGAGGTTTTCTGTTACACAGCGGGTCATTGAGACATTTTTGTGAATTAGTATCTTTCTCAAATGTTGTAAATTCAGTTGGTCTTTGTTTTCTTCCTTCTTTGAAATCATTTTGCATGCTAGGCCCTCTGTGGTGCGTATGCTTGTAACACTCGTGAGGTTTATATTCCCGATAAACAGTTCTTGCTTTTTTGTTTGCCTCATATCTTTTATCACCAGGCTTCTTCTCCTTTTCATCAAAGATATTTTTGGTAGTATCCTTGAAGTGTCTGAATGTAGACTTCACAGAATCAGAGAATTTTTTCAGGTTTTCTTTCACTGCTTCTTTAGCCTGTTTAATCTTTTCTTTATGGTGTCTTACAAACTCCTTTGTGGAATTTTTCATCGCATCAAAAGTTTCTTTAACAGAGCCAAAAAATGTTTCTTTTGGCTTCTTCTTGGTTTTACTTGTTCCTTTTCCACTTTGCTTTTGTCCCTTTTCATCAACTTCCTGTTTTACATTTTGGTCCTTCATTTCAACATACAGCTTCTCCCACAAATCAGAACGTTGTTGTTCAAAATTTAGCTTCTTTTCCAGTTCTGCTAGTCTTCCCTGCAAAATTTCTATTTCTTGAGTTTCTCTCAACATACTGTCTGTGTCCATATCACTGGGTGTCTGACGGGAACTTAATTGCTCTAGTTCTTCTTTGAGAGCTTCTGTTATTTGGCGTTCTTTGTCAAGTTCTCTCCTTAGCATTTGTGCTTCTGCAAAAAGTATCTCTTTTTGCCTAAGAAAGTTGTTATTCTTTTGCTTTTCCTCTTCTAAATGTTCCTTCAGTTTCTGATTTTCCATAACAATTGAGTCTGTGCTAGTACCTTTATCTTCTAAGTTCCTAATTTGTTGTCTCAACTTCCTTAACTCTTCTTGCAGTGAGGCCAAAGCTTTCTCTTCATTCTCAAGAGATTCCCTTAAGTGCTGATTTTCTGTAGCAAGACTTCTTTTCTGAAATTCAAATGATTTCTTTTCCACTTCAGTAGATATCAGACATGTTGCAAGGTCCTCTTTTAATGACTAATAAAACCAAAAACAAAGCAAACAGGTTTAATTAGACTTAACACTTCTATATCTTGAGAAACTATTAAGCTAAATCCACCTTTATAGAATCATTTAATTGAAGCACAAACTCAGCTTCAACTACAGCATAAAAGAACAGTTTATAACCTTCATTCTTGTAGCAACCTTACACACAAATATATATTCTAGTAAGTTACACATCCACCTTAAAATAGTTTCTATTTGATCATATTTTCCTAGTTTAATTAAACAGGATGTCATGGGAAACAGCAAGAGGTCGATAGCTGTGTTAGTCTAAAATCAAACAGAAGGCAAAGTAGATTTGCACCTTTATAAACTAACTAAAATCAGAAGATGCATCTCTGATTCAAGTTAGTGTCAAAAGCCTTACTGAAGTCCAAATGTATCACTTATACCAGAGGTGCTCAACCTCTCCATGTGGCAGATTGGATGATTGACATGGGGCTTTTCCACAGACTGGATCAGACCCCACCTGCCTGGTTCAGGCCTCATGCTTCCTCCACTCAGCCCACCACTTGATGGGGCCCCATGCCAGCTTCCTCAGCCATTTACCAAAATATTGGGCCCTGTACTACCAGACTGGGGCCCATTGCCACCTCCCTGGGGTACACACCACCAGATCAGGGCTCCACACTGCCTCTCAGCCCAGACTACCCTGAGGTCCATACTACCCACACTGTTTCCCTTGGTTGTGCGCCACCGATCTGAGACTCTGAGCCACCCATGCCACTTTCCTGGAGCTCCTTGTCACCCACACCACCTCCATGGGTCTCTACACCTCCCTTCTCAGCTTCTCACTGTCCACAACACCACCCTGGGGCTCCATGCTGCTTCCCTTAGGTCCGCACCACCTTTCTCAGCTCTGTGCTGCCTCTATGGGGCCCCATGCCTTCAGATCTGGACCCTGTACAGGTTTCCCTCGATTTATGCAGGTTCTTTATATGCAAATTCGCTCTTATGCGATGAGCATGCTTAGACCCATAATTTGTTATATGTGAGGTAAATTCGCTCTTATACGATCAGCATAGATGCCAACCCCCTCCCCCCGCCCAAGCAGGTAAGTCTGTGGGGGGAGGGGAAAGGGCTGTGGCCCCACTCACCCCAGCCCCAGCTGC
>NW_005841888.1:3678348-3689900 GCF_000455745.1 Alligator sinensis
CGCCGCCGCCCCCCCCGCAGCCGCTAGGCTGCACCATGCTCTGTCTGTCCCCCCACACCTGGGCTCACTCCAGCTCCTGGGCTGCACTGTGCCGTGGTGCAGGCAGCTGGTGTTGGCTGCTCCCAGGGCTGCTCCCGCATGGGCTGGGGTGAGTGTGGACAAGCAGAGCCCCAGGCAGCGCAGGATGCAGCACTCACCCCAGCCCTGGCTGCAGCTGCCCTGGGAGCAGCTGACACCAGCTGCCTGCACCAGGGCATGGCGCAGCCCAGGAGCAGAGATGAGTGGGGACAGGTGAAGCATGGTGCAGCCCAGCGGCTTCAAGCAGCTGGCGCTGGCCACCCCCGAGGCTGCTCCAGCCGGGGCTGGGGTAAGTGCCACTCTGTTCCCTCTATTTTGCTGCCTTGTACAGCCCCGGGAGCAGCACCCCTCCCCCCGCTCCTTCCCTAGTCCCAGCCTCACTCCCTCACGGCCATGGGAACCTATCCCTATTTGTTACATTGTAACATTCACAAGGCTGAGGGGGGACCTTGTGACCATCTATAAACTCACTAGGGGCCAGAAGGAGTTGGGGGAGACCTTGTTTCCCCCAGCGCCCCCCGGGATAACAAGAAATAACGGCCACAAGTTGTTGGAGAGGGGGTTCAGATTAGACATCCGTAAGAACTACTTCACAGTTAGGGCGGCTAGGATCTGGAACTGACTTCCAAGGGAAGTGGTGCTGGCTCCTACCCTGGGGGTCTTTAAGAAGCGGCTCGATGCCTACATGGCTGGGGTCACTTGAGCCCAGTTTCTCTCCTGCCCAGGCAGGGGGTCAGACTTGAAGATGTACACGGTCCCTTCCGACCCTACTTCTATGATTCTATGTAACATGGGTTTGTTTTATGCAAATTCGATTTATGCACCATTCTCTGGGAGCGCGTGTACAGCATAAATCGAGGGAAACCTGTACTGCCTCTACTTGGCCCTGTGCTGCAGAATTGTGCTCCACACCACCTCCAGCTGGCCCCTATGTGCTCAGATTGAGCCCTGGGCCACATCCACATACTGATCTAACATACTATCCCACTGGAAGGTCTCCCCAAGGCTCCAGAAATTTGGCAGCAGGGGGGTGGCGATTGCTGGCACTCCTCCCCCAGTGTCAAATTTTCAGACCAGTGGGGATACCTGCAAGCTGCATGTCATGGTTCTGTGGGCTGGATCTGACGCATGGGCTGTGGCTTGAGCACCCCAACATACCATTTATACCCTTAATTTTCATCAAATCTGCTAACCTGAGACTGGCCAAGCTTCAGAAGGTGAAAACAATCATTTGTTTCAGGCAACTAAGACAAATAATATCTTCTCCATCAATTCTTGGTCAGTGATCCAGTGCACTACACATGTACAATGAGAGTATAGTCTCCATTGAACCATATTTAAAATCACACATACCCCTACTTTATGGTCTCCTTTTACTTCTTGCTGTTGTTGGCATTGATACAGGTCATCCTTCATTCCATTCAGCTCATCTTCATGCGTCTTTTCCACCAACTGCTGACGTTTTTGGATCTGAATTGTACCTAGCGAAACAAAAATTGTTTACTTTGTTGCTGACTCAGCATTTAGAAATGAAAGGAACTTACCTAGATGATTCTCACTCTGCAAATGTAGAAACATTCTTAAATTGTGTATTTCTATTTGGCATACTGACTAATGTTCTGTTCAGTCTATTTTTATAATCATTATAGTCTTCTAATTATTATATAAGGATGCTGTTGCTTGCAACAGCTGGCAATGTCATAAAAGCCAGCAGAAACTGCATTTTGTGCTGGTTTGATAAAAGCAAAAACATATTTTTGCATGCTAAATCACATGGATTAGCATTAACTGGAAAATACCAATATTTAAGTATAACCAAACAAAAGTTATGCAGGAAAGTAAACATGTAAATTTAAACTTGTTTTTTAATAGAATGCCAAATAGCCATGATAAAGGGGAATGGCATAATTCCAGACTGCAGTTTTCAGAAGTACCGTTTCCCATTCTTTAATATTATAGTTAAGAAGTATTTAGACATCTGCATGCTAATTTACTGTCTATGCAAACACACAATTCTTACATGAAATCAATAGTGGCTACAAAGAAAAATGGTATTTTCACATAGGATCTGATCTTGCAATCCTTATTTCTTATTCACAAAGGTAAAGACTCCAAAGTTAGTTTGGTGTTAAATAGCGGTGTTCATATTGTTTAGATATCAGACAAACATTTTACAATCAACATCATTTCTCTACTAGCTACAAATTTACTATTTCCTAAAAATATTTTCTTTAGTAATACTTGTCCCCAAAAAGCAATATTAGTTCTCTTGTATTGGACCCACTGTTCTGAATAGAAATAATAATTCATGGGTACTTCTATCCAGTGGAACGTGTAAATAAATGAAAATTCATCCTGCTGTCATATTTTATAATTACAGTTTAACTGAGGAAAAAAGCACCACTGTGTTAATTTCTATGACAGATCTCTTTAACATTTTCTTGTACCCTAAACCAGGTGTCAAACATATGGCCTGCAGGCTGGATCCAACCCACAGAACCATTTCATGTGGCCTGCTAGTAGTCCTATGGACTACCAAAGTTGGGGGGGTAAGGCCTGCCACAGAATTTGGGGTCCCTGGACCCAGATGGACATGATAATCAGCACAGCCCTTCAGCTCTGTGCTGCTGCCCAAATGCACTCTGCCACATGCTCCATCTGGGGACAAACAATCCCCAACATACTTACAGGCTTGGTGGTGCCAATTTGAACTAGCACCACTACTGAAAGGTACCTAGGGGTAATAATAGACCATAGAATGTATGTGAGCTATCAGTACGATGCTGTAGCCAGCAGGGCAAACAATACTCTGGCATGCATCAACCGATGCATCTCAAGTAAAACCAAGGAAGTGATTCTTTTGCTTTACTCAGCAGTGGTGAGACCACAGCTGGAGTACTGTGTCCAGTTCTGGGCACTGCACTTCAATAAGGATGCAGAAAAGCTTGAGAGAGTCCAGAGAAGGGCCACCCATATGATCAGAGACTTGCAAGGTAAGCCATACGAGGAAAAGCTGAGGGACTTGGGCCTCTTCAGCCTAAAAAAGAGAAGGCTGAGAGGGGACTTGATAGCAGCTTATTGCTACATCAGGGGAATACATAAAGGGCTCGGTGAACAACTGTTCACGGAGGCACCCTTGGGAAAAACCAGGAGTAATGGCCACAAACTCCTGGAAGACCATTTTAGGCTTAAGTCTAGGAAAAACTTCAGTCAGGGTGTCCATACAGTGGAATAAACTCCCTCCAGAGGCAATGCAATCGCCTACCCTGGAAATCTTCAAGAGGAGACTGGACGGTCGCCTTTCCTGCCTAGTGCAGGGGGGGCTGGACCTGATGATCTTGCGAGGTCCCTTCCAGCCCCTTACAATCTGTGTATTTATGAATCTATGCCTCCAGACCCACACTGCTGCCCAGACACAGACCTGTGCCATCACATGCCCCTGCCCCACACTGCAGCATGTCCCCAGCTTCATGCTGCTACCTAGTGAGAGCCCTGTGCTGTCATGCCCATGGCTCCACACAACTGCTCAACCAGACCACCACACCACTCCATGCCCCTGGCTCCATGTTGCTGTTTGGCCACAGCCCCATGCTGCCCCCCAGCCAAAGCCCCATGCCATCACACAACCCCAGCTCCACACTGGTGCCCTGCCAGAGCCCCACACCACCACATGCCCCAGCTCCATGCTGCTGCCCTTCAACTGGTAATTAGTAGTAGGGAAAATGGTAACAGATGCTCAAGAAGGAGGTGCCACCAATTGTGGCCATGGTTTACACATGCCCCACCCCCCCTCCCCTGTAACAGGCATGCCCCACACTTTGGGAAACACTAACAGCTCCTATTTTAGAAACCTTTTAAAGCTCTGCTAATAAACTCAGCTCCAAAAGAAAAGGAATGCTATTTCTGGGCCTCAGCTAACTCAGAATCCTTTAGGCAAAGTCCTTAGTCATGGCCAAGTTGAGGCTTTTCTCTCTATTTTCTAGCTTTCCTAAGTTGCTTGTTGCTCCCTGCAGTCTTACAGTTGTACACTATCTATGAGGAAAGGAGACAAAGACAAGCAGTTCATACAGCCCTATTTCTTTCTCAAGCCACAACTCCCAAGGCTTCCTACCTACAGTGTCCTAAATGTTTAACCTAATAAAGAGGTAGCTGTCTGATTAACATCTAGCTAACCTGTCTACAGCTTTTTCTTTAAAGAAGCTGTCACAGATCAGGGAACAGTCTGGCCCCGATCCCATGACTCCTTAAGGCAATGGTTCTCAACCCACGACCCGGCAGCCCAATCAGCACACTGCTGCGGCCCATGTGACATCCTTTTAAAACATTTTTAACTGGATACACATAAATGTGCGGCCCACATAACACATTGAAAGCTGCAAGTGTGGCCCACTATGGCAAACAGGTTGAGAACCATTGCCTTAGAGGAAACCCTATGACTAGAGCACAAAACCAGTTACTTTAGAGAGAGATAACCGGCAAGTAATGATCATTTCACAGCAGCCCACAAACTAGAATTCACTAGACATTAGAAGCATCTTATAAACTATCTGAATGGAGTGCAAAACCCACGTTCTAGAAAATAAAAAAAAACCACAATTCATTTCCCAAGGAAAAGAAAACTTGCAGATTTTTCACGGTTGCCTGGCTACTCTGTGGAGGTAGGAACATTAGAGAAATCTTAGCTCACATAACCACAAAATGTTTTTTTACTTAGAAAAATATTAACTAGATTTTTTTCCCCTCCAGTCTAACAGAAAGACGACATTTTTTTTCCTTCTTTTATCTAAAGTAGTAAATCACAGCCCTTATGAAAATATGGTCTTTATAAATTAATAATATGAGGTTTTCATCCATATATTTTAAAGCACTTTATAATGAAAGGTAAATCTCTCAGGTCCCATTTTCTAGATGAGGAAACAAAAGAAAAAAGTGACCTGAACAAGCTGTCACAGTAAAATGCTATCAGAGAAATGGAACCATTGGTCCACACTGCTTTTACCTGAACAATATGCATGATCAATCTGTTTTCCTATGCAAATAATGGATGCAAACACATGCAAGCACTGCATAAAAATATATTCCATAACTGATTTGTACACTCTTGATCATGCTAGCAACTATTAAGCCTCAATAACAAACAATATATATATTAAAAGTCAACCTGATTGCAAGCACAACATTTTACACATGACAGTCAGTGATTCTTACCTTCAGGTTTACCTGAGAACAACAAATTACATTCAAGGGTAAATTCAATTTAAAAGGTATATACTATACACGTTTAAACTTGCACTAGTCTAATAAAACTCAATTTAAAAATGATCATATTCCCATTTTAGAACTGTTTTTTTTAACCCAGGCATAATTATAATATGGTCTGCACTGCTCTTTATATTACTTAATATTTATAATACAACATTACAATGCCCATTGTGGCAAATAGATATGGAGGAAGACTGTTGGTCCCTTGACTTAGCAATTTTGAGAAAAGTTAGTTCCAGTAACTGGAGTTCCTCAAGACAGTGTCCACATATACATTCTCGACTAGTAAATACGTCTCACCATGAGCTGACCGGGAACTTTTCTTGCCATAACTGTACGCACAGAACGTGCCCCGGCCCCACAACCCCTCACCAAGAGGCCAAATGGCAGTGCACACTTCAGGCTCCTCAGTTTCCTCTCAGCTGCAGTGCCCTAACTGCATCCAGCTCCAAGAATGAGGAGAACAGGGTGGGATATAAATGGGTAAGCAGACACTACATCTTGAAGATCTCTAATTACTCATATATTCCCTTTCTTAACTTGGTTATAAACTCTCATACTTTGGCTAGTAAGGTGAAAGCTGGAACCACCTGCCAGAGCCCAGCACCAGAGAACAGCCTCTAGAGTAAGGATTCTGCCAAAAGCAGTGCCAGAGGCTTTTGGGCAGATGGTCCTGGGGAAATTTCAATGTTGGCGCCTGAAGGACCAGGATTTGATGAAGAAATCATCAATTGTTCAAGGAGGAGAACATGTAGTTTGGCTTTCCTCTATTTCTGGATCTGGCCTTGGAAGGAGTAGCTGGTGGTGCATTTAACCCATGCCAAATGGCCATCTGATACCTGCATCAATCCACTGCAAGAGGGTTAATTTTTGAACCTGTGATCAAGAAACTGACACGATAAATCCACATACAGTCCCAAATAAGAAAAGAGAAAGGCATCCAGGAACTAAAGGAAACATGAATGAGATAAGATTTGGAAGCTGCCTCATGACACTGAAGAAAAACAGAGGTGGGGGAAACTAGTAAGGAACATAACTAACTTCCCCACAGAAATGGAGAGGAGAGCAACAAAAACAAAATCCAGGTAAATAAAAAGGTAAAGAAATATAAATTAAATAAAAGCAAATTATTGAAGAAAAGTGGGTATAACGTGCCCAGGAGAAAGCGTGGACTGAACAGTTTCATCCAGGCAGCTGAGTAGAACTAAGGAGCAGGAAGTGCTCACTCCCCATTATCCCCTTAGCCAGGAATGGTGGCAGGGCCAAGGGAATACTCCATAGCAGGGGTGGTCAATTATTTGGGCCAGAGGACCACTTACGGAGTTTGGGTGAGCTGTTGTGGGCTGGGACAGCAATGCCCCACTCCCCCCTGCAACAGTTCACCAAAACTCCCTTGGCCTAAGGGGCCCGGTGGCCCCCAAAATTTCCCACCCCTGGACAGAAAGAACAAAGGTTAGAGGACCCTAACCTTTGTCCCCCCACTTCTCCCTGCACTCCCTCCCTAGCCCTAAGCTGGTGCCATGCTGTATTCCCACATGGTGGCTCAGACCACGTGGGTCCAGCTGGTGTAGCTCCTACCCAATCTGGCCATGTACCAGGGATTCGGGTGGGGGAGGGAGTGCAGGGAGAAGGTGGGAAACAGAGCGCAGCACTGGCCTGGCTGGGCCTGGATGACCCGCTTCTCCCAGCCCACTTGTACCTGCACCCCCCTGTCCCAAGTGCCTGGCACGCAGCCAGGTTGGGCAGGAGCTGCACCAGCTGTATCCACATGGCCCAAGGTGGCATGTGGGAATACAGTGTAGGACTGGCACAGCCGCATGCCAACTTGGGGCTGGGAAGGGGGTGCAGGGAGAAGGGAGCTTGGAGTTATCTGGACCTGGTCAAGCCGGTGCCAAGCAGTGTTCCTGCGCACCACTTTGGGCCATGTGGGTGCACCTGGAGTCGCCTGAAGCTGTGTGGGAATACAGTGTGGCGCCAGTGCCTGCACCCACATGGCTCAAAGTGCCTGCACCCCTACCATGCCCCAGCCCAGCAGAGCCCGGATAATCCGCGGGTTCTGGGTCCCCGCCCCGGCAGGAGGGAGAACCTTACCTGAGCTTTGACTTCCGGGCACAGGCTTGGAGCAGCATGCAAATAGACCCTCTGGGCAGAAGCCTGGCTAGGAGCTCAGCGCCCCCTGCCTTGGAGCTTACAATAGGAGCTGGGGGGCAGGACAGCATGGATTAGCTGGGGAGGGGAGGGGCTACTGCTGCTGCAGCTGACTGTCATGAGGAAGGGAGAAGGAAGAGAGCCAAAGAAAGCTAAGGAAGCCATGGACTGGATACAGTTTTCCTTCAGAGGAGCAACCACAGGCCACGTAAAATAGTTTGGTGGGCCAGATCTGGCCTGCGGGCTGTATTTTGTAGAGCTATGTGTTGTGTTGGTTTCGGATTCAGCGTTTCAGAGGGACAGTGACTCATTTTGGTGTTTTGGATCACTGTCCCGTTTCAATGTGGCCAAATCTCTTTTGGAGTTTTGACGTTGTTTTGGTGTTTCGGCCATAGGTTATAATGGGGAATCACTAAAATACCTTTAACTTTGTCACTTCTTGCCTGATTCAGATGAAAATTGCAGGGATGGTAGCCCCGCCTGAGGGCATGAAGTCTGCCAAGTTTCAAAGAGACAGGTGCAGGTTTTTTGTGACACTGCACCTCAAACTGTTCAAAGCAAAACTAGTATCACTTGTCAGCAGCGGCAGTAGGCTGTCATCCTGCACGCATTTCTGGGAGCCCACGCTCCCCCAGAAAGAGTCCGGCACAGACCCACAGCCCACCTGGGGGGCGCAGGCTGCCGGATCTGCATGCGAGATGACAGTATGCTGGTGCTGCAGGCTGGGACCAGCACCAGCACTGAGTACTTCCCGGCAGGCTGGAGCCAGCGGCAGCACCGCAATCTTCCCAGCACTAGACTCAGGCTGCACCGAGTGGCTGCCACTAGCCCCCCGGGGGCGCCGCCGAGTGCCTGCCACTAGCCCCACCCAGTGCGGCCCCGTGCGCACAGATCCGGGGGCCGCACCTCCCAGGAAGAGCTGGGGAAATGATCAGAGAACTGGGGGAAGCGATTAGAGAGCTGGGGAATCAAACCAGGAGCTAAATGTCAATAGCAGAGCAGTCCTTCCCTCCCTCTTCCTCCTTCCTGTTAGTTTTTGTTTCCCTGCAAGCCCGGCTCTGAAATTCTCAGAAACATTTCCGAAACGTTTCAGAGCTTTCAGTTTTGTTTTGGAGCCTTCCGTTTTGATTCGGATTCGGTGTTTTGGGTGTCAAAACAGCCCGAAACACCTCTGAAACGAAATGGTTGTCAAAATTGCACACAGCCCTAGTATTTTTCCCACCCCTGCTGTACAGGTATTCCTATGACAAAAAAAGTCTCTGATGAATGCTTTGGGGTGTGATATGCACCCACCAGTCAAGTATCTTTAAGTGAACAGTTCTCAAGAGACAATCATTCAGTTATGATATACTAAGTTGTTCTGGTAGTAGTGGACTCTTCGGACAGCGCTACAAAAGACTAAAGAGAAGTCACTGCTATGCTGAATTTTATCAGTATGCCCACAAAGTGCATGGAGAATTATGGTACACTTTCAAGAGATATTTTACATAATGCCTTTTAAACAGAAGACAAATATTAAAGCCAGAATTGTCTTCCTTTATCCTATCAGCAACAATAAGTATAACTGAAAGAACAGCTCAAGAACAAAAAAAAAATTGTTTAAAGGTGAACAAACTGAAAAAAATTATTATTAGTAATAGGTATTTATTGAAGTAATTGCACATTATTATTTATGAACAGAGCAATATATTTTCTGTCTATGAGGGTTAACAAGCTAAAAGACAAGACAAGAAATAAAACATATCCTCCTATCTAAGGGTAAAATAGGTATATACAAGTTTGTATAAATGGGATACATTCCTATGAGCTTTTTATTATATGAGTTAAGAAAGCCCTGGACAAAACATTAAGGAATAAAAGTTACTTGTTATTACAACCTGTACTTCTGATTAAACCAAAAAGAATACTAGAAAATGAAGCTACTGACATACCAGGATGAATTAATTTGAATTAAAAGAAAAATCTCAATACACTAGTATTTCAAATATGCATTTTACAGACCATCCCTGAAAATTATGTAAATGAATCCATTTGCTACATACTTACCATAAAAGTGTCCAAATCCCATGCTGACTGCTATCACCAAAGCTAGTATAATGCACCGATTAAGGCCGCTACTGAACTGGCGCTTCTGTCTCTCTTCTTTGGGAGGTACATTTTCCTGCTCATTAGATAGCCCCACCTCCGATTCAGAGCTAGATGCTAACCTCTTCTTTGCACGTCGCCTTCTCAGTGCAGGACTAGACTGGTTGCTGGTTTCATCACTACTTGATTCATCATCAGCAGGCTGAGAGGGAAAGACTGAAAAGTGAACATAACACTTTTAAACAAATCAATTATGAAGCATGTCTGCCATTTTGTTTTCTGGCTATACTAGACTTAATTAAAAAGCCAGCTAACGAAGTATATTTTGCCATTTTGCATTTAGAGAACACTATATGTTATATCCTACAAAAATGGTCACGTAGAAGAAAAAGATGTTTTCATTTAAGAATGCCATATTCCCTGGTCTAAAAACTATACTTCCTGGGTTAAAAATCTATTAACAGAAAGCAAATCCAGGAAACAAGGATGAAAACAAGTTCTATTCCAATTTGCAGTCAAACAGTTCCTAAGCAGTTAAAGTCTGATTATGAGAAAGAATTAGCTTAAGAAAGAAAAACTATCTTCTAAAATAAAGTAATGGGATATAATTATAAAAGTTATCAAGTGAGAAATACTACTTCCATTTTTACTGCAGATTACTGTTAAACACAAAAAAACCCTGAGCAGTCAAGTTTCATATATATGCCTGTGTGTGTATATACACATATCCCTATCCATCTATAAATAAAAAAAGACCATGAACTACTTAATGAAAGAGTAGCTGCTGGAATGAAAACCTAAAAACAACATATTCTAGAAATGATTTACTGTATTCTTTTAAGCAGTATCACTCAACACTTTATATTCAAATGAAATACAGAAACAATTCTAGATAATGTTTGCATTGTCTACAATAATAAAAATGACGATTACTAAGTAATTATTAATAAAATATAGTTTTCTATTACATCAATTTTTAGAAGAAATGTTTTTATTTTCCTTAAACAGCTACCATAGCTTCCTACTACAATCTTTCCCCACCTCCCTGAAGAACACTTTTCAGCACTACTGCATAGAAAACGAAAAGACTGTTTTTACCACTGTGTCTGTGTAGTTATAGAGTAGCGACAGCAGATGAAAGAACGCTATATCTCTGTGGTATACAGAACTTGTATCTTGTACAAATCCTTCTATCTAGCCCTCCCTAGCACTCTGGAATCAAACAACAATTTCTGTAAATCAAGCCTTCTGGGGAAAGCTAGGATCAGCTACGATTTAAGTCACAATGTTTAACTAGAAAAAGAACTACTGGGATATCTGCATTTTACTGCCAGAGTCTCCTGGTAAGACAGTAAATGCTTATGCACGTGGCAAAAATGTGCTACAATTCTATATGATGTGTATGTATTAATTCTTGCATAAGAGATCTCCTCCAATTATGCTTCTTTCAAATATGATCTAAATACTACAAGAATCATCCTGTCAATATCTATAAAATATAGAAGATAATAATTATTCAATTAAACAAATCTAACAATGAAGCTATTATCCTTTACTATGTAATTTCACAACTACAAAACCATTCAGTTAAGCAAACCATGCAAAATGTCACTGGACCAAACGGGAAAGTCAAGCAATGCAAAGCAAAGCTAATCAAAGCAAAGCATGAGATTTTAAAATGCCTCAACTGAAAATAATATTCACATTTACCAAAAGTATACAGTGGGGCTAATTAAGCCAATTTTAAAGAGGATTACTAAGTAATACATAGAATATTAACATAAACTCTTTTGGCCTGCCATGGAAATTTAACATATCAGATCAAGAAGGAAAATTCTCCCTTTATTAAAAGTTGATTTAATAAAGGGGCATTTCAATAACACTGAAACATTTAAACAGGTTATCAGATATAAACCTTGAATTCAATTAATATCATCTGGCAATTAAAGATAAGCTTTATAAAACTGATCATTTAAGCA
>NW_005841888.1:3689995-3692009 GCF_000455745.1 Alligator sinensis
AAAAAAAAAAACAGTCCTTGAACTAGAATTCAGAAAGTGGAGCTTGCATGTGGAGGACATGCACATTCTATATGCTCACCCTTATAAAAGACGGAGTATTTTACAAAATAGTATTATTTTTGCTAACCGTTTAATATTTCAAGGTTAATTCAGTTAGCAGGGTAAGCTTACACATGTGAAATATGAACTGGTTGGGGGAACAAAGTGTTCCTAACCAGCATGGCAAGTTCTCTAGTACACTAGAAAGAGAGGATGGGAGAGAAAGAAAAACAATCAAATAACAAGATGTTTATAATCTCTACAAAAGAATTTAGTGGGAAGTTCTCAATAGCATTACATTTTTAGGGCAGAAAACCTTCTTACAGTAGTTATCAGGGTTAAATATGTTGCTATACACTAGCATCCACAGAGAAACACAGTAGATATTCAAGACAAGACATGGTCCAAAAAAGTATCAAAACTAGAAACTTGATGATACAGCAGAGTTAGGGGCAAGGTTTTCTGCAACATTTCTACCTAGGCAGAAAACCAAGAGCAGACACAGTTTCACTGCATAAATGTGGCATAAAGTATTTTTTTGCCTAATGAAAAACTGGTGTCTACATAGAGAAGGTTTGCCCTGTTGTGCTATCCCTGAATTTAGGAAGTCTAAAACCTCATGAGAATTTAGATACCCAATGATAGGCAAATAAGAACCCACATTTGGATGCCATGTGTTTTCACTGATCAAAAGAAAATGCCAACTAATGAAATTATAAACAGCTTTCAAAATAAGTGCAAACTTGCTCTGTACATTTTCCACAGTGCATCATTGGTATTAGTATAATGCACCATATTGAAGATCAGTCTGAAATGAGCTTAACACACTAAAGTCAGTCTTTCTCCAGATACACACACATCTGGAATTCAGCAACACTCATTCAATTACCTAGTCAAGCACAAACAGTAATACATTATTTTAAGAGTTAACTGGTATGCATTCCAATTTAAAGCACATAGTCCAAATTAGTGAAAAGCAAGTCAGTCAAATGTGCGCTAAACAGTGGTTCTGAACACTTGTTTGGAGCATCACCACTATAAGAATAAGTCAGTACTAGTATTTTAACTAGTACTTTAACATTGATCCATGCTAGACACAAGCAGTCAGCTTTACACAAAAGCTGATCAAATTTAGTCACAACACCTTGGAAAGGAAGACTGCCAGACACAAGTTTTTTCAGTTCATCGCCCCATCCCCTTAAACACTCTGGAATCTTCCTCAGCTTCTCCAACCAATTTGCTTTTGTGTATAAAAACAGAAAGAAGAGTTTAGAACTCAGTCATAAAGGAAAAGTCAAACTAAACTGAAATCACTTGAAAAATTTAAAGAAAGAAATTAACAGAACCTTTGTCAATGGGTGGGTCAGATTTTGATATTATACGATTTCTAATGCCTGAGGACATTCATAGGCATAAGGCAGTGCCTCCTAAGAGACATATTCTCTACACCCAAGTTAGAATAATGCTGTTGATAAGCCTTCCTCTTTAAATTTTAATACAAAGGCAGTATATTTTGGAAGCAGGGCAAATATAGCCTATTATGAATGGAAATGAAAACGAAGATAAAATAAAACACAATGAAGCAGGATAAGCTAGAAGGTAGAAAGAAGATGAAACTAGAGAAAAGAGCAGTAATGTATAAGTCTAATGTAAAAACAACTTTCCTGATTTTTCATATTATTCTTCTTCAATATCACATTGCAAAATATTTTTATATACAAGGCACTTTCAGCTTTTCCACATGATATTACATTGTTATATATAGTGGGGATGAGTGTATGCAGAATAATTCTAACATAACAAAGGGTTTTATCTGTCTGTCTGTGTGTCTGCCTGTCCGTAATGCTTTTGGTCAACTGTTCATGCATTGCCGAGAGGGCGGGCAACAATTGGCTGCACGGACCCAAGGCACGGAGGAGGTGACAGTGGGTGCACACACACCCAACAGCCAGCAGGGAGAGGGAGGCAGCAGGAA
>NW_005841888.1:3692029-3718237 GCF_000455745.1 Alligator sinensis
GGGGGGGGGAGTGGGGTGGGAAGGAAGCGGGGGGAAGCACCTTGCTCAAGGGAGGAGGCGGAGGCAGGCGGGGGAAGGGAGACCCCACACCAGTGGCTGGAGAAGGAGGCAGCACAGGGAGTGTTTACATGGTCAGCCCTGAAGGGTGAGCGGGGGCGGGGAGGCCATGTAAACACTCCTTCGTTATTTTAAATCCATCATTCATAGCGGTCAATTGGCTAGTTCATTTATAAGCATGTTACTGTTATTACCATATTTACCGAGATTCAAAATGACTTTGAAGTTTACCCTCCCCTCCCCCACAAATAATTAGATTCTATACATAGAAACTCTATACTTTTTATATAATTTTCCATGTATAGAATCTAATTATTGGAGGGTTTGTCTTAAAATTCATCTCTCCCTCCCCACCACTGTTACAACAAGGAAAGCAGCAGCTGGGGGGGGGGGGAAAAGAGAGAGCCTGGCACCTCATCGCCCCTGCAACTGTCCCCCTGCCACTGTCATAGTGCCTGTGCACCTTCCTGCCTGCACCCGCTTTGCATGCCCCCTGCCACCTCTGCCCTCCTGCAGACTCTGCCTCCACAAGTGGTCCCTGCAGCTTCTGTCCTATCCTGCAGCCTCTGCCCTTCTGTCTGTCTCCCTCCCCTACAGTTTCTACCCCAGGGGTGGACAAAATGCAGCCTGCGGGCCAGATGTGGCCGCCAAGCCATTCTAACTGGCCCACAGGGCCCCTAAAAATTTTAGAAAATTGTTGTTAACCTGCCCTGGGTTGCCTGTCATGTGGCCCTCAATGGCTTGCCAAAACTCAGTAATCGGCCCTCCTCCCAAAATAATTGCCCACCCCTGTTCTACCCCCTGCTACTTAATGTCCAATAGGACTCCAAACCCATTCTGGCCTAGGTCTGCAGCACAGAATAGCTCCAACCCTGGCCTGGCCATGCAGTAGTGAAGGCAGCTGGTTGTGGCCCAACCAGGCTGAAGATACCTGGGGTACCCTTTGTTCTGTGCCCTGGGCTAGAACAGAGCCAATCGTGTCAGACGGTAAGTGGCTGGAAGGGTGGGGAGCGGAGGGGAGTAGGAACAGAAGTTTCAGGGGGCAGGCAGTTTCTGTGACTCCAATTCTGATCATGACCCAGGTTGGGACTAAAGTCAGAGCTGCAGCAGCTACCTGTCCCACATCCCCACCTTGCACTCAAGGGGCTTTTTACCTCTCTATGTTGAATGAAGAAAAACACCTTGTCTTGGATTCAAGTAAATATAGTAGTCTTTAATGCCCTAAACATCAATGTATGGATTGTAACTAACTCCTGAGATAGAATATTCTATATATTGCAGCTCTCTGGTAAAATGTCAAACATTCTTACGTATTTCCCTCTAAGAAATGTATAGCACAAATGGAAAAAAAAAAAAACACACAAATCCTTTGAAACAGTGACATATTCTGTATTTAGAATCACATATCACATAATGCTGCCAATCTAGCAATTTTGAAAGTTACCATAGACTTAGGCTAGGAGAAAAATATGAAAACCAAGGCAATGAGAGTATGAAATCTACAGTCATTTGAGAGATGTACTTATTTTATAACGGGCAGGCAAAGCTGATATAATCTAGTTACCATAGAATATTACAAAACATGCTTTGTACTGCTCTTGGTACATAGTTTCTTTACAGTGTAGCTGCTCTTACCCGTTTCTGGCTGACAGAATGTGTACTGACTGCTAGAGGAAGAACCCATGTTAAAATCTTCTGAACTCTGAGCTTCCTCATCATCAACCACAGCTTCTTCTTGGGTGGGAACTTCTTCTGCTTTAGGTGTTTCAAGGGTAACAATGTCAGAATCATCACTATTAGCCCCAATACAGGAACCATCATCAGGCACACTTTCTTTCTTTGCCTAAAAGATCGAAACAGACATACCAAACAGAGAGCATTTTAAATGCTAAGAATTCTTAATGCTTTGCAAGCAAAAGACTGAAACATGTTGTGTGCCTTAATAATATTGTCTGCTATTGTCAAATTGAGTTTCTGAAATGTACAATATAAACTTTACCTCAGGACCTGCTTTGGTTTCCTCCAAGGCAGACAGAGGAGTTTCTACCATCGATGACCCACCATCTTTGTTGCCTTCTACTACAGTACAAACAAAAGTTATCAGTGCAGGATTAAACACAATGACTCCACTTTTATTTAGTGCCAATGTAATACCAATGTGTACATACACAAACAATTTCTAAAGTCAAATCATATCTGAAAACACTTTCAGCAAGCATATTTAACTTCATTATTTAATATTCCTCTAACATAGGGGTGGGCAATTATTTTGGATAGAGGGCTGCTTAACAAGTTTTGATGAGCTGTCAGGAGCCGCATAGGTCGCTTCGCCCCTTGACAGTTGCCCCGCCCCCTGGTCGCCACACTGGGACCAGAAGTCTTGCCCCCTAACCCCTGACCTTTGCCACTGGAAGTCCCACCCCTTGCTGCTCCCTTCCCCCACAATACTCCTTTTGGGAGAGGGGGTTGGCATCTTAGAACCAGAAAAAAGCAAATCATACAGTAGAAATCAAAATCCTACTATAATATATTTTCATTTTATTACAAAAAATGTCATAACTTGTGCTTGTGTACTGTATATAGAAGGGATTGCATAATAACTTAAAAATGAAGTGACACTTTTATATTGTGTGTATATGGTGGGGTGTGGCTAGGGGTGGAGAGATGGGTGCGTCTGTCTGTGTGTATGGTGGGGTGTGGGAGTGTGTGGGGGGGTTGAGTGCATAGCATATGTTGAGGCATATGTATATGTCAATGGGGGTCGCAGGGACAGGGTGTGGATGTGTATCACAGGGCTCCGTGCCGTGCACCTGCAGCTCCCACACTCACAGCAGGGAAGCCCTGCGTTGGACTCTGCGCGGAAGCAAGGAGTGGGGCTTCCTCCACTCACAGAAGAATGCAGGGATCTGCGCAGCAAGGGGCGGGGAAGGCAACAGGCTCCAGCGCAGAGCTTCCCCCACTGCAAGTGTGGGAGCTGCAGGCACGCCAGTGAGAGACAGTCGGGCAGGCTATGCTCCCCCATGCAGCGCTGGCCGGAGCCGTGTCCCACTGGGCACCTGCACCAGGAACAAGTACCCTGACCTCCCCACTGCTGCCAGACAGCGGGGGCTGCACACCATGGGGGGAATGTGAGGGGTCCCTACACCCCACCACCCACGCCCAGCCAAGCCAAGCTCCATGCTTCTGCCACCCCTGTGGATGCTGCGCTTCTACCCAGCTGCAACTTACCCCCATGCCTAGCCCGGCCACCATGGGGTGGCTGCAGCAGGAGCTCCATCCAGAAGCTCCTGCTGGCTGAGCAGGGCCCTTCCACCCAAGAGGCTGGGAGTGAGATGCAATAGGGTATGTTGGGGGGTGTACACAATGGGTGCCTCAATCCCAACCTTGCAGGGGGGTGAGGCAGTGAAGAGCTGAGTGGGGCACAATTTGTTGCGGGGTGCCACAGGCCAGATGAAAATGCCTGTTAGGACAAATGCAGCCTGTGAGCTGTATTTTGCCCACCCCTGTTCTAACACATATCAGAGACCAAGTACTTTGTCACTATAATAAGATGGTTTGAGGAAGTTATTGTTCAGACACTCCTTCTAGCTGTAATCTACGTCCAAAAGATACAGTGAGATTTAATTAAACAACATATCATCGGTTGTCAAGACATTATGGTGGGCATTAGTAAATCTGGATAATTAATGGACTTTTCAAAGTAATTACCAGATGATAGGGGACTTAACCCTTTTTTTAATAATGGAAATTATATATTAGACTAGCCAATTGCCCGTCAAGAATGACAGGTGGGGGAAAGCAGGCAGAGATGGAGCCCAGTGCTGCCACCACTCCTCCAGACCCACTCCCCCCTTCCCTCCTGCTGCTTGGGGTCCAGACCCACTCCCCCTGCTCCCTGCCACAGCAGTGTGGGGAGCGGATGAGCGGGCCCGGGCCTGATGCAGTGGAGGACTGGGCCCAAGGGTAAGGAGAAACCAGGCCGCCCCAGGGTGGGTGAGAGGGGGAGCACAGGTCCGGGCCAACCAGGCGGTGGCAGAGGGTACAAGAGGAACGGGCTCTGGGTTGATGCAGAGGAGAGGGGGTGGGGGAGGAGTGGGCCCAGGCCCGAGGGAGAGAGGAGGTCTGCTCTTCCCCTCCCCCAACTGCTGCCGCATCGGCCTAGACCCTCTGCTCACCCCCATACCCATGGCAGGCTGGCTTCTCCCCCAACTACAGCTTGCTTCCCCCTCTCCCCACGTCGGGCCCAGGCCCACTCCTCCCCTCCCCCCACTGCTCTGCAGGCGGTGATGATGGAAGGGAGGAGGCCTCACCCCCCTGACCCCACTCTGCCCCTGTGCCACCGCTGCCATCACCTCCAAGGAGCAAAGTGTGTGTGTGGGGGGGGGGTGGCGGGGGGGGGGGGGCAACTCCAGGTGCCAGGAGAAAGGTGCGTGGTGGGGGGGGGGGTGGCGGGGGGGTGAGGCCAACTCCAGTGGCCTTCCTGCCCTGCCCCCCTGCTTCATTCCCTGTGTCCCCACCATCATGGTGGCACACCGCCCCCTGTCCAAGCACTTCTACACACTCTGATTGGCTCTTCATCTGCCAACTGGAGCACAAATAAAGCGTTATGGACAGACAGAGAGATTAAGTCTTTTATAATATTAGAACTCCAAGAAAGTAAATTAAAAATTCTATGATCATACAATACCTGATAATGTATTTTACCACTTGTTAAAAACACCGAAATATCTTTCTGCAATGATTTCACTGTTAAGATCACTTCATAAAATTTACCTCAAGTGGCATGAAATTTTATAAATGAGGAAATAGTATGCACGCACATTTTCATACACCTAATACAGGTGTGCAAGTATGTGTATATAAGTTCAGTTTGAACACTCTGTACATGCAGAAATCCTGACATACACATGAATTCAGGAAATTAGTTACACTGGGTGTTTATACATGAGCATTCATATTTTTGAAAACCAGTTCCATAACCTGGAAGAGACAGTGTGGTTCAGCTGATAAAGCACTAAACTGGGATTCAAGAAGTCCAGGTCCTGTTCCCCACTGCCACCAACTTGCTGCATGGCATTTAGCCATATATGAATATATTATATATTTACATTATCAATATATTATATATTTACAGTATAGGCTCCTCTGGTTGGGACTTAACTGTCCCCAAATCTTTGTTGATACTAGAGAATATTGTAATATAAATTCCCACCTTGATCAAAAACAATTTTTGAAAAGCACTTAAACTTTAAAATATCATTTCAGAGAAACAAATACTGGTAATGTTATTGGTTTAGTTGCTATAACAGAATATCCACATATTTTATAAAACGGCTCTGGTTTTAATATCTTACTGCTTGAATCTAACGGTTGCTCCTCCTCTTCTTGCAAAGTAATATATTCTTCTGAAGCGAACTCATGGTTACCAGTTGTTCCACCATTTTCAGAAACCGCTGTTTCTATGTCAGAACCCTGAAGAAAAATAGATTTGCTTATATAAAAAGTTATTTTAATACTAAGGAACCATGAAAGAATAACAGGGAAAATGCAGTAAACAACAGTAATCAACAAAAATGACTCCTCCAAACTGAAAACTGGAAAGCTCTAAATTAAATAATTACACTAAGAAGGTAGGGGAAATACTGAAAAGGCAAACTATGATGCACACACCACTGAATTAATACTTAGGCTTATCACTTAAATTATAAAACTTGTTTGGAGTCAATTATAGTATATGATGTTTTATTTGACTGAACATGTAGATTTTAGAGATCAAATATCTTGCCTTTGCCAGTTTAAGCATCTAGAAATCCCTTGTCCTAAAAAAGATGATGTTGAACAGTCAAAGATATGGTTCCATACCTGTGAGCATCATTAAAATCAGCTCAACATGAGGTTAAGCTATAGAAAGTGATACTTTCACATGAAAAAGTATATAATGAAACCAACACTATTGCAGATGGAAAGCAACAGGTGACACTAATAATTCAACAGATTTACAAAGCATAATCTATTAGTTAAAGTCTCAACATGCTTAACAATGGATCTAGATCACAATAAAAAAAAGTGTAAAACAGTATGTTCCTCTTAAGGAATGGTCTGTTTCTTATGCAGAAATATGCCATCTGAAACGGAACATTCTCAATATAAATTTATAGATCCTTATTTCAATTCTGTCCATCAGATACTGACAAGCAGGTGGTCCAGTCTCTCTCTCATGCATGCACATGCACAAATAGCTCAGTGCATGTCATGTACAGAGTGCCGCTTACATGATGTAAAATTACTTGCATTTGATTTGATGTTCCCTAGGCAGCACAGGGGGTCAGTCTTGGGTGCTCCAAACAGTCTACACCCCAGCCTCCCTGTGCCACATTCAACACCAGATCTAGCCCATGTGCTGCAGGTAGCGCACACCCCATGCAAGTCCCATGTACTGTGTGCACAGCACACCATTTGGCTGGCACATACTACATGCAGCGTGTGGGGCCTGACTGGCTGTGTGTGCTGTATATAGCACAGGAAATCAATCCAGGACGCGCATTGTATGTGGTGTCCCACCAGATTGGCTTTTCATGCTGGTTACACCACAGCCCAATGAGGACTGGCCCTCAAACCAACACATTGGGCCAGTCCAGTAGGGCACCGCATGCAGCACCTGCCCCAAACCAACCCCCATGCGTTGCTGCAGCAACAAGGTCTAGCCCACATGCTGCCTGCCAGCACAGGGGGTCAGTCCAGCAACCCATGAGCCAGATGATATGGCTCCACAGGCTGGATTTGGCTTACAGGGCGTAAGTCAGACACTCCTGGTCTAGAAATGCAAGTAGAATCAGAACCACCAACTATATTTAAACCTAAAAACTTTCTAAGACAAGACCTTGTTTTCAGCTGTTTATAAAAGTTTACCAAATTTTAGCATCTATCTGAAATTTTCTGTGCTTGGTGCCCGCATAAGAATGTTTTTCTTTTTGGAGCTGGAGAGAGACAGGAGGCAAGGAGAGAAGAGTTGCACTAAAATAGTTCAGCTATTTTTAAGAAAAAAGTATATTAACCTGATGTTACAACAAAATACATTGTACAAAAAGCAAACAACTTTTTCACTCTTGAATCTTTGTACTTTGGAACAGAAATTTAAATCTGGTAGGAGGTCATCCAGATATTAAGAATGTGTTCTTTGGTATTTATGTAAAAATTGGCCAAATTTCATAAATTAAAATCTCTCTCAAAAATCCACAGTTGCACCTGTTTAAAAATTGTTATTTTGGAATCTAAATTCTCGCAAGAGTCTGTTCTGTGTGTGTTCAAGCCCAGGCAACAGAGGCTCAACAGGCATTTCCCTGCAACACCTCTTCTTGTCAGAGGCACTGTGATACCAGCTACAGGAACAAAGGATGAACACCGCCTCCCATGTGCCTGTCAATGGAACGCAGAGGAGGGGTACCTGGTTTTCTGTGGGAAAAAAGCATTTATTCATGTAAACAGTGAATCACACTGCACATGCACAAGGGAACCATATTAAGGTTGTATGGATAACCAGTATTTTGGAATGCCCTATCTTTTGAATGCCTCACTTTGAAAGCTTAGTATTCTTTTAGCAGTTCATTTTTTAGTTTAATTATCTTTGCTTAAAAAAATCCCAAAAGAACAAAAAGCAAAACATTCATTATGTTGAAAACATAATGCCTTTCCACAGGGTCATAACTGGCAACACATAGGGGGTGCCCAACCTCCTGAGATTGGCAGTGCCCCCCTGAGAGAAACGCTGCCGGCAGCACCTACAGGCAGTTGTCACTTGTCATCCCCCACCCCTTGCCACTGACACTAACGGCCATCTGCAGGAGCTCCCCGCTCATTGCCACCACGCCCCTGCCGCCACCACCGCCATCTGTGGGAGGTCACCATGCCCCCCTAGCCTCTGGGGGCACGCATTCATGGAGGTCATTAGCATGCTTTGGCAATCCACAGTACCATCTTGTACTCCAGGCATACAAGGTTGAACTACATGGCTAGACTGTGTAGACTTGCTGCTAATGGAGTTATTTGGTGCCACCAAAGGAACGTTAAGTTTTGGGATACATGTGCAAATCAAGATTGTCTAAGGGAGTGTATCCCAGTGGTTACCAGCCTTTGGCCCATCTTACCTCTATCCCAAGCCTCTTCCTGTCCTCTTACCTTCTTACCCCTATGATCTTCCCATTTCTTCCTGCGTTGCATTAAATTGTACTGGGGCCCTGGGCAAGCACAAAATTGGAGGCCCCCTCCACCCATGGGAGCTGGGCAACACGGTGGGGGAGGGCGGGGGCTTCCCCTCCTGGTGCTGGCAGGGGAGGCTGGAGGGACCCTGCTGGGCTGGGGGTGGGGCACATGGCCCACTCTTCTTCCTGCTCCCCAACCTGCCTCTCCCACTATGGCCAAACACACACACACACACACACACACACACACAGGTACACAGGCATTCACAGACGGGTGGCCACTCTACTCTCACTCATGCTTTGCACATGGACACACAGACACAAACACACTCTCCCTGCCATGAACACAAGCGCGCGCACACAGATGCACATGGGTACACACACTACTCACTCACTCTCTGCACCTGGACACTGGCAGGGCACCTACAGTGCCTGCCACTTTAAGGTTCTTGTTGACAGTGGAGTAGCCAGCAGGTGGATGCTAGCCTCATCAAGGCTGGCACATGACCCTAGGAGGACCCTGGGATTGGCTGAAGGGGCAGAGCAGCCTCCATTTTAACCCAGGCCCTCAGAAAGAAAGGCAGCAGTCTGTGCTGAGCAAGCCAGGAGGCAACATCAGGCTGAGCTGCTCCTGAAACATTTTGGAGATAAGGGTAGGAGCTATGGGGATGGTTTGGAGGCTCCTGGTCCTGGGTAAGACCTAAAACTGCACCTTGCCGGGGAAGGGTGGTCTGGTGAGGCTGTTTGTGGTGGAACAGTCCCCCAGAAATGCCAGGCCAGTTACTACCCTGGTAAAAGGTGAGGAGGGGTACCTGAAAAACCCAGCCCCTGCCTATGGGTGGGTTGCTAAAAAGGGATGAGACCTGGGCCAGGCAAGCCCAGAGGGGGACACCTGAGCCCAGTGTAGTAGAATCAGGCATGGCAGCAGCCACCTGAGCCCCACAGGGTGAAAGACCCCAGCAGCCCAGTGAGTGGCCAGGCGAGTGAAGCGGCCCAGATGAGAGCGGTAAACATGAGTAGCCCTAGTGAAAGGCAGAACCACTGACTTGGGGAAACGGATATAATCGGAGGGGCTAATATGGAAATACTGTATGTGACCTAGAAACAGCTGCGAGGCATGGGACACGTGTAAGGGGAAGTCAGAGCATGTACTTAGGCCCTTGTTATCAAGAGGTCGAACAGTGGGCAGCCTCCCACCTCAGAAATAACATTCCTATTAGTTTCATCAAGGTGTGGCAGGTGAGTGTGGTAGGGGTTTAGCCCTGAACAGGTGGGTGGCTGGCACTGAGACCCGGCCGTGAAAGGCTAGCCTGTTACAGACACAAATACACTCTCCCTGCAATGGACAGATATGCACGCACGCACACACACAGATGCACATGCAGAGATGCTCACACATGCACACAGACACACGTTCCCCCAACAAGACCTCCACACTCTCAATCACTATGTGGCAGATCCTCCCCCCCCACCCCAACCAGTCCATGGCTACATCTTGCTCCCCACCGGCACCTGTTGCACTGACTGATTTTAAAGTTTGTTATGTGTCCATGCGGTTGCGCACATGCACAGGGCCAGGCCGTCTCAAGCCGGGAGCACTGTGCCATGCCACGCCTCTGCAAGCCGGTGGCGGCACTGGGAGGGGTGGGTACGGGGTGGCTAAGGTCCTTGCTTCCATCCATTACTACCTATATTCCCCTCCAACATTCCTTACCCTTCTGCTCTATATTATTGCTATTCCAATGTTCTTGTGCTGTCTTATTCCTGCATCTATTCCTGCCTCTCTTATAATTGCAGTTCCTCACTACTCTGAATTAAATTCAGGCTGCTTCCTCCTCCTTGCTGCCTCGGTGCCAAGAGGAGCAGCACTGAGAGGACAGCAGTTTCCCCTACCTGGTGCCACAGCTGTCCAAAGGAGAAAGTGAAAATCCTGCTCAGCCTATGGACAGTCCAATTCATGTGTAAGAGCTACAAGTGGATGCAGCATCTAGGGCAGATGGAATCTTTAGATAATTTAGCTGCCAGCCTCCAACAAGTTACTACTGCACTTGTGCAACCCTATCCTCCCTAACACAGATTACAGCTTGTCTTAATTTGGTTGATTTTCACAAAGAAAACAAAAGACATTCCTGACACCAGCGCAACAGAAAATATATAATATAGAAGTAATTGTACTAGACCGCAGTATAGCTTTTATACCCTATCCTAAATTAACAAGCCTGGGACAGCATCAAAACTAAACTGAGACAAGACAGCAAATGTACGGAACCAGGAATCTGCAGCCAACTGTACCTTGGTGATACAGTTGCCAACACTGCAATGACTAACAATCTTGCTTGGATAGTGAATATTCATAAAGCAACATTCCTGAAAAAGCCCAAGTGGAAATACATGCAAGTTTGTTAGAAAAATATTAACCACAGTGACCAAGGGAAAAATACTAACTCACCTTGGATCAAGACCAACTCCAACTGTTTCTGTAAACAGAGTTCACTATTTCTGCAGCAACAGGTGTGAGATTACAGCAAAAGATCAGTTTCCCCTCTGCCCCACTCCACCAGCTAAGAAAACAGGTTTTATTTTGTTTTTAAAGAAGGTGCTTATATCAACCAGAAACTTCAGGAATATCAGAGACCCCAAATAGTTCACACTAAAATATTTTTCAATACAGAATTAGTCTTCAGTTATAAAGTTATTAGGTTATTTGCATTTTTAAGATAGTTTCACAATTAAGTGAAACCACTTTGTGGTTTTTATCCTCCCTACTGACTACATGTTTTCATCTCGATAGTTTCTAAAAATATGCCACAACTAGAAACAAAAATCATTTATTAAAACCTGAATGAAAATACATACCACTTGCATGTTTTGTTATCACTTATGTCAACAAGCAATATGATGATACAAGCCAATAGCAACTGCCCTCTTACAAAGAAGCACTCCTAGAAGGAATCTACTTTCCTTTAAATAAAAGGGAATGAACCTGTGAACAACATTCCCACTGCATAGTTCAACTACGCTGTCACATTAAGTAATACAGGCTATGGACAGACTCAATTTCAGCCACGTTCAAGCAAATCTACGGCACTGGAAAACATGGCAAGAAGAGGGTCATACAGGTATTTCAGCCCCCTGCCTGGAGAAGTACAAAGTCACCTTAAAAGGTAAGCTCTCCAGCTTGGGGACAATAAAGAGCTGTTCATTGAGTCTCTACACCATCAGAGAAGCCCAGTCATTGACAGCCTACCTCTCCCCTGCCAGGGAAGGAGGTAAACTATCAGTGATCAGCTGGCAGCAATCCTCTCTGCCACCCCCAGCAGTGCTACTGTCAGAACCCCAGCTCCTGCCAGGGCTCTTGCAACAGTGGCAAGAATTCTTACTCTAATCCTCACCCCACCATGTGCCTACCCTGTTCCACCTGCTCTACTGATCAGCAGAGTGGATGGGGGAAGGGCTGGGAGGGAGGGGAAATTTCTGCCACTCCTTGAACAGTTCCAGGACTCTTGCCCATAGGAAGGGGCTATCCCTTTATTTGGCTGTCTTCTTTGAAACTCTGTATTTCATAATCGCTAATAATTCCTTTCCTATTAGTACTTCGGTAATGAAAATGCAATTCACTGGAAACAATCCTTCATCTTTCCCACTAATTTAGCTTAGTTAATCCCAGCTTCATGTTTCCCCCTCTCTTTCCAGTTCCTGTTGCGACAAAAACAGAGGGTCACAGATCTGCTAGTCTGAAATGCCCTGAAACCTACAGACCTTTCACTATGCAGTGTAAATTTTCTATGGCTTATGAAGTTTCTCTTCATATGATGTCTTTAGTCCAGCTAAACACTTTTCCATACCGTACTACTTTGCCTCGACAGGGTAAACCTACAGCGCCTTGAGCTCAAATGCAGACGAAGCATTTCCTTCATCAGTAAGTGGGAGCATCTACTGGTTATATGCCTAGATTGGAACAGAAGTTAGTCAGGCACTCTTCCCCACTTCCCCTTAAAAAGGTATCCTCTCCCCTCAGGTTAGCACCTCCCTGTCCCCGTAGGGGCCATCTTACCTCTGTAATTGTATTTGCTTGAGTTCCAACAATATTTGCCCTCACTGAAAACCCAGCATAGCTGCTTACTAAGATCCATCCTGACTCCCACAAAATCTATGCACTGTCAGTCCTAATCCTGATATCACGCTTCATTCCCAAACACACAGCAGCCATCAACATTTGTCTTAACCGACCTATGCAATAGTCCTAGGTTTGGGATTATGAAGGATTTGTAACTGCCCTACAGTAATTTAGGAATGTAGTACATTGACCTGGATATTGATGTTTACAGTATTAATATAGTGAGTTAAGTCTGGCATACAAACAGGAAAGAAGAGATGTATCTACACAGCCGTTTAGCACCTGACACAAGACACAATGCCAGAACTTCTGCTCTGGGGACTCTGGCTTTCAGAACTGGTTTGACCTGCCAAGCACAGGACAAGAATCATCTTCAAGAGACAAGCAGTAGTGATTCAGAGAAACAGAAAGATACAGAAGAATTCACTGGAGATTTACCATCAGAGTGAAGTAAGTATTTAGGTAAAATAGACAGATTTGTAGATTATTTACTGTTTTTTCTCTAAAGTGTTGTTTCTATTGAGAAATATACTATGCTTTTAGGAAGGCTCTTTCAGGACTTTATACCACAGAAAATCACGAAGCACCCCACAGTGCTAATAATAATCTGGCAATTGTCCCCACATTTTCTCTCCAAGTTGAAATCAAAGGTATTGGATGTATAAAACTTTTCACTTGCTGGAACAACCCACATCTTCCTTTGACCCTTCCAGAAGCAAGGAGAATCTATCACTTCTCAAGAGAAAAGTTTGGGTTCCTGCACCATGTAAGATTAGGGATCCTTGGCCCACCACTCCATTCTTCAACCTTACATCCTTTTTGCTATTACCCAAGGCAATTTCTAGGCAAACCTTGGTGGAACACTACTGGTCTCCCTGCAGTTCTCGAGGGACCCCAAAGCTAGAGGGGGATTTCTATAGCCAAATTTAACTAGAGCAGATTTCTCCTCTTACCTTTCTATAGCTTTTCTTTTCAACACAAATCAGTGCCACAGGTAGGGAAAAGTAAACTCGCCTGCACAGGAGCCCAAAGGCTTATGCTGATCTCATGTCAAGCCTATCAGCCAGAGTCCCTCTCATGAAAAACAGGGGAAAGGTATGCAAGGTCTTAAGTGGGGAAAATAGCCTTGTACTGAAAACAATAATGAACACAGAGGAAAAAAAACTTGTTGTGAAATGAAAAAGAATGGAAGTGCCTCCTTGAGGTTTATATTCAAGACAAAGCTCCCCTGTTAGATTTTACAGAGCTAGTACAAGTACTGCAGCTCCACAGCTGGTACATTTTCTCTAGTTTCTTGATGGGAAAAAACAGAATTTTGAGCCATGAATGAATATGAAGAAAGTGTGATATATTTCCCCTCTATCCATATCTTATTTAATTTTAAAATGATACCTTTTTTATTTTAATTTTTATTGGTCTATTTCAACACTGTGGTTAGAATAAATCTGAGCTCGGGTACACTTTATCATTCTGTTAAATATCCTTTTCAGACTAGGTCTAAAATTAATTAGTTCTATGTAGTGAATGGCTATCTGGAAGGGGACATGCCTGCCACAGTACTGAAATTTTCTTCCACCATTGAATACTACTACTATCTAGTACAACAGAGAGTGGAGCAGGCTTTCTAAGATAAATCTTTCCAGGGACAGATTCCATTTCATCTGTTTATGCTGTTGCACTGAACTATGCAACTGTCTTCTCATAGTCCATTCTCTGAAGGACTCTCTGACCTTGTAGCACAGTTCTTATTCCCTTTTATACTACTTTCCTTTTACTTTTCAAAAGGTTTCTTCCAAAATAGTGGCAAGAATGGGAGGGGTATTGCAAAAGTACCTGAAGCCAGTGGCGTTTTTATTGCCACATCTGTACACACTCTGATCAGAATCAGACAAAACGCTTAGATCCCTGCTACACTAGCACTCGCCTTTGAATGCCATCAATGGCAAAGGTGTAGAAGCCTGACTGGCAAGAGGAAAAGCTGGTTAAGCCCTTGGAAATCTGAGGCTTTTACCAATAATCTCTGACCTCTTGCCATGACTCTACATAGAAACAGAGAAAGAGAAGCTCCAGGATTATGAATGGATCAGCAGGTATGCTCAAATATATGATGGTGAAAGTGTATAACCTAAAAGAATATCTGCATCTGGTCACCCACATTAATATTTTTGGGAGGAGGGGAAGGAGGGCAAAATGGGGGGGTGAAGAGGAAGAGACGATGCTGGCCACAACAGAACAAAAAAATACAGCGTCTGTTTTGTGGAAAGATAGAATGGAGGAAAAAAAGACCAAATGCTGTCAATATCTTAAAAGGAAACCTATATGAGGTCTAATCATTTTTAAAAAGTGTTAAAATCTACACAAGATACTGTAATCAGCCTCCAAGTTCAACTACAATTTTTTTGTCGTTTTATTACATTTTCCTTTTTTTAAAAAGGTTATTCTCTTCTGTGTTGCTGTCTGAAAGATCCACCCAAATCAGAAATTTACTAACAACAAAAGGGAAAGGGAGAGACAGCAACATAAAATGATTTAAGTTAACAGTGATCCTTTAATATTATTTGTGAAACAGTACCTCATGATTGATGACAGTCCAGCCACAAGATGAATCACTGTCACTGGAATTTTCAGACATTTTCAAAGTATCTGCAAGTAACAGTAAACTTCATTAGCATGCAAGAAATACAGCTTTGCTGTTTTCTAAAAGCAAATAAAAATGTATACAAATTAAACTCAAAGCTTTGTAGTTATAGAATATTTATAGAATACTTTACACAGCTCTATATTTTAAATAAAAAAGAGCAAATAAAATTTGCTCTTTAGTACTTCATATTGCTCTTTAGTATTCAATACCTAAAAAATGATTCTTAAGAAATTAAATAAATATTCAGGATGATGGTCTTTTAATATTAAAACTATGGACAGTGTTTTCCCTTCTGCAATAAATTTGGTTTTCTTAGCTACACATCTGTTTTATCTAGGGAAGATGCTCAAAAATCCTGCTGCAATTTTAGCAAGAATAGTTAATCCAGTGAATAGTGGACAAGGTTTTCTTTAAACAAGTGACAGAAGCTTCCAAATCACAGGACTTGGTTCTCATGGGGCACTTTAATTATCAGGACATCTGCTGGGAGAAAACACAGCAGTGTACAAGCAGTCCAGCAAGTTTCTTGTGTGCGCTGGGGATAACTTTGTGATTCAGATGATAGAGAGGCCAGGGAAGGTGGAAGCTCTTTTTGATTTACTGCTCACAAACAGGGAAGAACTGGTTAAGAATATGAAGGTGGAAGGTAATAAGGGTGACCATGACCATGAAGTGATAGATTTTAAGATACTAAGGGGAAAAAGGAAGGAGAGCACCAAATTAAGGACACTGGACTTCAGAAAAGCAGACTTTACCAAACTCAGGTGGGCCTGATGGGCAGGATCCCTTGGGAGGTAACTCTAAGGAGAAAAGGAGTCCAGGAGAGCGGGCTGTATTTAAGGAGACTCTCTTAAAGGCACAGGAGCTAATTATCCTGATGTGACAGAACAATGGGAATTACAAGAGGAGATTAGCCTGGCTACACAGTGGTCTCTTCAAAGAGTTCAAACGGAAAAAAAGAATCCTATAAAAAAATAGAAACTTGGTCACAGTACTAGGGAAGAGCAAAAGAGTATGCCACAAGCATGAAGAAAGAAAATCAGGAAGGCCAACGCACAATTTAAGATGCATCTGGCAAGGGACATAGATTCTATAGGGAAGTCAAAAGTAAGAAGAGAACCAGAGATCCCATAAGTCCCTTACAGAATACAAAATCTAGTAACATTCAATGCAGAGAAATCTGAACTATTTAATGCTTTTTTGTTTTCACAAACAGAGGCAGCTACCAGATGACAAATGCAGATGGCAGCAGAGATGCGAGACAAATGGGCTAGAGTAATAGCAGAACAGGTTGGGGATGGGCAGAGAAGCAAGATGCTTTCAAGTTGATAAGACCAGATGGGATGGACCCGAGGGTACTGACAGAACTGGCGGAGGTAATTTCAGAGCCATTGGCTATCCTTTCTGAGAATTTGTGGAGGTCGGGTGAGGTCCCATACAACTGGAAAAGGGCAAATAAAGTGCCCATCTTTAAGAAGGGAAAGGAGGAGGATCTGGAGAAGTACACATCAGTCAGCCTGACCTCCGTACCTGGAGTAGGTCCTCAAATAATCTATCGTGAAGCACCTGGAAGGTGATCAAGAGCAGTCAACATGAATGCACTTACAGCAAGTCATGCCTGACCAAACTTATCCTTTTATGATAAAGTGAGAGGCCTCTGTGGATGAGGGGAGATGAATAAACCTGCTATACCTTGACTTCAGCAAGACTTTTGACATTGTCTCCCATAATATTTTCACTAACAAGCTAAGCAAAGATATACTAGGCAAAATACTATAAGGTGGATAGATAATTGGTTGGGTCACTGTATTCAGTGAGTAGTCCTCAAATGTCTAGTTGGGAGGCAATATCAAGTGGGGTTTTCCAGGAGTCTGTCCTGGGTCCAGTACTGTTCAACATCTTAATTACTGACTAACAAACAGCATGCTATAACAGCACAATAAGTCTAAAGAAAGAGCCATATGCAGGGCTGTCCCGGGGGGGGGAAAATCGGGGCGACCGCCCTGGGCCCCTCGCTTTGGGGGGCCCCCGCATAGCCGGGTAGAGTGGCACAGCGACTCCACACTGCCGCCGGCTTCATGTCCACCCCCGCCCCCCTCTGCACTCCCTGTCCCGACGCCAAATCTGCCGCCAGCTTTCTTGTGTCCAGGGGCGGGGGCCCGCACAGGTTGATTTGCGCTGGGCCCTGCATCCTGCTCGGATTGTCTCTTGCCATATGTTAAGCAAACCAAACAAAATAACCTAGTAATAGATCAGTTAATTACTGCAACTTTATGAATATTATTCTCAAAATAAGTGTTTTAAAGAGAAACCTACATTATAAAAGTATTTACCATACCTACCCAAATCCAAGACAACTTCGAATTTTTAAGACACCACCTCAAAAACTAGATTCTATACATGGAAAATTATAAATGTGTTTGTTATAATTTGCCATGTATATAATCTAATTAGTAGAAGGCTGTCTTAAAATTCATCCCCCTACCACTTGCTCCCTCACCTCTTGTCCCCACCCACATACCCCCCATGCTTGTACCCTATCCCTCTGTTTGTGCCTGCCCCCCACCCCTTGCCCCTGTGCCTGTCTACCCCCCTCAGCTCCCTGCCTCCCCAACCCTCTGCTCCCCCTGTAGCCTGTCACCCGCTCTTTGCCCCCACTACAGCCTGCCTGCCTCCCCCAACTCCTGCCTCCTCCCACTCCCTGCCCACCTCCTCCCCTTACCTTCTGCTGCAACTCAGCTCCTCCAAGGCAGTCAGAAGCAGAGTGGCCCCAGCCCAGCTACGGAAAAGTGGCAGCAGCTCCCAGCAGAGCTGGTTGGGACCAGAGAGACCAGAGCTGGAACAGAAGGTAAAGATGGAGGGGGCAGAAACAGGGGCAAGGCATGGAGGAGGTGGGGGGGACAGGCTGCAGGTTCCCGTCCACAAAGCCTGCAGTCTACCTCATCCTCCCTCCAGCCATATTCCCTCCTCGCCTGTCAAATGAGCTACTCTGGCCTGGGCAAGCAGTGACTCAGCTCCAGCTTCAGCCCAGAGCCAGGGGCCAAAGCCAGAGTACTAGAACCTAAAATGAGGCTCCCCACCACCACATTTATTAAGGAGAAAAACCTTGTCCTGGATTCAAGTAAATACAGTCTGTATAAAACTAGAGGTCTTGAGCCGAAGCAAGCAGATGGCCATCTATCACACCCACAAGTGGGTCCTTTTTGATACAAAAGGACTTAAAAGGGAAACATTTAGTAAATTTCAAAAAATGAACTGAAAAATTTCACATCATACACCAGCTCATCTTCAACCCCATCAGTCCTCTTGTGGTGTCAAACCAGTATTTTTCTATTTTAAAAGTGTTCTCCTCTCACCTACTGATACAGAGTACTGTGAAACACACGTGCATTAACTGGAAAAGAGTATTTCCCCCCTTCTAGTTAATTTACAGCAATTTCTAGTATTACCCGTAACAACAGTAAAATGTCAGTTTAACTTAATATAAAATATCCTTCTTAGAAACAGACTACAACATTTTACATTATATTTTAGCAATTCAAACCTATGGACATGTAAGAAACCCATCTAGTCCAGGCTTTTATTCATCATAGCCAGTTAATATGAAATCTATTATTATTATTATTTAACCTTTACATTGCAGTGGCATTGAGGGGTCATATCCAGATAGGAAATCCACTGCAGACACTGAAATCACAGATAGTAAACTTTACCCTCCCAATATCATTGCTGCTGCCTTCTTTCTTAAAACACTGTGAATACTACCATTGTCCTGCCTGTCATGTGGTGACACAATAACCTGGGTGTCATCAATTCTTCATACCCAAGCTGTTTAAGTCTTAGAGAAAAAACCTACATAGAATTATTCTAAAACAGTTGGGGGGCAACATTTTTGACAGGTATGCCACAGATTAGCCCTGTGTCCTCCCAAAGTGCCACTCCAAACCCTTTCCCCCTGGCCAATTTGCTGCTCTGCTTTGTTTCCTTCCCTATTCTCCCTGTCTGATCTGCAGGGAGCTGGGTTTTCCATTTCCCATGAAAAAAACGAGAAAACCACTGATTTAACCCTTTACTAGAGAAAAGCACAGATTTGTCATTTTACCAGAGAAACCCGCAGGTTTTGCAGTTTTGCAAAGAGCTCTCTGCAAGGGGCTGGGAGGGAGTGGGAGGAGGGCACATACATGTGCGAACATACACATGCACATGGCCACCAGGCAGTTTGGATATCAGCTCCCAAAGGTAAGTGGGGGAGGAGGGGGTGGGAATTGAGGCCCCCATAGGGAGGGAGTTCAGCAGAGCTGGGGCTGCTGCCCAGCCGAGCGGTGCATGGGGCTGGGGCCTGGGGCCCAGGGCCATAATACATGGCTGCAGGGCCCTGGCAGGGAGCGGGACAGGGCTGTGGGTGGCAGGTCTGAGAGGGCAAGGCCAGCTCCTGGCCACTGCACGCGCTCCTGGGGGCAGAGGGGACCCATGCCCATCAGATCCGTGAGTGGGGGCAGGCACAGGCTGCCCACTACAGACTTGGACTCCCACCCTGCTGCCCTCCCCTGAAGCCTCTGCACCCTGGTGGGTGTGACCCAGGGATGCATGGCAGAGCAGGGCGATACAGGGCAACTTGTTGCTGCTGTGAGCTCCACACTCAATACATCTCCTGTCCACACAGCTACAGTGGGGGGGGGCGGCGTGGGGTTGTGCCAAGGGAACACATCACCAAGGAAGCACGGAGCTTGCAGCAGCAAGGAGATCCCTGTGTGGCCCCGCTCTGCCCCACAGCACCAGGTCACACCTGCTAGGCTGTGGAGCCCTGGGGGAGGGCAGGAGGCTGAGCCCGCAGCAGGCAGCCCACACCTGCCCCATGCATAGATCTGGGGGGCACATATCTCCCCTGCCCCCCTGGCAGTGCACACACTCTGCTGCAGCTGCTGCTACCTCCTGCCGGGGGCAGCAGACCTGTGTCCCCAGCCCCATAGCCGTGGCACCTGTGGGTCGGGGGGCAAGGGGCACCAACAGGGCCAGGGGGGCTGTGGGAGGGAGTGAGGGGCCTTTCATTTTAAATTGTGGATTTGGAGGGTTTTATCAGAGAATTTGCAATTTTTTAAATCAGGGAAAACCAGGATCCCTGCTGATCTGATACTCTGTTTTCTGCTGTGTCTGCCACTGTATAGCCTATCCCCTCCTCAAATCTACACACAGGCTGCCCATGCCATCTGCAGCACATGTGTTGCAGGTCAGTCACGCTGACCTAAAAATATGATGACTTTCCCCATCCACCCACATAGATAAAACTCTTGTCTAGGCTTCCACCATCTTGTGCATCAATAACTAAATATCTTTTTCTTCAGCCATAAAAATGCAGATGTACCCAGCTTATAACCATTCAAACTGTTTTCTTGCACTTCCCCATCTGTATCCATCTGTTTCCTCTTCCATTTTGCCGCTGGTTCTTCACCTTTTTAGACTCAAGGCACCCCTCAGAAAATGCTAACTCTTCCTTTTGACTTGTTTCTTTGATTACAGAAAAATAATAGAGCAAGTCTTCTGTTGCAAAGAACTCAGGACGCCTACAATGAGGCAGAATAGTTTTAATACCATGGATTCCCATTAGAAATTTCTGGGTTTATTGTGTGAGTTATGTCTGCACACCTAATAGTGCTAACACTGCATGGCACTGGCACCCTGAGGCAACCTTAAAAAGATGTCAAGGCACCCTAGGGTGCTGTGAAACTTGGTTGAGAAACACTGCCTTATAAACATATTATATACTCTTTGGGGAAGCAACTCTCTTTTTGTTCTATGCTTGGTCAGTCTTAACACAGTTCCATTTTGGTCCATGGCTGGGCCTCTATGACATTAATATAGGACAAATAATGCAGAGAAGTCTCTTACAATAGAAAGCCTTCTCCGAAGCCACTAAAATAAACAGGCATTTTCTCACTTAGTTCAGTGTCTCAGTTCTGATGGTGTTGATACCTTGGATCATGGGATCTCTGCTGAAACTTTATTCCTCTTTGTAACAGTAACCTGCCAGAACACCAAGGTTAACATTAAGATATATTTACGAAGACTCCTTAATTTCCATTCACATTAGCTTTTTCTTGACCATAACAAAGCTTATGGTGCTTTAATTCTTTTTAAATGGGGGTGATCAACCTCCAGGGCTGTGTCATCCTGCCAGTGTATCTTCCCATGGGTCTAGAAAGTTGATGGCAGGGAAGCAGTGGCAGTATTAATTACCGCTTACCAAATTATTATTCCTGTAGGGATCCCCAAGGGCTAGATGACAGGGTTCTGTGTACTAAATAGCACTGGTGAGTGGAATCGTTCTGCCATTGGATCCAAGCATATGGGGCTGAGCTGGTGTGCAGCCAGTTCTTGGCATATGAGGTTAGGCCACCACATGGCTGCAACTGGAAGCAGAGTTGGCCTAGCACATGGCCAGATGCTAGCGCACAGGTTGCTCTGCAGCTAGAGTTGGGAGTGTGGAGATGGGCTAGTAACATCATCAAATCTGGGACTGCAGGGTCATACCAGCACACTCACAGGCTGACCCAACACTGGATCTGGCTGGTGGACCAATCCATGTCACTCATCTAGCTCATGAGGACAGAAGCTTAAGCACCACTGTTTTTAAACATTCTGCTGCTTACGCTGGAAGGTTGCTGATTATCTTGAAAGGTAGTTTATTTAATTGGTTTTTAGCAGAGATGTGGGGCGGAAAATTTTCCAGTGCTTTACTCTTCCATTTCTCAAAATTCACTGTTTCATAAAATTCATTAGTAACAATGAATGGATGTCAATACAATACAAAGCAAGCTTGACAGTTTCAAAGTTGCAATTCATGTTTTTCAGGCGATTATCCCTAGGAAGTATGAGAGAGAGTACATATATGCTTTATTGATTTGTAAACAGGAGGGTAAATACACTCACATAATAATCCAAACCAAAAATCAAGTTATGAATTTACCTAATTGGTTGTGCATATCAAATCAAAGCCAAAGCGTGGCACATCATACACAGTTCTTCGGGTATGCTAAAAACTAGTGTGTCAACAGTTTTCAGTGCCTTCAAAGCAAGCTTGACAGTTTCAAAGTTGCAATTCATGTTTTTCAGGCGATTATCCCTAGGAAGTATGAGAGAGAGTACATATATGCTTTATTGATTTGTAAACAGGAGGGTAAATACACTCACATAATAATCCAAACCAAAAATCAAGTTATGAATTTACCTAATTGGTTGTGCATATCAAATCAAAGCCAAAGCGTGGCACATCATACACAGTTCTTCGGGTATGCTAAAAACTAGTGTGTCAACAGTTTTCAGTGCCTTCGTTTTTTTCTTAAATTTAAACAAACAACATAAGGGAAGTACATGCTATTGTATATTATCTTTACATTTTTACAAGTATTCCAATAAAAATCATTTCTTTCTACATAAAGCTTTGCATTCGTTTGAATATAACATTTAAACCACATTAGTTGTGCTGTATTTAATTTTGTTTCCTAATAAAATATTTCAGTTCAAGTATTGGGACACAAAATCAACATTAGGTACTTTTTTAGTTTTGTTTACTAAATATAAGTTAAATAAACATGCTAAAATCAGATCACGCTCTATAAAAGGCACTGGAAAAATTTCCAATTCAAAATTTTCCAGAAAACCCACATCTCTAGTTTTTAGCTACTGAACAGTAATTACAGTTTACGGCTTATTTTTTTACCATCAAGTAAAAATTGGTTTAGCTACTGCCAGGGTCTTGTTTTATACTGAAAGAACACAATTAAAAATAGTTTGATTCATCTACAACACCAGAAGCTATAATGTTATTAGCAGATGCCTCTATATTGTACAGTTGAGGAGGGAACTCTATAGAACACAGTTATAGTCAAGGTAATTCTGGACCTCACTCTACATGCAGCTCCTCTAATAGTATGAAATCCAATACAAAATTAAATAGGGTACTGTACACAGAAAACCAAGCATTGAGATAGACTATTCTCTGTTGCCATAGGAAACAGGACTAGAAGCAATGGACTCAAGCTGCAGCAGAGGAAATTTAGATTGGAGATTACGAAGAACTTTCTATGAGGGTCATCAAGCACTGGAACAGGCTACCTAGAGAAGTTGGAAATTGTCAAGAGTAGATAAGACAGACACTTAACTGGGATGGTTTAGTCAGCAATGCTCCTGCTTTGAGCAGGGGGATGGACTAGATGAGCTCATGAGGTCTGTTGCAGCCCTACCTTCCTGTGATCCTAAATAAGAGAAAAAAAAAAAAACTCAGAAGGTTGGGGCAACCAACCTTAGAGAGGAAAAGAAACTCAATCAATCAATAGTTTAAAAGCAACCTTCTAAGAAATCAAAGGCATGAAAAAAATCTGTGATATACAGCCAAGCCCTCAGATACCACCAAATTTGCACTGAAGAGAACACCTGGGATTGCCACCTCACCAATCTTAAAAAGGTTTTCACCCAACAAGGACACTCCTCCAGAGAGAGAGATCGCACGTTTGAAAGAGCCACTCCTCCAGAGAGAGAGAGAGATCGCACGTTTGAAAGAGCCACCCGGATACCACGTGAAGAACTACTGCAGTACAGAAGAAAACCCCCCACAAATCGCACACCGCTGGTTATGACATATGACCCCTCCCTTGAACCTGTACGGAAAATCCTCAAACAATTGCAACCCATACTAGAAAGAGACCCTATTCTTAAAAAGATCTTCCCAGAGCCACCCATCCTAGCCTTCAAACAAGCACCGCACCTCCAGGAATGTAGTATACCTCATCCAATGCACCAAATGCCCTGATGGAAGATATGTAGGAGAGACCAGACAACAACTGCGCACCAGAATGAATGCACACTGGAAATCTATCAAAGACAGAAATACCCAATTACCTGTGGGGGCACATTTCTCACAAGAAAACCACTCTTTCTCCAATCTCTCAGTCCTGATCCTCAAAGGAAACTTACAAAACACTTCCCAGAGACGAGCCTATGAACTCGACTTCATCAACCTCCTGGATACTAAAAATCATGGACTAAATATAGACGTTGGATTTATGACACATTATAACCTGCCTGACATCTGACTTCCCACATATCTCCCCACTTTCATCCCCGTTCCCACCCCCCCAGCCTGTGTCTCACCCATTGACTCATCAATCTACATTTTCACTGACTACCTGTCTTGTATGCATACCAGCCCAACCGCTGGCTTCTTTACTTTTCATTCCATCCAGGAAGAGCATGCACCAAGTACTGAAACTCCTTAGCCTGACGAAGGGTTTTTGAACCCGAAAGCTTGCCTAATAACTATTTTCCAACTATTTGGGTTGGTCTAATAAAACATATCAGATTCACCCAAAGAACCTTGTCTGCCTACATCCTTAGACCAACATGGCTACAACCTACACCCCTGAAAAAAATCTACCGTGCATTTGGAATGTTTGGGTTCTAAATTAGGGCTCAGACCTAAACTGCCATTTAAAAAAAAAAAAGATGTCACTGATGGTTCTTCACTGGACCAGAAGATGATTTCATTCCTTTTCACTCCTACTATATTTCTAATGCCTCCGACTAAGGTTATGATCTCACACCACAGAATCTTCTGATTTCATCATTCCACTCCCCCCACCTGTTAGAGACCTTCAGATCAAGTTCTGCTCTGAAAGGGGAACTTAAACACTATAGTCCAGTGTTCAGTGTTGGTTCTATATTCATTTGTCTGTGTTGTTTCTAGATACAGTTCATTTTGCAAGTTTGTTTCTAAAAAAAATTTTTTTTTTTTAAATCGGCCCACAAATCTAACTGGGTTTTTAGATTCAAACTTGGTTTGTTTGTTTGTTTGGTTCAAGCATCATCATCGTCAATAGAAAATTCTACAGGTAAAATATAATTAGCAATTCTTTCAGAAATGTGCGAGTTAGAGTGGAATCCAAAAGGCATAATAAATAACTTTGGTACTGAAGGAAAGAGACCTGGAGAAGTGTAATTTAGAATTAGAAGATGACATTTTTAACACCATAATTTGTAAAGGAAAAGTTGCACCTTACATGATTTCCTTCTACAAAACTAGACATGTCCAAAGAACACTTACCGCAGCTTCACAACAAATTCTTATCTACCCACAACATATACCCATTACAATTGCAGTTCAAGCATTGTACTTATGCCTGAAAATCAGGAAGTTAAACATTTTTTTTTAAATCTAAGCTAAGCAAAGCGAACTGTAAACTGAGAACATTTTATTTTTTTAACATTTTTCTAATCTTAACCTTGGGTATATTCAGTTATGCAGATCAGAAAATTAATTTTCTGAAATATGTATTTTCTTAATGGAAGACTTCTTTTTAGAGGAGTTTACTCTCTTACCAATGTATACAATAAGGACACTCCCATAAAGATTTTAGCTACAAATGCATGTAGACTTTATTAGTTTTATATTATAATGTGTATATAGAACGGATTTTTAGGCACAAGTATATTATATTATTTATTAGGTATACAATTCCAGATCTAGTTTAGCAAAATTCTGGCCCAGAGCCATGGGAAATACCAACCTCCAAGAGCGCACAAATCCCAGGCTAAACAAAACGCCAACCTTCTTCCATTGTAAAACAAGATCTGTTAGAGCAGAATCTCCTGAATGAACATTAACAGAGAAAAAAAATCAGCTACTAAGCAATGACTATGGAGGGATTTATTTATAATATTGCTGTACAGTTATTTTCATTATGACATAAGGGTTCTCTTTTACAATAATCCTACTCCTGTTATGCAAAAAAAAGAGTCCAAATGCAATCATAGTTACGGGGGTGCTGACATTCCTAGGTTTTGAATTGCAAATGTCAATTATTTCCTGCTTTCTCGGATCAGGTTCTCTGTAGAGATGCCTCCCACTTCACCCGGCTCTGCTGTTTTGGGGGGTTTTTGTTGTGCTGCGATGCTCCGGGGATCCAAACGCAAGGCACCACATGAATACACAGGGCTGCTTCGCTACCGCCAATCACCCAGCGCCCAGCAGCACCTGCGCCAGGCTTTGTGCTCTGGGAATATTGATCCTTCCCCTCCCCCGGGGCCGGCGGCGGGACGGCGGATCAAGCGGCGCAGGGCCAGAGCGGCTGAGGCAATAGGCAGGTGACCGACGACGCCCGTCCCTCGCCCGCTGCCGGCCACGCTGGGAAAGCGGCCCCTCT
>NW_005841888.1:3718643-3719010 GCF_000455745.1 Alligator sinensis
AGTCGCTCTGCGGGCCGAGACGGAGCAGCCAAGGGCAAAGGTAGGGCAGCGCAGGAAAGGCTGGTGCTCCAGAAAGGGCCTTTTCTTCAAGTGTAGCAAGAGGACGGTCCGCAAAGCGGAGGCTGCCCCGAGGAGAAAGAGCAGCTGAGGAGCAGAGCGAATAGAAACCCTGAGGTACAGGCCAGGCCAGGCCAGGCTGAGCCCCGTGTGCGAGACGCCACGCTTGTGCCAGTGACTAGACGGAGAAACGGCTTCACGTCCTTTACCTCGGGTGCCACGGGCAGTGTCCGGACGGACAGCAGTCCGGCTATCGGGCAGGGGCAGAGAGTAACAATACCAGGATAAGTGACCAGTTCTGGCTGGGGCG
>NW_005841888.1:3719020-3730571 GCF_000455745.1 Alligator sinensis
GTAGCCACTAACTCATGGGTGGGCAAAATACATCCACTGGCTGAATCCAACCGCCAAGGGATTTTGTTCAGCCCATGGGGGTCTCTCAGCGCCAGCGGGAAGGGAAGGGGAGGGGAGGGGAGGGGGCAGCCCCAGCTGTGGCACAGGGGTATGCCAGGAGTGGATCACAGGTCTGCCCCAAGCCCCAGCCCCACACTGGCACCATCTCACAATCCCAATCCCAGCCCATCCCATGCCTGGATGCTGCTCCTCACCTGCCCTCGGCCCCAACCACACACCCCTGCGTATGCGGGTCCTGGCCAGTTTTCATGGAGAACCTGGGATCATTGGGCAGCGACAGCAACAGGGCTGGGGCCTGGGGCAGAGCCGCAGTCCACCCCCGCATGCCCCTGCCCATGAAACTGGCAGCACCCATCACAGGGGCACGAGGGAGCAGACCATGGCTGAGCAATCCCCATCCTGGCCACACGTACCCATCCCACTCCTAGATGTCACTCCCTGCCCACTCACAGCCATAGGCCCATTGCATCTGCCCAGCTGAGCTTGGGGCAGAGCCACTTTGGGAGTTTTAGTGAGCTGTTGCGGGCTGGCCCACCCCCTCTCCCCACAACAGCTCACTAAAACTCCCAAAGTGGCCCTTTGGCCAAAATAATTACCCACTCCTGCACTAACTATCCAGAAGTGGGTTGGACAACAGGGCTCAGTGCCCACCTTAGAGCATGAGTCTCTCGGACCCAGTAGATCTTCTCTCCCAGCAAATGGATTCTTTCTTGTTCCCAGAGCGCTTTAGGAAACCAGCTTCAAAGAAGGAAATTACTACAAAGGAATAACCTGATCAAATTCATCAGAGCAGCATTGAACAGTTTTGATAGCCATCACAATCCCCAAGTGCTTCAAAAAGGAATTAATGATAAAACAGTGAGAGGAGACATGGGATCCCCCCCTCAGCAAAACAAATACTTAGGACATGCCTCACTAGCAGGCATAGCAGTCTTGTAAACAGGACAGGTTGTAAAGCCTGGAGATTTTAACTGCACTATTGGACCCAGGTCTTGGCACCAGTGCAAAACAAGTTTGTGGCAGCTAGCAAGCTAAACACTTACCAAAAGCTGACAGCTACCCTAACCAGTAACTACAAACAACAAATTAACAAAGAGGATCTGACTCATTACCAGAGAATTAAGAGGAAAATGGGACTATTCCACACTTTATACCTTCACAATAGGCAAGAGGGCATGTGGGGCGCGCACAGCCTGAGAGATGGCTAAAAGATTCTGCAGTTGCATACCAACCAGCAATGGGATTCAGATGGACTCATTATTGAAGAACAGGTATTCTTAAACATCCAGTGCAGCTCTGAGAATTTGACAGTGAAGGTGGCCACACAAACTACAACTTTCAGTGTAGTTTATTGGCTGATCTGAAAGAAATGCTAAAAGGAACAAGAATAGGGATAAGTCAATGGGATATTGAAAGTGAATTCAGTTTTAATCATTTTATAAGTAACAGGTAATAATGTGGTTTCAATTTTTAAGTTACAGGATCCCACTTAAATCTATCCTTTTTTATTTTGCCTTAAAAACTTTGGTTTGGTGTTTTTTTAAGGTTACTAAGTGACAATCTGAAACCAGCACATTACCAACCTAGTGACCTCTAGGTGTGCACTAATCAAAACTACAAACAAAAGTCTTCATAAGTTTTTATTACAGGCTTATTGCCAATTGCATATAGAGAGCATTTGAGCACCTTCCAGTTGCATTTTAAGTGATAAAACTAATGCCTATCGCATGATGCCTATTTTCTCACCCTCTTCCCACAGACAGAAGTGTGTGCAGTGAAGTTTTGTTTTGGAAGAGTACTGGGGCTTTGTTACTCTCCCCACCCCTTTCAAATATACATATTGATGTTAGGGACTAGAACACCAAAAATTAAACCTTGCAGGGGAAAGTCAGATATTCTCTCTGCCACCCTTGAGCAATTAGACAAAACATTTAAAAAAATATGTTGTCTATTTTTTAGGTCAAATAATGGAAATGACAAACAGCATATAGCTAATTTTTAAAGTTACTAAACCATCTATCAGAATTCTTCTTGATATCAACTTATTTAGACTCCCTAGAACAAGTGATTATACAAATAGAAAAGATCAATGAGTCCTTAAAACACACATACTTAGGGAGAAAAAATATCCCTCTTTGGACTTGCTTATATAAATATTATAAGAAATGTTTGGACTTTAAACATTTCAGCAATGCTTTCTCCTCTAGAGTTATCCGATTGTCATAAGTATCAGTTTTTTAAACAATCATCTTAGTGCTGTTTTCCCAATGAACTTTTCATAAAAACTGATGGTGAACAATTTTGTGAAGTAAAGGTGACCACCTCTTAGGCCCATAATTGAATAGTTTATATAGTGTTTGACATATTCAAAGCACTGCATAGAAATGAAGGTTTTGTCTATACCAAGAATTAGCCCCAGCATAGTAATAAAAAAAAGACAAAACAACATTAATAACAACAACAATTAGCACTAGCACTATAGGCCCTGCAGGCTGTTGGCTGCACTAATAAAGCAATATGCTAACTTCATTTTTTCTGTCTCTATACTTAGGGATGAGCACCAGTCCATTTATAGATTGCAGAAAAAGAGCTACTTGGGAGTGTAGAAAAGGCCTAATATTTGCAACAGCACTGTGAACTAATTGGGTAATATTAACATCCTTTTTTGCAGATGAAGAAAGAGTCAAAAGTTAGCCAAAGAAGCTGACTTGAGCTACATCACAAGCCAAAAGTAGAGCCAGCATTTCATGTCCTGGCTCTCAACTTTATGGTCATTCTTCCAGACCACACAGTTTTGACCATATACACTAATGACTTCTCCGCTGACTTAGACTGTTTTAATGAAGCTGGCTGTTTTAGCAACACATTGGGTGCAACCAGACAGGCACAGACATTTGCTTCCACAGAAACGAGTAGCAGTGACGCACCATGTGCCGCTGCTACTTGTCCCCAGGGAATGCCCGTGCCATGCACGCTCTGGCACACAGCAGGTTGCCCCAGCTGGGGTAGGGAAGGCTAGGCCCAGCAACTGTGCTGGTCCCAGCAGCCTTCCCTGTGGTTCTGGGAGGCTTCCAGGGCTGCAGCTGAGGCAGGAAACCTGGTCAGCAGCTGGAATGCGACTCTGGACAGCTACACTCTGGTTTTGAGTAGTGCGTGCTGTTGCCATGTGTACCACCCCGGAGATCCCCATGCTGCAAGGTAGTTCTCCCCGCCCACACACTCCCCCCACCCCCGCCCAAATATGGCCTGGTCTTTAAACTTCCACTAATGACAGCCAGATGTAATCTTGCTTTAAACACCTCATTTAAGGACTAGTACCTCCAGCAGTTGTTATGCTCTGAACTTGATCCAAAACTGGAACTCTGGATCTAGTCCAGTAGCTAAACACACTCCCTCTAATTTTCTTGTATAGAAATATATTTCTTACCATAAAAAAGGATCTACAGCAGGTGTCAAGCTCACCTGCTCCCTGGCCCAGATCTGAGCTGCAGGACTCGTAGCAGGATGTATCCAGACACCATGCTAGCTGTGGGAGTTATCACAGTCCTCACTTGCATCTCCAGCAGGGCTGCGTACCCAAGTTTGGCCATGATCTTGCCCCCGACTTCCCAGTCCCTCTACAAGCCATGAGGGCCAGACAGCATGGCCAAAGGTTTGACACCCCTAATCTACAGTATCTGTCTCCTAGATGCCTAATAAAAAGCTTATTGGCCAGCTTATTATGGACTTATTATAACAACATAGAAAAATTTAGCTTCTATCTTAAACTTCTCTCTCAAAGGAAAAGAGTCATTCCAGAGTTCAATAACTAAACCTATCCTCTTCAATTTTCTTATTTGAGAAGGGAAAATACATGAATACTAGAAATAAATAAAAGTTTATTAAATGCTGCAATTAAAGCTAACAGGTGCCTTGGACAGCAGCCACCATCTCCTAAGCTACTACTAGTTATTGTTAATGAACTGCGATTCCTTGATTGTATAGCATACTCTTAACACTAGAATGGAGTCTTTGCCAGTCAAATTATATCAAACAAAATAAGAAAGGTATGACATTTTTTAAAATTCCAGGATTTTAAAAGGTGCTTGCAATCCTCCACTCACTCTAAAATTTCTTTTGAAAAAAAATGTTACTCTCTCTCACTATTGTGTTAGCAGAAAAGAATCTCCAGAGAAAGAAACTTGAAGCAAGCCCTCCTCTACCCTTTCCAGTTCATGGAATAAGAAACTAGTTCAGCAAGTAAAGTTTCCTAGATTAATTTAAAATACTTTGCTGGAGTCAAGACACTTACTAGCAAGTTTAAAACTTAGGTCAGAGCTTTGCAAAATTCTGCCCTGCCCCTTTTTCCCATATGCATAATTAACACTCATATTTAGACTGGTAGCAACCTCTTTCCCCCAGTGCAAGTGAAACTTTGCATTACTTTACTGAACCCATAATACACCGCTGCGGTCACCAAGAAGGCTAATGCTAACAAGAGTTTGGTAGACATCTATGCATAGCAGTTACCGCAAAATCAAATACACTAGGAAAAGGTCTTACATATTTATCAAAGTCAAAGAATGAGTCAGAATATAAGCATGGGATGATACATACTGCATAACCCTCTTTTTGCCATGATACTTATTCATGGCCTTTTAAATATATTATTTAAATATTTCAAAATATTAAATAGTGATAACACCACAGAAACTAGATTCAGTGCACTAAGTAAACAAATTCTAATTTTCTGTTGTAGAAGCACATTTTCTTCCCAAAGTAAAATAATATTCTTAAGTGTATTGTGACATATCGAATATTATCTGTGATTGTTTAATAGTGTCTTAATAATAAATCAGAAATATTTGGTTCTGTGTTTATACAGAAATGAAACTCATTAAAATTATCTCTTAATTAGGAAAAGAAAATGACTTCTGCTGAGAAGCTATCATCAAGTTCTGAAATGGAGAAAGCCAAGGTTGCTTCACTGCCTCCCTGTGCAAATCCTGGCAATCCTGTGTTCTCCTGCATGTTGGATCCGAAGACATTAACTACCAATAATGTTTTGACAAAACCTCAGCTTTTATTATTTAAAACAACTTCAAGTGAATATGGTGCCATACCACCTACCTCACAGATGGTACCCTGTAAATACCATGCAAAAGTTCAAACATTTTCAAAACAACTATTAACTTGTGGATTGCGACAACACAATTATATCAACACTGCCATTGACAAAAGTAGGGTCTATGACTACCCAAACCTGCAGCATACTCTGTAAAATTGTGTTCCTGAATTTTTCCTTTATTTGCTGAAAGACTAGCCTTCTAGATTTGGCTTGTTATTTTTATTATACCCAATTATTTTATTAATAGTATCAGATAAGATGGAGACAATGTAAGTGACTATTTCCAAATATTTTTTCTGCATTCAAGTAAAACATACAAATGTTAAATAAAAGCTCTTGAATTTAACTTGATCTGCACCCCCTGTAGGACAATGGTATAAATACAGAATATGGCTCAACATCCTTTTGGTGTAAACAGGTTGTCCTTTAATAAGTTGGTTCTCCACCTTCAGTCTTAGTATATTATGCTACTTACTCTGAACTTAATTCTGCACGTGTTCAATGATTAAGGAAGCTGAAACTTAAAAGTTGTTCCCCCTTCATACAGCAGATTTCCATGGACATTTTAGAGAAAGCACAGAAAGATGATTTCTCATAGGTCAGGGGTAGATGCTTTGATCTATTAGAACACTATATAGGACTAGGGAGTAATGAGCAATTTGCATAAGGCATCCAGAGGCAAGCTATGCATTCTGCTTCCTAGCTATTTGAGAGAAGATGCCATCTAACCTCAAAGTTTTTACTCAAACTATCCTTTGAGATTTTATAGTAGACAAATGTTAAACCTGCAGTTACTGTTACAATATAGTTCCCATGCAGACTACAAATTAGGTTGAAGAATACACTATTGTTTAACTATGCAAATGACAAGCACTGAATTTCTGTATTTAAACAGAGATGGGTTTGATTTATGGTTTGGTTTAGAATTGATTGATTTATTCCTCAGATTAGAAATAAAATCTGTTTAAAAGACTACATCTAAAACAGGCTCTGGAAATAAAAGTATTCACTACCTGGAATAAATGATGTGGCGGGGAAAAAAACAACTTACAATAAATTTTATATTTCAGCCAGATAATATCTTGTGAATGACAGTATCTGTATCATTAGGTCCCAAAGAAGTGGTATTCAAACTGAGATAATACTACTTTTAAGGAAAATGAGTCAATACTGCAAATACTGGGATAAACTTTGGCACATACTCACAGCACTTCATTAGAGATGATAGACACAAGGAATGCTGGGAGGTACTATTTATCCTACCAACACCTGCTTCACCATCCTTTAAGACAGAACCATCTGCTCCATGGCCAGCAGCTCCAGAGGTGGATTTAAGGACAGGTTGGGCCTTCTCGCATCTGTTCCCCAACACTAAATTTATCAAGCGCAAAAATTCAAAACTGTTGCCACTTAGCTGAGTATTAAGCAGTCAAGAAAGGTTATTTACCACTGTTTCACAGCCACGTATAACAAAGAAATAAGGTCTTTGGTAGATTACTTGTGATCTGGTATGTGGTACGTAAATTAGCAACTCAAAATAAAGTCAAGCATGCATCACAGGCACCTTCAAGAGAGAAGTGAGAAGTAGCATCTCTGCATCCTCTCATACAGAAATGATCTTAAAATTATAGAAAATTGCTTAAAAGAGTACTTATGTGTATAATCAAAGTACAAATTTTCTTAAAGGTTGCTCTTGAGGCTTCAGGATAGACACCAAGGAAGAAAAGTAACAAGAAAAGTATATATGTTGCCACTAGATTATCAGTACTCTTATCTACACACAGATTTTAAGCAAACATGTCAGTGCCATGGTAGCAGCCATATTCATATTAGAGGGTGGAAGGAGGGGTGGATCCAGAGTGGGTATGGTGGCACAGTAGCAACCCCCTTTTCCTGTGCACGGCATGTGCAGTGAGCTCTTGAAATTCACGAATAGCAGTGGAGCTCCACACGTTTTGTAGGTTCCATAATTTCGCTAGTTGGTCTGCCCAGAGTCCCTGCTTTCAAGCAGCTCCGGAACAGTTTGCTCCCCCACACCTTGAATGCAGCATGTGAAAGGAGGGGAGGAGCAGCCAGCAGCCTCTGCTTTGATGCAGCTCCAGAGGTGCTATGCCACTGCTCCTTGTCCCCTTTCCTCCTTTCCCTTGCTGCTTAACTTGTTGTGAGGTGTGAGGACAAAAAAGAGCAAACAGCAGCAGGCTCCAGAGCTGCTTGAATGCAGGGAGACTGGTCAGACCCTGCCAGCTATCCAGTCAATTCATAGAGTTCACAACATATACAGAGTTCCCAGAAGAACCCCTGGTGATATGCCAGCAAACTCTAAGTTCACTAGCATCCAGGGTCACAGGGAGGGGCTGCAGCCACACACCGATAACAGTGTGGTACATGTATAGTGAGCTTTTTTCACTGCACATGGCCACATCTCCCAAAGGAAGGTGGCTGCATCCCCATCACCACAAATCTGAATCTGCCCATAGGGGGAGCCAATTCCTCCCCTGAGATATGCATGTGTATCTCCTCTTGATCACAATGGAAACTTCATGTACAAACCCAAAATGAGACTAGTACCCAAAGAGAGATCTTAACAGTTTCCACAAGAACTCCTTTGCAATAATGTAGCATTTTAAAGTTATTTTCTTCCAAATTGGATTTCTTTTTAAAAACATGCTCTACTAATCCACTGGCTAACAGACAGATATTGGTTTCACCAGGCAAAATTGTCAGGAGGTGAGAAACACATTTACTTAGGTCTGGAAATCCACATACACAATTCTGGCTCCATTAAAACAAAATATATATAACCAGGGGCAGAAGTCTCTTCTATTCCAGTGGGGCCAGGACTTCACCACATAAATGAAGTGTTTTCCTGAATTATTTCAAGTAAAGATAAACATTTAACTCAAACTCCTCCTACTTTACCAAGGTGTTGATGACCAACATGTGCTCACCATTGACGACCTCTCTTTTGTTATAGTGAGTGCTTTGCTCATTATAGGTTTGTGAGCCTCCCAATGAAACACTTCTAGCTTGACCACAGTATACTTTTTCAAAACCTTTTGTAAGATCCAGTTTCCCCTGAACAGTGTCCAATGAAAGAATATCACAGTGACTAGCTCCAAGCCAAAAAAGACAAAAGAACCCTCAAAAAACTGGTATGTCCACATAGGAATCCTGATGCAATGGAACCATGGTAGATATTTTACTGCAAGACTACTAACTGTGGGATGATGGAAAAATATATGTGAACCAGTAGCTACCCAACTTTTTAACTGTTAACTTTAAAGCCTTTGTCACCAATCCTTTTTCCTTAGCCAGTTCCCCATTTTTTACTTACAAAATGTAACTTGTCTGAATGCTTGCCAATAAAATCAATACATTTCTGCTTGCCCTCAAATTAGTAATGTATAAAGCTGCATTTATATTAGGGAATAATTTGGGCCAGGATCTAGGACTCTGATTTCCTCAAATAGTTCATCATAAAGATCATCATAGAATTTAACACTATAATAAAATTACAAGCTATACAGATATATTTAAACAGCAACTTGCTTTTTTTCCATTTAAAATAACATTATTTCCATTAAAATTAAAACCATATCAGATATTTTTGGTCAAGTCAATTAACAAATGACAAAGCTTTTTAAATGGGTTAGAGACATGTAATGCATGTTACTTAACATTAAAAAAATATATTGCTTTTATAAGGACTACATTAATACCCCAGAGCAAGGATTTTTAAATGGGATGCCTGAACTCATGCACCCAAACAGATGACCGGATTTTCAGGGATGCAAAACACTAAACAAAATCTTATTGATGTTTGTAACAGCATCGCAGCTGCGACTCCGTTACTAAGATGGGGTAGCAGCTGCCGGAGATGAGAACATCCGGGAAATGGGAAATGTAATCCCCCAGGCAGCCAATGAGGACCCAGGAAAGAGAAATAAAGAGGGGGAGGAAACTTCCCAAGGTTGCCTTTGGACACTTACCCATTGAGAGGAACGAGAGAGAGGCCTGCAGCGAGGAATCCTGAGAGAGTCCAGGAGACAGGGACGCACTCCTCGACAACGAAGGGATTTGGGGGGGGGGAAATCGATACACCCCCCTCTCCGAGAAGAGGAGAGAGAGAGAGAGAGAGAGAGGGTGAGGGAGCACCCGATCCTGCCGTGCAGACACAGTAACCCCGATCCCTCACCGGACGGTGAAGGGAGACTGAGAGGAGAGAAAGTGAAACCGACTAAGCCGTGCTTCGCATGCCGGCACGCGCCGCAGCCGGGGAATTCCGGTGTCGGTGTTAATCAGCTGCTAACAAGGCAATTAGCGGCTGATCATCCAATTAACCAGTAGTCCTTACCGGTGGAGACAGACAGCAAGGACCCACGTGGCAATCTCCTTGTTGACTAATGTTCCGAGAGAGAGAGAGCATCACAGGCTAATAATAATAAAGCACTCTGGACTAAGATCTGGCCAGCGTGTTCCTTACCGCGGTGTTGGTGTCTAACACCTCTTCCTCCCCCTCCAAATTTGCATTTAGATCAAGTCGTGGCAGGTGGGAATTGGGGGAGCTACAAGAGAAACAGGTACCCAGGACAGGCACGCTGACAATGTTAGTAGGAGATACAAATGCTTGACAGCTGTAAAAATTCAGGTAATTTATTTTGTGGCTTAACTTCACAGCACCCAAGTCAGAAAACATTTTTTAATAGCATGTTTTTAATTTTTTTGTAATCTTATATACAATGTGAAAACAAATTTCCAGTCCTATGAAAAATATTTTTCACTAGAAAGTTTCTCATTTTATAAGTTTGCTAATGACTCTATTTACATTAGCACATTCCTATAAACACAGGTAACAATGCTGACCAAGAATAACTACAGAAGTTGTTTTACCCATGCTAGAAATTTCCCAACAGATACCTAATTTAGTTAGCTATATGTGTAAAATTAACTACAGAAAACTATGAAATATTGTCTGACCTGAATAACAGAACATAAAGGGAAACAAATACAGAACTGGAAAATGGGTAAGAAAAATTAAATGCATGTTATCATTTCTCTTATTGCTATATTTACTAAATGTATAACAACTCTTATGAAGTGTACCTGTTTTTTACCCAGTCTTATCATTGGGATAAATATAGCAACAAAGCAGTTTCTGCCTTCGCTGGCTCAGGCAGAATTTGAATCACCATTTTTCCTTAGTCCTGCTTAATAATAAAGTCTGGAATCAGTATGATGGTTTGCTTAAGAATCTTGTTGTCGTTGAGTTCCTTGAATTATATGCCGAATCTTCTCGGCATCTTGTGCTACAAGCTCATTTGTAGGATCAATTTTGAGAGCAGCTTCATAATCCTGGAGACCTAACAGTAATAGAGCAAGCACATTATACATTTTGTTGCTTAGAGCATTAATAGTTTTTACCAGCTAGTTGAAAGAAACTATATCTTAGATATATGCACATCAAGGTAAAGGGTTCAATTTCAGAAGGCGATATGGATCAAAACAATGTTACCTTTAACTTAAACTATACCAGGGGTGTCCAACCTTTTTTAATGTGGGGCCAGATCATGAACTTTTTATCACCCAGCGAGCCATATTCAAAGACCTCACAGGAAGTGGTATCACATCAGGAAGTGATGTCACGTGACCTTTGACACCAATGAAGTTGCAGGAAGTGACAATGAAATGGGTCTAAACCAGTTCAACACTCTCCCTCTATAGCATCCACCTCTGCCACTGTTCAGGACAGGATACTGAGCTAGATGGACTGTGGGGCTGACCAAGCATGGCACTTTTTATGCTCTTATGTTCTTTGGCTGAGCTTCCAAACTATGGCTGAGATTTGCAAAAAGGGGTAGATAGGCATGTTACAAAGTTGTCATAAAAGTTTTGGAGCCCTTTAAATCCCATTCATTTTAATGGAAGTTGGCCTTTTGACTCAGCCTTGAGAATCTCAGCCCAAGGTGCCAACCAAATAAGTCAAAATATATTTTGCATTTCTATGCAGTGCATTTATGTGGGGTTCTCCAAGCATTTTACAAACATGAAATGAACCTCAGGATGAGCCCAGCAAGAGGAGCAGGGGCTCAGCTGCACTTTCCCCCTACCTGCGCTGGTCAGTCCCAAGCGGCACACGGCTCCACTGCCACTTCTGCTGGCTGGTGCTGACCCAGGTGGGTCTGTCCCATCCGGAGCAACATGCAGCTGAAGCTGGCTTCCCACATGCTACTGGGGATGGGAGGAGCCCGGCCAAGTCGGCACTGGCCAGCAGAAGCGGCGGCGGAGCTGTGTGCCACTCGAGATGGGACGAGCCTGGCCGGAGCGTCAAGGGCTTAGCTGCATTTTCCCTCTGCCTGCGCCCGTCAGTCCCGAGCGGCACCTGGC
>NW_005841888.1:3730672-3740960 GCF_000455745.1 Alligator sinensis
CCCGCCCCCAGCAAGCAGAAGCGGCAGCAGAGCCATGTGCCACTCAGGACAGGACAAGCCCAGCCGGAGCAGCAGGGACTCGGCTGCATTTTCCCCCTGCCTGCACCAGTTGGTCCGGAGTGACACATGGCTCCGCCGCCGCTTCTGCAGGCTAGTGCAGACCCAGCCAGGCTCCTCCAAGCTCTAGCAGCATGTGGGAATCCGGCTTCAGCCGCGTGCTGCTCTGGATGGGACAGACCTGTCCAAATTGGCACCAGGCAGCAGAGGTGGCGGTGGAGCTGTGTGCTGCTTAGGACTGACCAGCGCAGGTAGGGGGAAAGTGCAGCTGAGCCCCTGCTGCTCTGGCTGGGCTCATCCTGTCCCAAGTGGCACATGGCTACTCCTCTTCCCACATGCACCGCATTGGCAACGTCAAGCTGACATGGTGCGTGTGGGAACCTTGTCCCTTCCCCAGCCCTTCAGCAGCCATTAGGAAGCTGCTGAGGGGCTGGGGGAGAGACAAGGGGTGGGAATGAAAGTAAGCAGTGTTTACTTTCATTTCCCGTCGCAGCACCGCGGGCCACAGAAAACGGCTTGGCGGGCCGCATGTTGGACAAGCCTGAACTATACATAAATATTTATTTGTGTGTTTGTAAGTCTCACACAGCTAGATAAAGAGTTTAGATTATTATTAAGTCTTAATAAATCATTAGCATGCTGTTCAATTACACACATTCCTTATCTAAAGAGTATATAGCTTCAGGCTTCAATGTACATGGAGTCTTATATCTGTACTGTACCCTACAGATTTAATTACAGATTAGGGACTCAAGTAGGACAGATATGTAAGAATTCAGGAATTACTGATCCAGGCAACATAGGAAAGGTTTCTGGAAGAACAGAGTTTTGCAGAAAGGGAAAATATAAGGCATAGCTTGAAAAATGACATGTAGTTGAGAACATTAAAAGAAAATTGAGAACCATAAATAGAGTAGTTTAAAAAAAAAAACAACCCTTTCTTATTAAATTTTAATGATGACAAAAAGGTGCAAATGGGAAGCAATTTAGACGGTCACAATTGGATATGAAGTGCTAAGAGAGAGACCAAAGAGATGCAAAGGGATAAGCCATTATCAGAATTAAAGAAAAAATATATAATTTTAACATCGGGTTTTGAAAGTTTACTTAAAATTGTATTGTCTTTAATTTCTGACGTTGCTTTGTATCTTGTAAGACAAGACTGGTATTAATAGAGAACTCAATGGATGAGCACTTCCACAGATATTTTCACATAGATAATACAGGGAAAATTAACCTTATAATTTCAAAATAAAAGCAATATTTTAGAGAGAATACTGCTGAGGTCTTTGTGACAAATATTTATATATAATGTATTTTTACCTCTCTAGAAATATTTTAGAGATAAAATATTATTCTGAGTAAACAACAGTTATATTATTCACTGTACATGAACAGAATAAAAACAAAAACATACTTTAAATATTAAATATGAGAGCTATAGGATAAATCTCTTAAGAGATTTAAGAGTGGCCCCATTGTCCTCAAGAAAGCAAATCAAAGGAATAATTTTAAATATATGCATAAGCTTTTGAAGCAGTATGACCTTAATTCTTACCTTCAGCATACAATTCCAATTGACAAAAGGCTGTTCCACGTCTCACATACGCTTTAACTCTAGCACTAGCGTTGTCCGAAACAGGTGGTGTCAGCAAGTCTAGAGCCTTTACAAATAAAAAAAACATATTTAAGATATACATTATTAGACTTTTTGATAGCCTTATTTCCCATATCTAGATAGAATCATACACTTAAAAGTTATTGCTTATTTTTGTGAGTATGTGTTATAAATATAATCACACTGAGATATGCACACCACCATTCTTTTGTAGGAACAAAAATGTAAGTGTAGTTTTACAAGTGATAAATTGTGCCACAGTATGGTTTCTGAACCTTATCTGGACTAAAACTCAGACATACAATGTGTTCATGTTTTTTGTAGCCAACAAATACATTATGAGAGTCAGTAGTGCAAGTCATACTACAAACAAAATACTGACCAGTTTTTCTGCTGTATTACCACAGTTACTAAGAACGAGAAGTTTCCAGCCTGATATAGGAAATAATTCAAAAGGATAGTGATTTGGGAACATAATTTTTCAAAATATTCACATATCATGGGGTTTTTTAAATATTAAGGAAAAAATAGTGGCTTAACAAAAGTGGCTTCTACCCTATTAGATAACAGCATTATAAAAATGTTCTATTTTTGCACAAATAGTGGTTGCTAAAATATTGAGAACTTCTAGCATTTTTTTTAAGATATTGCATTTTTGCTACATCCATTCCTTCAATTCTTTTACAATTCTTTGCAAACAAAATCTTTTAAAAATATAAATACTCCTGAATAAGTTCCTTTATTATAGTTACTGATCTAACTACCTATCAAGTTCTTTCTTATGCAATTATATCGCATTATGCAAAATTTTGAAACAATCAGGCAATCATTTCTCTTTTAAAATTCAGTTTAGTGTTAAACTATCACTAAGATTGGAAGATCAAAAACATGGTTTCAAACATGTTGGTGGTATGAATTTAACAGCTTAGTATAATATCCATGACTATTTACATTTCCATTTTTTTTTTTTTTTAATTCCTGGCTACATGCTGGTATAAAAAAAAAACAAAAAAAAAAACACAACAACAAACTTATCCATGTATAAGAAAATGGATAACTACAGAAAGCCATGATTGTTTAACATTATTTATACCTTTGATGAATCTTCAATGCTCTTGTGCAAGTTTCTCAATTTAAGGTGGCAAGCAGCACGATTTAGATACAGTACTGGAATCTTATTATTTAATCGAATTGCCAAGTTATATGCATTTACAGCTGCAAGATAGTTTCCTGTTGAAAACATCTTACTATAAACATAACAAAAAGTAAAAAAAAGATTTTAAAACAATGATAAACAAATGGCTACCTAATATAAACATTTTGCATTAACCATTTTAAAACAAGTTTTTAAAGTTTTCCACTAAAAACTGATTATTTATGACATTTTTGCATATACAGTAAGCAACTGAGATGAAGTCTACTCTACAGTAATTTCATGCTGGTAATACAACACACTAACAGCCAATCTGGAAAAAAAGTAAATAAAAATAAAACAACTCACACCAAGGAAGTGGAGAAATAGAGCACATTTACATAGACATGCAATGAGAGATTCTTAAAACCAGAATTTTCTTGAATTGACCTTTCTGCATGAGACAGCATAGGATTTCACCTGCTAACTCCTAGACCAAGCCCACACCTTTTTTTGAACAGTTTTCCAATCTTAATTTAAAAAACACAACGAATGAGAAATCCATGACCTCTATATTATTCTAGCATTAGTATTTCCCTCAGTGGAAAAAAAACAAATACCGAATTAGATCCCACTCCACTTCTTAAGCTTCCGAGTCTCCAACTGCAATCCTGTTGCATACCACACAAGCTCCTAAGTAATATCTACTTTTGTAGAAGGCTTTCATCTTAGCCCTAAAGATTTCATAGTTTCATAGTTTTAGGGTCGGAAGGGACCTAATAGATCTTCTAGCCTGACCCCCCGCCAGGGCGGGAGAACAACAAAAAACCCTAAAAACAAAAACGGGACTCAAATGAGTCCAGCCAGGTAGGCATCCAGCCTCTTCTTAAAGACCCCCAGGGTAGGGGCCAGCACCACCTCCCTTGGAAGTTGGTTCCAGCTCCTAGCCGCCCTAACTGTGAAGTAGTTTTTTCGGATGTCCACTCTGTACCTCCTCTCCATCAACTTGTGCCCATTACTCCTTGTTATGCCAGCGGGGGCTAGGGGAAACAGCGTCTCCCCCAAACCCTTCTGGTTCCCCCTAGTGAGTTTACAGACGGTCACCAGGTCCCCCCTCAGCCTTCTCTTGTGGAGGCTGAATAGGTTCAGGTCCCGCAGTCTCTCACTGTAGGGTCTGCCCTGTTGTCCCCGGATCATGCGGGTGGCCCTCCTCTGGACCCTCTCCATGTTGTCCACATCCCTCCTGAAATGGGGCGCACAGAACTGGACACAATACTCCAGCTGCGGCCTGACCAGCATCGCATAGAGGGGGAGGATCACCTCCCTGGCTCTACTCGAGATGCACCTGTGGATGCACGACAAGGTCTGGTTAGCCCTGCCAACCATGACCTCGCATTGTCGGCCCATGTTCATCTTGGAGTCAATAATGACACCAAGATCCCTTTCCGCCTCCGTGCTTTCATAAAGCAGCAAAGAGAAGGAAGAGGATCCAGCATCTTCTGCTTTAACAGTTTTTCAGGGCCTTGGTCAGACAGGAATAAAAATCACAGAAATGCCTAATACCTGGAATGACAAGGTTCTTTGGGTGAATCTAATACCTTTTATTAGACCAACTTAAATAGTTGGAAAACAATTATTAAGCAAGCTTTCAGGTTCAAAAACCCTTCATCAGGCTAAGGAAGTTTCTGCAGTTGGTGTGTGCTCTTCCTCGATGGAATGAATAGTAAAGAAGCCAGAGGCTGGGCTGGTATGCATACAAGATAGGCAGTCAGTGAAAATGTAGATTGTATGCATATCAGCCCAGCCTCTGGCTTCTTTACTATTCATTCCATCCAGGAAGAGCACACACCAACTGCAGAAACTTCCTTAGCCTGACAAAGGGTTTTTGAACCCAAAAACTTGCTTGTTTTCCAACTATTTAAGTTGGTCTAATAAAAGATATCAGATTCACCCAAAGAACCTTGTCTGCCTATGTCCTTAGACCAACACAGCTACAACCTACACCCCTGTAATACCTGGAATAGGATCCAGTTCAGAGGTTGGCAATGTTTTTGGACAGAATGCCAAGCATATCAGCAATCTCTACTTGGAAGATGTTGGTGTGCCGGGGTGGATGGTGGAGAAGCTCTGAAAAGCCCAATCCTTGTTGTAGCAGTGCAGCTCTGGCCCCTTCCCCACCATCTTCCTGGAGGCACACATGCCAAGCAAAATGCCTTTACATGCCACGCTCTGGTATGAATGCTGGGAATTGCTAACCCCTGATCTAGTTTCTTATGTCCAGTTTGCATCTGCCTAGTTTCAGCTTCTGAAGTTCATATATTCCTTTTTTTGTCTCCAGAATTAAAGATCCATCTACTTTAAGTAATTTTATTCATATCTTGAATAAGGTCATATATTGGTTACTTGTAAAATAAGCAGAAAAGCAGTAACAGAAAACATTTTACTTGGAAAGTTAGAGGGCAAACTGGAAAGGTTCAGCTTGCTCTAGCAAACAGAATCATTACTTAACTTTTAAAATAGAAGAGCATGCAATTATGTTTCCTATTTGATTTAAAATACATCTTGAAATGAGTTCTAACTCACTTTCCTTTATCCTTTAACCAGTCTGGGTTTTTCTCCTCTTCTTTTAAGTCATCAAGCTCAGAAAAGTCAGCGTTCATTGCTCTTCGAGCCTCTGCTTGCTTATACAGCCACTATGATAACACGTGTACACAACACGTAAGCATGGTTTCTATAAGAATTACTTTTTCATGTTTGTTTTTATTTTGTTTTCAATCCTTTCACTCACTCCTTCAAGTATGACTTAATTATCCCATATTTGGTAGACATGCGTGGTTAGTAATTCAAGAAAAGAAAAGCTGCAAGACTTCCTGTATATTTTGTTTCTAAATACACCCCAGGGAATTATGTGCAGAAAAATTCAAAATTATACACCGAGTCCCGGGGGCTACATATGGCAATACACAGTCAACCTGGCCTAGCCTGGCCTGCACCTTCGAACCAAACCAGGCAGGCTCCATGCCAGCATATGTGGCTCACAGCACTGCAGACAAGAGCTGTGCATCATCGGGCTGAGAGGACTTGCTGCCTCCAAGTGAGGCTTCCAGCACTCCAGTGGGAAGCCACATGTGGGGGCACGGAGGTGTGCATCATTGGGCCAGGCTGGCTCCATGCCTCCACGTGCAATTTCCCACTGGAATGCTGGAAGCCCCACATGGAGGCGCACAGCCGACCAGCCTGGCCCAATGGTACATGGCTCCCACCTAGTGCCATGAGCCGCACATGCTGGCACAGAGCCAGCCTGGTTTGGGTTGAAGGTTCATGCCAGCAGGCTGGCCAGGCCATTTCTGTGCTACCAAGTATAGCCTCTGGGGGAAAACAGTGGCATGTGGCAGGTCCCCCCCCCCAAAATAAATCTACTGCCCTGCCCTGCCTGGTCTCCTGCAGGCAAGAGCTCCTCTCCCCACTTCCCAGCTGTCCACTCACACACCACCACACTTGGTGCCTCCACAGAGCTGGATGCAGAGCCTGCCCTGATTAAATTATGCAGTTATGCACAGTCATTTGTTTTATGCACACAATTGTGCGGCTGCATAATTACATAATTCCCCAAGGTGTATCTAAATGAGAAGTAAGAACAACCAGATTTCTCCCATTTTAACTTCCATCACCAACCATATCGTTACTCGTATTTTGGTAGTTTTACTTAGTTTAATAAGACAATAGAGGACTGAATTCCACAGATTTCAGTCACTCATCATGAAAGAATAGCACAAAAAACAAAAACCCTAAAAAATTAAAAACATCCATACCTCCTCCTCTTCTGCTACTCGGGATTCTCTGAGAGCTGTAGGAAAGACCCGAGGTGTAAAGTTGATTTTAATAGCACCAGCAGTTCGAGGAGCAGGGAAAGACTCCTCTTTCAACTTCTCTGAAAATATATTTCCTGTAACTGCAAGAACAGAAATGGTATATAGAAAAGTAAAGATAAGTTCTCTTTCTTGTTCTCTAATCACATTTTGAAGTACAAGTTAGATGTATACCTACAGGCTTTTGTTTGTTTGCCTGGGTTTTTTTTGAGAAAGTAGTTCTAAAAACGTTTAATCATGCAATTTTATTAAAGATGTTTGCTAATGATATCATCAGACAAGTAAATCCAGAAGGTACAAAACCTTTATACATGTTGCATTTCCTATTAATGTATTTTAGCTTTAATGTGGATATCAGATACAGGAAAAGATTTAAACTTTGGAAAATTATGATTACACTGAAAGGTATCTGTAGAGTTACCCAATCACTTTTAAAGCGCACATTAAACTGCATATCGTTTAATGGTCTTGAGGTGCTTCAGCATGAACTTGTTTCTCTGTTAATGAGAGAAACAACAATCAATATTATAGAAAAATCATGTTATTGTTTTGCATACCGTGTTTGATGCTGAAGTTCTCTAAAAACATTATAAAGAACATGTATATACTGTGTGTGTGTGTGTGTGTGTGTGTGTATATATGGCTAAACTTATTGGCTGTAAGCAACTAATACTGCTTGTGACACTCATTGTAACACCCAAGACTACAAAAATGACATATTTCGTAAGTGGTAATAGCTTGAATATAAGGGGTCCAGAAAAACTGAACTGAGCTCTAGGTGTAAAAACTAGAAGCATAAAAGTTATGTATTCAAATTTTAAATATTCATAAATCTGTTTTAGTTCACTTTTCTGAAGAGAATAATGGAGGATAATGCCAACACTTTCTCTTGGTAAAAAACCTCTTACCACATTATGCTGACAGAGAAAGAAAGCTCCAAAAAAGGAAAAGAAAGAGGGAGAACTGAGAACTATAATTTACCCTTCGTCATACATACAGATCTCAAAAGATTTCAATGGCAGCTAAGATGTCATATATATATATAAGCTCAACATATTAATTGAAAGTAAACAAGAAACAAAAACATCTGTAGTCAAAGAGAAGAATAACGGGTTCAGCGTGGAACAAAAACAAAATACACTAAAAATGCCTAGAAACATTTAGGAATTACATTTAGCCTGGAAATGGAGACAAAAACGTTACTCCTCTAATATTACCTTTTGCAGGTAAACTTGTATTCTTGTGAGTTCCTTCCCTCAGAGCCATACTTTTATTTATTTTTTGGTTTTTCTTTTCTGTTTGTTTCCTTTCTTGATGCACTCTCTCTTCTCTCTGTTTCTCATTTCTCTGATTTTTCCAAATCTCCAGCTCCTCAGTAACCTTTTTTCTCTCTTCTTCTTTCAGCTCTTCAATTCTTTTTCTCTCTGCTTCTTCTAGCTGTTTGAATTACAGAGGAGTGAACATACATCATACTTGGAGAAAATTAGAGGAAGAGAAATAAGTGACATCATTAGCTTCCAAGCCTATATTCCGAGCATAACACTGTTGCTAATATGAGAGAGCAGACATATTTGGGAAGGAAGCATCATGGGACCTGGTTGTTCTTTGACAGTAGCACCAATTCCATCTTTGTTTCAATAAGAGACCATGGCTCTAGCAAGATATTCAGGAATTCTGTGCTTCTAGAGCTACTATATCCTTTTGATTAGGCCCTGGTCACTTATGATTACAAAGAATTCTGTATCACCATTCATGCAAGTAAGGGTTTTGCCCCATTATCCTGGCTATATTCCAGTTTACAAAGTGTTAAAAAAAAAAAAAAATACAATTTTGGGGTCAATTATTCCTTACAATTTAAAAAAAACAAAACACCTTATTACCCAGGTAGCATGGCTATCACATTACCAAAACCATTCCTACAATTTTAAAAGATGTAAACATCATTCTTAGGGTATTTTTAAAAGCTACTGTACAAATTAAACAGTACCCAGATGTAGCATCGCTCTGAATAATTAATTTGAAGAAGGAACACCATAGAGTTCTCTTATATTTCATGAGTAATCTTAACAACAAAATACATGGAATAGAGGAATTGGAAGGGACCTCAGACGTTCATCTAGCCCAGGGCACTCAACTTTTGGCCCACGGGCCAAATCCAGCATCATGACATCCAACCCACAGGAATCCCTGCAGATCAGAAGAATTGGCAGCTGAAGTGGGAGAAGCTCTGTGCAGCTGAGTCCAACCCAACCTGGGCCATTGCAGCAAAGTGGGCTCAGAGCTGGGTCTGTTAGCTGGACATCAGGATCAAGCCAGGCTACTCCCCCACTCCATCCCACAGGCTTCCAGATTGGGTCTGGGTTGTTCCTCCCCTATCTCCATCTTACACATCTGGATCAGGGCCACTCTGCTCTGCCCCATTCCCCCCACTTTCCTCTCCACTCATCCAACTGGGAACCAGCCTGCTCCCTGCCCCCACCAGCAGATGGATCAGGGTTGGGCTGTGCACCCACCTGTGACTGGAAGGAGTTCGGTCTGTCAACACTGTGCCAGATCCAGCCCATGGCTGGACTTGACACTGCCCATCCAGCCTGCAGGGCAAAAAGTCTAGGCATCACCGATCTAGTCCAACCCCCTGGTCCATGCCAGAATCATCCCTGACTGAACTGTTACTTGACTCAAGTTATCTCAAGTAGTCAGCAAGCATGGCACACAAAAGAAAAATGAGCGAATAAAAATCTTGCTTATAAAATAAGCACTTTCTGCACATGGAGGTGTTCAGGAATGGACGTAAACAACTAGCAGTGGAAACAAGTGATATTTGAAAATTGCCAGCATGATATTCCAGCACAAATGTGAATAAAATGTTTCAAGAGTCCATGTTGCTTAATCAATACAAAGTAGTAGCTTTAGCTTTTTCATGCTGTGTCAAATGACTGCAGTCCCAATTCCCTTCCAACTGCCAACCTCTTCTCTGAATCTCCTCAACAAAAAGATCAATTTATATTGAAAATGCTGACGATCACATCTGTACTTCAACTTCTTCTTGGGTACAATACCCATGTCTAGCAGCAGCTGCAGATCCAGAGAGGGTGCAGTGGCATAGAAGCATCTTCTTTCAATTGACAATGCCACATGAGCAGCTGCCAGGGGCTCTTTATGTTTTTAAGTCCCCAAATAAGGTAAAACTCATTCCTCTTTTCCACTCACCTCAGCAGCATCTCCTTTCCTCTTCCCAATTCATCGCTGTCCCTGGCTGCCCTGGGAACAGAGGTGGGGAGCCTGATTCAGCCAGGGATGGAGGCAGTGTCAGGCAAGTTCTTCCTCCTTGTTCAGTTTCCCAGGTACACATGGGGAAGGGAATCCATCTGCTGTTTCTGATTTAAGCCTGGCTGGAGTAGGGCAGGAGCAGTGCTGAAGCTTCCCTCCCCTACCCTCACCCCCACAGCAGCTAGGGAGAACAGCAGCAGTGGGCAAGGGAGGAGAGGAGATGTGCTGCTGTGCACAGAGGGGAAGAGGTAAGGAAGGGAAGGTTCTTACCTGATTAATGGACTTAAAAAAAAAAAAAAAGAAGCCAAAAAGAAGCAAAAAAAAGTCACCAGTTGCTTTTCT
>NW_005841888.1:3740970-3754476 GCF_000455745.1 Alligator sinensis
GGGGGGGGGCGGTGTCTACCTGCCCCAGCTGCCAAGTCAGAAGGTTGGAAACAAAGGTGCAGGGATCCCTGCAGTGCCTGTCACTGCTCCCATACACCCCTTTACAAAATCCTGGATCTCCCCATGACTGGCAGTATAACAAATGTACAAGGAAAGGAGTGATGCAGCTCACTACACCTCAAAAGAATGAGATGAAACCTGACTCTGCACTTGTATTAAGGGCTTCCCACAGTCAACCCAGCTGCAAATAGGCTGGCAGTAATTTGGCTGGAGAAGAAGAAACAGATGTGATATCAGCCACATAATTCCCACCAGCTCTAATAGCTGCTTCACTAGTGAGGATCTTGGATCTTTTTTTTGATAAGGGGACTATAGTCAGAAATTCCTCCTCTCCACATCCAATAATACATTATAGTGGTTTTGATATTTTAAGCAGCATATTTAACCAAACAATTATGAGGCTGGTTGACAATTATTTTTCTTATATTTATTTATCTAAGGTCACAAATAAATTTACCTTCATTGTGGCCTCCAATGCATATTTTTTATGTTCTTGTTTTTTAACAGCTTTTGCTTTCATCTCCTTTTTTGCCTTCTCTTGGGCTTTCAGGACAGCATTCTCTCTTATTTTCTGCATTTTTTCCTTGTCAGCTGGAAGAAAACCATTTGTAGTAATTTAGGACTAAGATTTATGTTATCTACTGTGTTTAGGAAGACAGTATTTTTCTCATCAATGGATCTGAGTCAGGCTGGTAAAATGTAAGTCAGCAGATTCCCAAGAGGCAGTCTTCTCTCAAACTTACTTTTAAAAGAAGCAACATTGGCTTTACATAGGCATTGCATTTATGTTTTTAAGGGTAAGGTGTACAAGACTTATGATCAGTAGAAGTGTTTAGTTTTTCTTAGTCCTATTAAATATATTCTACAGAGCTGGGTACCTGAACAGTATACAGAACAAGACAGACAAAGTGAAACAGAAAATACAAAGTGAACTTAATTGTCCAAGATATCAGAAATACAAAAGAGGAAACAAATCAAAAGTAACAAAAAATAGTGAAGTAAGGTTTCTAATCTAAAACCCGCCAAAAACCTAGGTTCTTTATTTCACATATTGCACACATCAAATGTTAATTTTTACACTGGTGCTACCCATAAATTTTACCACATAGATGACATAAAAGAGGCTTATGGGCTTCAGACATATATGAATATGGATATGAAATAATTCTAACATTCAAAACAAACCAGAGCTGTTCAACAAACATTTAGTTTTGAAATCCATGCATGTCTAATGATCAGTGTAGAATGACTGTCCATTACTTATTCTTTTCTGTTCAAATATACCTATTTATTTGAGCTTTATACAGCCATAAATAAGCCTGAAGTGATGATAATAATATGCAATAGAAATTAGATGCATTTTCATTAAGCTGGCAATGAAGAGCCACACTTTTTTTTTTTTTAAGTTAACCTAATAAAATGTCTTCTCACAATGGCAGAGAATATTCCAGATATTTACTATAACTACATTGCATGGATTTCTGGTTGTTCTCGACATGTTGCTACAGGGCAAGAATTAGTTGTCTTTGTCAATCTGTTTCTCATAAAAGTTATATGAATTTTGTTGCTGTGTGTTGTTAATGTGTTCATTCAGGGTTGAGGTTCATGAAAGGAGCACACAAGACTGGCTGTGTATGGATGTTTTTTAAAAAACAAAACTTAAAACTATAACGTACTCTTTGGATGTATTACCCATGTATTTAACATGGCAGGCACAGATCTTTCTCCTTAACTCCAACCTAACACATTTTTGCATAGATATTTACTTCTATTTTTGTGACTGTTCAATGTTATTGCAAAAATTACTGCTGCAACAAAAGACACTGCAAACGAACAAGTCACTCTGGCCTCTGCTTACTTGGATAACTATATCTTCTGCTGTCATCTTTTTGTTTGTTTCTGGGTTTTTTTCTGGGGAATTTACATAACACTGGAAATAACCAATTTGGCTCCAACAGTAGTAATATACAGCCAACTATAAAATAATTTTACATAAATTATTGAGGAGAAAAGATTTGATGTACTTTTTATTTTTATTTATTTATTACATAACTCAGGGCTGTCCAGCTTCAGTGACACTAGGGGCTGCATGCCATACTGGTCACATATCACACGGTCTGCACACCTCATGGGCTCCCAAGGACCCTCTCTCACAGCCAGTACAAACCCCCACATCTGCCACTGCCATGCCACAATCCCCCAAACACTGTTACACAAGCAGTGTGAGCTACATTTCACAGCTGAGAACTTACTATTTTCCATAACCAGGGATTCCCAGGTGGCTGCTTCTTTTTTATATAAAGTGAAGAAAACTGATCCATTCTCAATCTTTGCTGTACTACTGGTATCATCAATGGGAGCATATAGAATGGCTTCAAATAAAAATGGAGGGACATTTACCTATAAAATAAATATAAACATGTATTTGTTTTTTATAAAATATATATGTAAAAGTTTCTTAAAACACTCATTAAACAACTAACTCCCTACTGAATATTTTAGATGTTTAGCAAATGTTTCCTCATAAGTACCAAGACAACCACAACAGCTCATGAAAGATAATCTACTAACAAGAATGTAATTTTCTCTGAAAGAGATTGTTTGTAGTAGCTTAATCTAACTCATTATATAAGTATCAAAGATTAGCATTTAAAACATGCTATATTTTTATTGTGCAATGGGAAATGCTGAGTAACAACGGATAAATTATTGCTGCAGTGACAATACAAATCAGTATATGCCAGCAAATACTCATGGTATCAACACCAACAACTAGTAGTATTACCATGACACTATAGGTATACTATTATACAAACATAGGCTGAGTCACTGCTTCACAATTTATTCCAGTCATACTTTAGTCATAAAAAACTGCAGCCAATAATGCACAAAACCTATACAGCTAAGCATAAAAACCCCATAGGGACACTGTCAGATACATTTAAAAAAACATGTTTAACAGAAGATAAAACTATGTATATAGTTTTGCATTATTGTGTGACAACATTGTAATCGGTTTACCTTTGTAGTAAAGAAAAGGGGATTTTCAAGGACATAATGCGTTAGGCACCAGATTCTGCCCCCCAGTACTACAGCTGCAAATAAGAACAGAATTTGGCCAATGGATTACAAATTACTGGCTAATCTAATTTTGCCCAGAATCCCGAGTTAAACCTGTATATGATCAAGGCCAATAATAAAAAGAAAAATAAATATCTTGCTCTCTTCATTTCCTGGCTCCAATCACCTGATGTGGGTCAGAGATTACTCCCCTTCCGGGTGCAGATGTGGGGTGGGGTGCAGTTGCTCTGCTTAAACTGTAAAACCTTCCCCCTGAGAGGAAAAGCAGCATTCCTCTTTAGGAAGTGCTGAGGTAGTCAATTGACTTCATGGATCATTATAGTGTACCCCAGGGGCTGTCAATCAGGGGTACACATACACCTGGAGGTACTTTGCAAGTCTCAAAGAGAACGCAGGGCCAAGCAGAGATCCCATGCTGCTGCCTCACAGGAGCAGGGCCGCACAGACACTGTGCTGCCGCTACTCTGCCACTCGCACCCTGGGGGTACACTTATTAAAAAAAGGTTGAAATTCCCTGGTGTACCCAATTCCTGCTCATCTCGGGTGCCCATGACCCTCTCCTTTTTAAGGGTCTTGATGTTCTGTTAATCAGACTGCCCTTTCTCCTGCAGTCTATTAGCCATTCCTGGGAAAATCTCTTCGGTTTCAGAGCCCTGTCTTGACTTCAGTTCCAGCTAAAATCCTCAACTCAGGTGTGATAACATTAACATTAATCAGGTGAACATCAACTCATGTGGAAATGATTGACCGTAAAGAGTTGGAGGCACTGTCAAAATGTTTGGGAAAGCTAGATTCTGTTTTATGAATGAAGAGATTGCCATTTCACTATAATGGACTATGAGACTAATATCTTTTGCCTACTTCATTGTGTTTTTTAAACCCGATGTATCTTCTAGCAAATTAGTGCAGGTTCCAATTAAGTTGCATTCATTCTTGCTTCCCTCAAATAAAACAACACAGCTCTAGACACCTAGCAGGTTAATAAAGCTTCTCGTTTCTTTTTACCTGGAGAAAAAGATGTGTTGTTTTATACGTGATGATGTTGCACGGCACCATCTGCCCCCTCCCCTTTTCAAAATCCTAGATCTACCCATGACCCCCGTCAAGTCATCACTGCTCCCCCTTACAGGACGGGCGGGCGGGCCGCGCCTGGAGCTCGCGGTCGCCTCGGGGCCTGCGGGCTCCGCGAGGCACCGCCCAGGGAAGCTCGGGGCGGCGGCGGGGGAGGGTCCAGCCTCCTGCCGCAGAGGGGACGGGAGGGCAGGGCCCGCTCAGGCCACCCCACCTTCAGGTATTGGTCGGTGCAGAAGATGTTGGCCGGAGCGACGCGGACCCCGTGCAGCGACAGCGACACGTACACGGCGGCGTCCGTCTGCCGCCAGCTGTAGTCCCGCAGCCACACCGGCATGGCGCGCGGGCGTTGCTAAGGGCGCTCTCCGCGTTGCTAAGAGAGGCCCCGACTTCCACTGCGCTCCCACGAGCACTTCCGGGGCCGCTGCATGCTGGGATATCGCCCCACGTAGCCCCGCCCCCTGGGGCGCGGTGCATGCTGGGACGCGCAGTCTCCAAGGCCCGGCGGGGGCTGCTGTTGCCGGCTCGGGGCTGTTGCGTCCCGGGCACTTTGGAGCGCGCGCGAAGGGGCTTGTGGTGCTGGCCCTGCCGGCAGTCACAGTCACCGCACACGGGGCGGGTCACACATGACGGGCTTCTCCCTCTAAGAGCTCCCGCGGCCCCAGCTGGATTGGAGGCAAAGCGCGGAATTGCAGAGAGCCAGCCCCAGGCGCCACGTTTGAAAGCACTGCAGCCCCCGCTGCCGCGTCCGGGCCGGCTCGGCAGCACCCAAGAGCAGGAGCAGGGCTCGGGCCGTACCGCATCGCTTCCCTCCAGGCTGCGGCGGAGCCCGGCTCCCGGGGCAGCTCCGTTCCCCGGCCCAGCTCGGCCCGTTTTCCTCTGCAGTGCCTTAGGAGCTGGAGCCGTGCCAGACTCGGCTTCTCTCAGCTGATGAGTCCAAGGACAAACTGGATCAGCTGTGCAGGAATCTACATGCAAAAAGTGCAAAGGGACCTGAATCTCCCACCTTGTCCCCCTGCCCTTTGGTCCCCCTACACCACATGAAGGGGCTGACTAGGGGTAACGTATTTCACTTCGTGTTTGTTTTAAATGTGTACAAAAGCTACATATGCCAGTCCTTGGAAAGCAACTGGAAATTGCTTTGGGACACATTATGTAAGAATACTGATCTAAAGACATGCCAATGTTTTTTCCAATTCTTCTGTTCAAGCCTCTCTTGCAGCAGAGTGAGATGTGTCTTTTCAAAGCATATAATTGTGAGGGAAATAGAAAGTGTTTTGAGGATTAGAGTCTAGATTAAACAAATCCTACAATAAACTTCATGCAGGTGGATCCATGTTCCCATGCAGGACCAGTTAAAAGACTGAGGCCTTAAATCAGCTGTTCACAACCCCAGATCATGACCCAAATGAGGGTCATGGGGGCAATGCCAGCAGCACCACACAGAAAAGATTAGCAATGCCTAGTGCTGGGAGCTCCCGCCCCCAGGCCACTGCTGCACTCCACTCCCAGCAGCACGGCATGGAAAAAAAAGGGTGGGAACCACTGCCTTGGATCCCCATTGTTGCAACTGAGGACCCCCCTACACCAGGTAAAAGCATAATTAGATCTAATGTGTGATCCACACAATCACACCTCCCCCCAGGAGGCATGACTGTTGGATTGTGCAGTAGATCTAATGGGGCCTTGATGCTGGTATCAGCAAGAAGCAGGCTCCCGTGGCTGGGAGACCCCTTTGCCTAGCTCCACATCAGCTCACGTGGCCTGCGGAGTGAGGGCTACATGTTCCATAGCAGAAGAAATTATATACAAGTCTGGTGATTTTAGGAAGTTTGAAAAACAATGCCTTATTCAGCTCATATGCCGTATGGAAACAGTCTATTATACAGTAACAAAACCCCAGACCTTACCATGAGACTACAATATTAGTTGCAAAGTCTATGGAAAATATTTTGTTTTTATAAATATGTTTATATTTTTATTTTTATACTTTCTATACTACTATAGTCAAGGTGAATTGACAAATACAATCCTACAGCAGATGTGGGTTAACTTGCTTACAAAGATAATAAGATCAGGCAGAGTTCTGCTTTTCATCACTTGCACTTTAAGCGACATCAGATGGAATGCAGCTCTTCTTATCCCAAGTATGTTTCCATAACAGACAGACTGTTGTTAGTTTTATAAATACTGAGGAGTGGGGGAAGGAAGGGGGAGACTAAAACTATCAAGCACTTAGAATAGATCTAGTGATACACTGAAACTTCCAGATGTCCTCTAAAGGTAATTAGGTCATACTTGCAATTCCAGATATGGCCTTCAGTAGTCAATTTTGCATTCTCTCTTTCATAAATTCAGGAGCTAATTTGTGAACTGTTGCTAGAGCTTCTTCAAACATACAAACAAAACAGCAACACGGTCACTGCCAAAACAATGGAAGGAAGGTAATCAGAAGGAAAAACTAAATCCAGCCAATGTCCCTTGGAAGTCAAACCAAACACGTTGGAGAAACTCATGCTCTATGGATTTGCCACCACTTGGCTATGTTTTAGGAGTATACAGTTATCTGGAACTAGTTACAAAAATAGAAAAGAACCCAAAAAGTCTTTCTTTGATGCATCTTTCTAATGTGACCTAGAGAAACTGAGCAGCCCTGCACACACAAGCTTGAATTTCTTCTTTTTTCACTTTAGATGTTAAGTTAGTGTCTGTGGGGGATAACCAGATTTCATTTTCTAGCATTTTTGCTCATTTATCTTTTCAAAGCACTGTTCAAATAGCAAACATCTTATGAAAGCTACATATGGTTGTTTATTTTAGCGACATAATCGGGTATAGCAAGGGTTCTAATAATTTTGAAGAGCAAGAACATCTTAATGGGAACTTTCTGGGAACCATCTCCTCTGCCCCCCCAACTTGTCAACATCAGCAGATTCTTGCCTGGAAAAAGACAGTGGACTGAAATCTGGGAGATCAGATTTAAATTCATGGTTCTGGGATAAAATAATAATCAGTGTGCTGCAAAGGTAAAAGTTTTCATTGTAAGTCAACAAGACTTAAACTCCTATGTCACTCTTTAAAAAAAAAGGTTATTTAGACGCACATTAAAGTTTCTGTCATATGGCCTTTGGCACATCACTTAATAGCATTACAGTATAACATTGACTGGGTGTTTTCCCATTGACGTGAACAGGAACAAAATAAGATGTTTATTCTGTCTATGCCCTCTGCTCCCTAGCTTCACACCAGGAATGGAAATACTTCCCTACCACAGAGAAATATGGGAAAAATAAAATGATTCTTGTTATGTGTTCAAATATAACAAGCTGGGTATAAGAGAGGTAAATTAAAATATTTTTTTAAAGCGTCTTACCTATGTATCCTGGAGCAGTGGAAAAATGAAGAGGTTTTGCTTTGTTTTGTTGCCTAGCAGTGTTTATGCTGAAATTTATATTGAAATATGCAAAAATAAAATATGTATCGATTCAAATCTATGCACTGGGGAGCTATGGCTTGAGCTTGGTGGGCTCATTCATAAAAAAAGTGTCCTAATTCTATCTTGAACACTGCCATTCTTTTTAGATTGCCAAGATACAGTCTGGTTTAAATAAAAAAGCATACATCCATACAATCAAAAGAGAAATACCGGAGATAAAATACTCATTACTTATTCCTTGCATAAGGAATATATGTATAATTTTGAGAAGGACAGGCTTTAATTATGATTATATGCATTTCTTCTGTGTAATTTAGTTACACCAAGTATCTCCAATGTATAACATTTAACAAAAACAACCCATTTACTTGGGAACTGGAGGTTTTAAATAAAAAAAAGAAAAAGAAAATAATTCATAGGAGACCTTCAATAAACTATACTGATTTAAATTTTAGTAAATTAACCAAGGACTGCCACTTTATAGACCCTTAATCAGAGAGCAACTGGGCTATGTGGCAGATCTCCACAAGTCACAAAATGCCAGTATGTCATGGATACTGGCCTTTCAGTTTTCTACCCTTCTAGCTTATTTGCATAGGTGACCTAGCTGTGGCTCAGTGGTTCACACCAAATTAAAATGCACAAGATTTGCCAGATTGGACAAGACTAATGCTCATGCAGGCCAGTATTCCTTCCCATTCCTCCCCTCCCCCTGTGTTAGAATCACAGGAAAGCACAAAAAACTCTGTAGTAAACAGTTAAAGGGCAATATGCCAATGATAAAAGTTTATTCCTTTTTCCTATTCTTTTCTCTACCTGAAAGGATTTGGATGTATATCCCTACCACCTTTTTAATTATTTACTATTACAATTCTGGATCTTCTAGTTACCAACAAAATATCCATCCTTTTACCAGAACTTAATTTCCTATGGCAAGGTATCTAGGTGAAAAGTATTTCCTTGTGTTGGTTTTAGGTGTGTACCCTTTCTATTTCATAGCATGTTCCTTGGTCTGGCTCCTTCTAAATATCCAACCCAGCCATAGTGTCCATTTGAAAAAGAAAGATGGAAGCTTCAGAGATGCTTTTTATTCTAAATAATGCTTTCTTGAGTATGATCCAGGATGCTTCTTGGGATGATGATACTAGGGTTTTGAGCACTGTTATTGGTGAATCATTGGTTTTACTTTTGTTATTTTCATGTTTTATATTGACACATTTACCAAGCAAAGTGCAGGAGCTTTATAAAAATAATAATTCTTGCCACTTCACATGCTCAAAGAACTCTACAACTACTCGGAGACAGATAGTGTCTGATGTCCATAAAAGCGGGATACAGGTCTAAAAAGTTTACAGCAAGGGTTGTCAACCAGGCGTATGCATACCCCTGGGGGTACCTGGGAAGGCCCCAGAAGGTATGCAGCAGTGGCGCAGAGAAGTGGAGACACTTCCGGTTTTACTGGCAGCACTTTTGGTTTCACCGCCAGTGCTTCCGGTTTCACCACAGGGGACTCCCTGCTTCTCAACCAGCCACAGGGGGTACACTAACCAAAAAAGGTTGAAAACCTCTGCCTTACAGCATTATAACATCTGCTCAGATGTTGTTCTGAGCTAGCGTCTATCTAGAAAAGGGGTGTCAAACTCATCTGATCCCACAGGCAAGATGAGCGGTACAGGACTGGTCTGTGGGCCAAATGAATGGCACATTGCTGGTCCCATGACCCCCCCAGTGCTGGATCCAGTTTATGTGGCACCTATTCTGGCCAGTATGGGTCCTGTGCTGCATGCAGCACCTGCCTGGGATCAGATGGACTGAGGGCTGCATGCAGCACAGGTCCTGAACCAGCTGAAGCAGGCGCCACATGCTGCATAGATCTCGAACCAGGCAAAGCAGGCACCGCATGCTGCACAGGTCTTAGGCTGGTGAGAGCAGGCAACGTATATGGTGCATATCTAAAGCCCTGCACACAGGGCTAGTCCAGCACGCACTACATGCTGAGTGTGAGTTAACTATGGACCCAGAAGCAACACCAGGGGCCAGATGACAGGGCTCTGCAAGCCAGATTTCACCTGCAGGCTGTATCTTTGACACACCTCCTCTAAAAGAGTAACCTCTAGAAGAGGAGAAACAACTAAGAGGTGATGGTGCTCTCTAGCATGGTGCCACATTAGTTAAACTTCCCAAAAAGATACTGCCTCGTGCACTGTCAGGGTAATGAGATTTCACCCTGGCTCAGGGTTGGGCCTTAACCAATTTAACAAATTAAGTTTAGTTTGAACAATTAATTCTCTGCACAAAATCAACAGGATTTTTTCCCCTCGGAAATTAGCTTTATTTTGAAAGAAACTGAAGCCGAACAACAGGAAAAGCAACAAAGTTACATGCAGCATTTGAGAAAACCTGCCATATACATTTTCTATCAAAGCAGGATCTACATTCTGATAAGCAGCATACACCTCCTACTAGACAAACATGACAATTATAACATTTTTTCTGGTTTTAAAAACAAGGTGTCAACAATATTTATAAGCTCATGTTATGCATCCTATGCAAGGCAGTAGATCTGTAGCTTGCCTTAATTTTTTAATGCAACTTTAACACTGAAAGGGAAAAGGCAAACAAAGGACAAGTCAGAAAGCATGAAAGACATAGAATACCCAAGTCTACACATGCAAGTTGTGAGAAATGATTGCTAGTAAAATTTTAAAAATCCACAATCACCATATTTTGCATTTTAAAGCTAAAAAAAATCACTATTACCTAATGAAAGAAAAAACAAATATAAAAAAGCTGAAAAGTACAATTATCCTCTGCATATTACATGGAAGTTCAAATTTTAACCTGATTTTTGTTGGATATCCAGATATACTAGAGAAGGCAAATGCCTGAAAATATAAAAGACATTCCTTGGCACTATCAATATTTTTGTTTAATTCTTCATAAATTATAATACTGAACATTGAGTATTGCTTAAATTACGTTTCTCTGCACCAAAATAATCTTATCCATGACTAAAAATCCAAAAGAATATAAACCTCCTTTCTCTGAAACTTCAGTCACATCTCAATCTTTTTTCCACTCAACATTCACCCTCAGTTATCACTGACACAGAAATTCATGAAACACTCTTCAAAAAGAAGGAGAAGATGAAATAATTATGGAGTCAGCCCCAAGAGTTAAAGCATTTTTCAATACCAGACAGTAACTGAAATACACGATATAGGCGAAACTCAGAAATGCAAGAAAGAGGTATTTCTTAAACTCTTGGGATGTGTCATTTCTGCAGATGGCTGTACAGGATTGTACACCTAGATGAGCCAAAATACAGAACCATATTAATACTTCCTATGCTATGGGCTGAGCACTCCCAGTCCATTGAGTTAAGGGTTGGGACACACAGAATTTCACAGGATCAAATCCTAAAAGTACTTATGGCCTGAGTAGGACCCTTTATTATGATTTTCATACAGCAAAAACACCACCCTACAAGAAATACATCTTATGTAAACTAGAGAACACTCACATTCAGAACATAGCACATCATAGTTATATTGCCTAGTTTTAGAGTTTGCTTTAAGTACACTTAATTCTCTCTAATTTTAAAGAATAAGCTATTCTAATATAGCAAATCCTGAAAAAACCTTGGAATTAAACCATTATAAGAATAAGTTTAAAATACATCAGCATCAACTGCCTCCTGCCTTTTTAAGTCTATGTCCAGTAGGTAAAAAAAAAAAGGTTTTTTAAACCACAAACTAAGTGATATAATTGGATTGTCACACCTGTTATATACAACCAAATGTGCACCCATTTGTCAATGATACATAAAGAAAATCAAAACAAGACACACTTAATAGCAAAAATGCAAAGATCACACTGTACATAAATGCTGTGTTTTGAAAAGTATTCACTGTATTAGTTATCATGAATTGCTACCATCTACCACACCGCATTCTAGCAAGAATACCAGGCCAGCTACCAATCCATAAACAATAATGTTTCACATACTTCATAGAGTAGCTTAAAACACATCATGATATGAAATAATTTGTATTACATAGTAATTTAATCCCTTGCTATAGGGTTCATGTTGGACAAAGTCTGGAAACTTTTTTCCAATTTGAATTACATACATTAACTTTGCCACACACCACAGCACTAATGCATGTATTACTTCAGACATGCTCTAATTTATAACCAAAAAAAAAAGTTGTTGCAAAAATACATGTCACCAATGTGGAACACATTCAAGATTGTATAAAAGTACTGAACTGATATCCCAAAACAGGTATATGTAAGCAGTACATAAGGAAGGACTAGTTTTAATATGAAACAGTCATTTAAGTCACATACAACATGATAAGAAGCATGACTTTCTTTTTTATAAAATGTTACACAGCTACTTTTACTGGCAGGCAATTATATATAAAATGAGAAGATATTTTATGCAGAAGTTATTCATTTCTATCAAGTTGGAAAAAAGAGCAATGTTAAAAAAGGTGCTAAATGTGAACACCGTTGATTTTTTTAAAATCTCAAACGGAAAAATGCAGTCAATTTAAGAATCTCTAAAAAAATGATCAAGTTCAAACAAAGGCCCTGATCCTGCAAACACTCTGAGTGTTAACTGTAGGCATGTAATTCCATAGACTATATTAGAATGACTCATGCTCAGGGTTAAGTACATCTCAAAGTGCATTTTACAGTATTGTTATATAAGCAACAATTTTATACAGATTTAAAATTATGCTCTTCTTTGAACAACCCTGAAAATTACACATTTTAAACACAGCAAACACTAAAGATGTTATAACACTACTTTCAACTTCTCTACTCCCTTTCATCTGCAATTATCATATAACTAAACTTCTCAGCACTCATATGAAGTAAGTATTACTCCTATGTTATGGATGAAGAGTGAGATGGACAATATACAATGTAGATCATACATTGAATTTGTCTGAGATTACAGAGAGATCAGTAAGAGAAAAGGATGGGATTTTTGACACCCATTTTCCTATCCCATCACTAATTACAAAACAACAGGGTACATTAAATATCTGCACATTTAAAATGGTCTTAGGCAAAAACAAGCATATTAGTAGTAAAGGCTGTTTAAACATGTTTCCAGGTATTTATTTTACCTGTGATAAAGTTCAATAGTTCGGGCAATACAGCCATGCTACTGCAAAATCATTCTATCCAACAGCATTATGAGCCATTTAAAAACGATGTGGGATTGATCAGCATCCTCCATTTTCCACAAAAAAAATCTTCAGGTTTGCAGATTTACAAAATCCATACACTATTTTGGCATACAGCACCAGTACAATCTAAAATATCAATATTGAAAGGTTAACATGGTACCTCAATATAAATGGTTTAATGAAAAGTATTAAAAAAGTCAGCTATATTATAACTCCCCCTTTCCCATAGCTAGCATGGTTCTAATTCTAAACAGCTGACACATTCCTACTACCCTACTATAAACATAACTGTTCTTTTTCCCGTACATCTTTGAACTGCAATTTAGAGCTGTCTAACTGGCATCCTGGGGGCCACATGCAGTCCATGAGAGGTTAATCTGCAGCCCCTGGCATCAGCCAGGGGCTCCAGGTGCCCCTTTTCCCCTTCTGCTTCCCTTCTGCACTATACCCCAGGGGGCATAGTGACATGGCACACAACACAGTGCTAGGGTACTTTGCGGCCTTGGGCACCTGCATGGTGCAGCTCACACTGGTGTGTGGCCCAGGTAGTGTGTTGTCCTCACTGCTGCAGCTCGCAACGAATGTGGCCCAGCCATGTACATGATGAACAGCCCTGAGTTAATTTATTCCGGAAAGACAGAAAGGGAAAGA
>NW_005841888.1:3754507-3754866 GCF_000455745.1 Alligator sinensis
TTTGTAAATATCCCTCAGGTGTATCAAAACCACATTGGTTCAATGCTATCATAGCTTTTTAATTTTGCTACTTTGAAGATAACATCTGCTAACACCTTTTATTTGCCAAACTGAATATTTTCATTAAAACTCACCAGTTTTAATCTCCCTCAAAAACTGCTTACCAGTTAGAAAACTGGAACCAGCTGTAAGAATTAAGTTTCACAAATACACAAGCTAAGTTCTTACAAAAACAAGGTATATAACAGATTATTTACAAAAATGGCCAAAAAAACACCAAACCATATGTGTATGAATACTGCAGTCTTGATGAAATAATTTACCAGATAAGAAGCCCTTAACTAATCTGAAATATTAGG
>NW_005841888.1:3754877-3768586 GCF_000455745.1 Alligator sinensis
AGGGAAAGGTTGCCAGAACATATAGTGTTAATTTTAAATATAACATCTGACTCTTACACCAGAATGTAAAATCCTAAGTGGATGTCGGAGAATAAAATATTAAAATCTTCTATTTGTTTAGAAATCTAGAAGAAAATATGGTATCACCAACAGCACACGTGCAATGACAGCATCCTCACCCCAGGGACAAAAGCTGTATACAAACAAGGTTTGGGTTTTAAATTTCCACTTCAGATACCAAATTAGAACTGAAGGAGGTAAGTTGCTGAGAAATTACACAAATACATTTTTAAGCACAGATTTCTACTCTATGTGATCAAGCCAGTAAAATAAAAAAAACAACTAAAGTTTAGTCTTAGTAGCAGATAAAAATAATTAGCTACCAACAGAGGTCCAAATTTTCCCAAAAGCCTCTTTCACATCTCCTTGCTAGACGCTAAAAAGGTTTAGAAGTACCACCGTCTCTGGACATGATCTCTTTTCCCCCAGATTCTGCAGAAGCTCTCTTCTGAATGTAAACAAGCTATACACAAGATGGGGAGCAAACAAATCCATGGATGATGGGCATTCATACTTAACCTCTCTCCTCAACTAGCCTTTTCTTTAGCAACTATTCATGTGTAACCTGTAAAATTAAAGGGGGTCCACACATACATATAAAGGACACATGTCCAAGTAACATTTAGAAGCACAATTACATCAGAACCTCACAGTCACGTACTAAATTGGCAAACAATTAACTTTAATGAATAGGAAGGATAACATAATCTGTATTTTGACATTTCTATGCTATATAGCAGCGTTTCTCAACCCATGGGTCACAAGAATATATGAAAGGGTCATGAACAGACTTTAAAAACGGATTCTCCTTTAAACAAAAAAATGCGGGATACTGTGGCTTTTCCCTTGCAGGCTGGCAGAGTGCCTGCCCTACACACTGTGGGGCTGGGGCCTCGGGGCAGTGGGTCAGGAGTGAAGGGCACTGGGTTAGGACCTCTGGCCATTGATGTTTACAAATGGGTCCTGGTACAAAAAAGGCTGAGAACCACTGCTATACAGGTTCTTATACAGCTCATTACCATAGTATCTGAGCACTTTCTAAACAATGATAATAACATTTGTGATGTTTGGCAAGTGTCTGGTTTCAATAACAATAATACCTCACAGCACAGAGTAAGAATGATAGGTACCACCTATCATTTTAGCACCGCATATATTTAGGGTTTCTCAACACTTATTGTAAGCAACTGAAAACAGGGGTTTATAACCTTGTTCAGGTTGAAATTTTCCATGCTGGCCATCTCCAACATGGAAAATGCAATGGTTCTGCTCTCTGAGAATGGGACTAGGGAAAATTACATTGCTTCTTTGCCCATTTAAAAAAAAAAAATCTCAAAACCGTTTTGTTGAGACGATCCAGAACTTTGGAACATAGAGGAAGTTCAGCAGAGAGGCCACTGTAGTGTCAGGGTTGTAACTTTTCCTCTACCTGTGAAAAAAAATCACCCATTTTTTGACAAATTACACAACCAAAAAAAAAAAAGGAACACTAAATTCTTGTAAGATTCGGTCTGTGCTGAACATGCTCCACCCCCTCACCAAGTCCAAATGGGCTATGCATAAGTTATCCCCAAAGGGAGACCAAGCATGCTCCAGCAGATAGCTGCAGGAGATAGGCAGGACTTCCTCTGTAACTGCTCACCCCAGCTTTCTTGGGTTGCTGTAGTGTGGGACACTGAAAGAGGAAAGAAAGATACTCTTTCCTCTGCTCTTCTTAATGCTGCTATAAAAGGAGGTAGAACATGATAATGCAAGTACAGGCTGTATCGTAGTGCATACGCACAAGACGACCAAATTAAGGTTGAATGAACAACCTTAATTATGACATCCCTAACTTTTGAATGGTAGCTTAACAAAAATATTTATTTTTTAATTTTAAATGCAGTTCTATCATATATTTTGTAAATATTGTGAATTCATAGTAACACAAGAACTCATGGAAGTCCTTTGCAACTAAATACATGCTGAGAAATCAGGAAACATTTCTTTTTTTGGAAATATGAATATGAGAGGATTGCTGAGGTTTCATTGTATTAAGTGTAAATGTCACAAATATTAAAATAAACAGGATGATATGTCATCCTTTCAGAAATATTAAAGCACATTTCAAATCTTTAGCATTCACTGTAAAACCATTAAAAATCATAAATACTCCTCTTCCTTCATGCCACTTCCTTTAAAGGGGGCGTGGCACTGACATCAGCTAAACAGTAGTGGACAGTCACAAAATGAATGCTTCCAATATATAGTACTGTCAAGGCTCAGAACTTACTGCTAGCTTGTATTCATGGAGTCATAAGTTCTGACATCAATAATTCAGTAAATACATTTTTAATATGCAAAACCTGCTTGTGATCAAATAAACATCAGTCATGTTTTGTAGATTCAAATGTTTTGTAGTGTTTCTGATCAAAGTTTCAACACTCGCAAGCCTAAACTAAGAGTACAGAAACTGAGATGGAATTTAATGAGTGGAAATAATTAGACTACATAAAGAACCAATCAAACAAAGCTTGATTGTCTGCAGAAGATGAAGTACGTAATTAACATCTATACTTCTATAGCTCTCCACATCAAAGCATGTCTTCACCCATCAGTATTCAATGTAGGTGGCCCAGCAGTTTCTCTAGTGCGCATCAACTGGACATCCTTTTCAGCCATGCAGGTATCACAGCCCCATACTGCTGATGCTTCTGCAGTAAGAAGGCCATACGCTGATTCAGTCATCCCTGTACAGATCCGATGAAACCATTTTTGACAAGAAGCTTCACACAAGATGGCATCCTGGTCATCATTAACTTCATGTGTACAAATTCCACATGGATAGACTGGCTCAGAGGATGAATGACCATGACGACTGGGATGGAGAGGTGTTTTGCTGCTCTTTTCAGAGTTGCATCCTTCAGCTGCAGGTCTAGCCTGACGAGACTTGTTCTGAGTCCCATTAGCATGACTGTTAGTGTTATCACCATTATTAGGATGGTTGTTGTCTTGATTTACTACATTGTTTCGATTAACTGTTTTTAAATCAGTGTTACCTTGATTTACAATATCATCCGTTCTGTGGTGATGCTGATGAGTAGTAGTGTTCTGGCTGGAGGTTTTGTTTGCACCTTGACTAAAGTCTTGTTTTTGTGCTGATGTTTTTGTTTGATTATATGTGCTGGGGGGTGGAACAAAAGAATGGTTTGAATCTAACTGGGAATTTGGGAAATTTTGACTATTTCCAGGCCCAAAGTTAGATGGCAGGTCAGGGTGTGGTATTTGATTAGAATTTTGTGGAGGAATGTGACCAAAGTTCTCACCAGGATTAGGTCTGAAATGTTGGCTGGGTATATTGACATTTTGAGGCATCTGACCACTATTATAAGCTGGTTGATTTCCAAAACCTGTATTATCATGGGGACCAAAGTTGAAAGAGTGAGGTCGATTAAAACCCATTCCCACGGGGTTCTGAGGGAGTGGGTGTGGTTGATTTCTGAGTGAGTAGGAACCGCCATATGGTGAGGACATTCTGGGCAGCATGTGAGGGGGCATTCTGAAAGTGTTATAGCCTCCAAAGCCAGGATAACCAGGATTGCTAAAATAAGGACTTCCTGAAGATAGTGGTTTATAAGAGACAGTATTATAGTTGTCATCAAAGGGATTGGCAGCTACAAGGTGGTCAGAGCTTGGATTCGGTGGTGGAGCATATTCAGATGGAGGAGGAAAAGATGACCCCTGAAAATATTTAGAATATGACATTAAAATGATAATTTCTGTAAGCTTCCCTGCAATAAATCATAGGCTTTCAGCGATAAAGCTGTAAAACTGGCAACCCTTGTGAGAAAACCAAAGCTTTCTACTTATTCAGAATCCAAGTGCTATACAGCCATCGAAAGCTTAAGCCTCATGAAGATGTACCTTAAGCCTCATCCACAAGGAAGAAAGAAAACAGTTTACCCAGGATCATTCAATCCTTAGTCCCTCTCACAAAGACTACCACTAAGGGCACCATTTATAGTAATGACTGTTATAATATGGCAGTCCCTGGAAGAACTCATCTCTTGGCAGATATATAAAACTATCACAACTACTTATTCCCTTTATTTTTTATGAAGGGATCCCTCGTGCTGTGTCTTCCCATTCAGAACTTTATGGAAGCCAGTTAAGTTTTGTATCAGAAGAGTACCTTCTCCTATAACCTTTTTCTGAATTAATCTTAAAATCTATTTCATAAAAGTCATCAAGCTATTAAAGCAATCTATGAAAACTAAACAGCTCCACAACATACTGCGAAAAATACTCACCATATGGTTTTCTTTTCTTTTTCTTTTAAGTGAAGCAAGATTCCAGAGTTAAAACACAAAAACTTCTATTTAAATATATTTAAAAGTAGATATAGGGTGTTTCCGGTTATATCTCAGATTTGATCTATTAACATCGAGGGCAAATCTTTCCTCTAATCCATTTGTTTTCATGTGAGGATATGAAGATTTTAGAAAGTAGTAATTATCCTGTATCCCTGCTGAAAGTTGTACAGGTAGTAAGATGTCTGCTCAAGGGGCTCTATCTCCTGTGACCAGAGAGACCTCTGTGGTAGGGCTTTAAAACTGGAGATAAGGTGACAGTGTAGATAGGCGGTCATAGATTCACAGATTCATAGAAGTAGGGTTGGAAGGGACCTTGTAGATCATCAAGTCCGACCCCCTGCCCCGGGCAGGAGAGAAAACCGGGCTCAAATGACCCCAGCCAGGTAGACTTCAAGCCTCCTCTTAAAGACCCCCAGGGTAGGAGCCAGCACCACTTCCCTTGGAAGTTGGTTCCAGATCCTAGCCGCCCTGACTGTGAAGTAGTGCCTTCAGATGTCTAGTCTAAACCTACTCTCTAACAAATTGTGGCCGTTATTCCTTGTTACCCAGGGGGTGCTCAGGGGAACAGGGTCTCTCCCAAACCCTGCTGGTTCCCCCGGTGAGTTTATAGACAGCCACCAGGTCCCCTCTTGGCCTTCTCTTGCAAAGGCTGAACAGGTTCAAGTCCCATAGCCTCTCTTCATAGGGTCTGCCCTGCTGTCCCTGGATCATGCGGGTGGCTCGCCTCTGGACCCTCTCAATGCTGTCCACATCCCTCCTGAAGTGCGGTGCCCAGAACTGAACACAGTTCTCCAGCTGCAGTCTGACCAGTGTCGCATAGAGGGGGAGGATCACCTCCTTGGCCCTGCCTGAGATGCATCTGTGGATGCACGACAAGGTACGGTTAGCCCTACTGACCGTGACCTCGCATTGTCGGCCCATGTTCATCTTGGAGTCAATAATGACTCCAAGATCTCTTTCTGCCAGCGTGCTCTCGAGAAGGGAGTTTCCCAGCTTATAAGTGTGCTGCTGGTTCCCACTGCCCAAGTGCAGCACCCTGCACTTGTCAGTAGCTTGCCCACCTCACCCCAAATCTTGGTATCATCAGCAAATTTGAACAGGGTGCTTTTTACCTCATCGTCCAAGTCACTAATAAAGAAATTGAACAGTGCGGGCCCAAGGACCGAGCCCTGGGGGACTCCACTGCCCACTTCCCTCCAGGTCGAATATGACCCGTCCACCACTACCCTCTGAATACGATCCTTCAGCCAATTTGCAATCCATCTGATTGTGTAGGCATCAATGCCACAGTCACCTAGTTTTTTTATGAGAATGGGGTGGGAGACAGTGTCAAAGGCCTTGCTGAAGTCCAGAAAGACTACATCCACTGCGACACCTGCGTCCAATGCTTTTGTGACCTGATTGTAGAAGGCAATCAGGTTGGTCAGACAGGACCTGCCCCTAATGAAACTGTGCTGGTTGCTCCTGAGCATCATCCCTGCTGCTGGCCTATCACAGATGTGCTCCTTGATGATCTTCTCAAAGAGTTTCCCCAGAATTGAAGTAAGACTAATGGGCCTATAGTTGCCTGGGTCCTCCCTCTTCCCTTTTTGAAGATGGGGACCACGCTGGCTTTCTTCCAGTCATCTGGCACCTGGCCAGAGCACCACGAGTGTTTGTAAAGCCGTGCCGGGGCCCCGCAATAACCCCTTCCAATTCCCTCAACACCCTGGGGTGGAGAGCATCTGGACCTGCTGATCTGAACATGTCCAGCCCCACCAGAAGCTCTCTAACCCCGTCCTCCCCGACCTTAGGCCTGGCGGTCAACAAACTACATTCTAAACCCCCACATAATGGAGTGTTTAGTGAAACCCAAAGGGTGCAAAAATGACTACATAATGGTTATGTAACTAATCCTCACTCTTGTCCATCTTGGGAAGAAAATTCTAGCTGCTCACCCTATGTAGGTCATTGGTGCACAGAAAAGAATATGGCCCCAAATATTTAGTGGCATACACCTGCGGAAATAATTTTCATATTTCCACTACTCTGCAAACCTTGTAGTTGGTAACAAAACAGGGGAAACTGGATTTGCACACCCACTATAGTTATCTTTATTCCACAGCAGAAGGAAGGAGTCATTAACTAGAAGGAACAGAAAGAGAAAGAGAGACCAGAAAACTTGAAATTAACTGACACTGCCTTAAGCTGGCATTTTTCCCATGATTGCTTGAATAAAAAAACTACACAGACCAGAAAAAAAAAACAATGGGATTGGGCATACATATATAAAAGTGTTTATAGTACTTCTATAAATAATTTTCCAAGTTATAACTACTGTTAGATATCCTCAGCCACAATACTGAGTGGACACACAAGTGAACATTTCTGAATAAAGGACATATTGCTCAATATAGGTATTCCTCACTACTACCTATATCCAATGTCCTTCTACAAAAGCCCTGTTGCAGGAAATGGAAAATACGCATTTCCAGTTAACAGGAAGGTCAAAATCATACACATTTACTTATTCAGATGATAACACCTACTCCACTTTCAAAGTGCTCCTGAAAGCACTGCTAAGAAGCATGTCTGCTTCCCCCCCACTACCACCACTTCAGCTCCACATAAGCCAAACACAGAAACAAGGCAACGAAGCTTCCCTGAAAATGTCTCCCCTCCACTTCATTTCTAAGTTTGGCACATCTGAAGCAGGAGCAAGTTGAAGAGTCTGCTCTCAGAAAAATCATGAAAGCAGTACAGACATGCCCCATTTTTGCCTCAGGGCTCTCTGCATTGAAAAATCATCGAAAGTAGACTAAAGGTCCGGCCGATGGGTTCATAAACTATAAGTCTCTACTAGTTCACAAGCCTATACATATATATGCTTCCCCTCCCCCTGCCCTGTGCTGCATATACATGCAGCAAGGGGAGCAGGCGAAAGCATCTCACAGCCATTCCTCATTCTCTGCAGATTTACACCAAAGACTAAAAACCTGGGAACAAAATTCTGCTCATCACCAAATCCATGACTAAATAGAGCCTGTTTACTCTAGCAGTGCTGCTTAGCAGAGATCTAGTCTTCCCTCACTGGATTCAAGCAACCCCCATAACTTCAATGGGAGTTACTAGTATCCTCTGAGGATATACAGGGATCTAAGATTTCACCTTATGCACTTACTTATAAGATCTTGGCTACCATTCTGCTTGTGATAAAAGGTTGGTATTCCTAGATGGAAGAGACAGTCATATTAATAAACAACGTTTGAGTGCATTATTTAGTCAAAAAAATCAAGAGAACCAGAGTGAACTTACCTGAGTATTTGACTTGCGCTTTTTCTTATCTGGGCTTCCAAGTTGTACTCCTGGTCCTCCTAACCCATCCAATCCACTATCACCACCTACAAAATTTCAATCAATGTAATTCTGCATTTGTTTCCATGTAGATGTTACACAAATATGTGCCTTTGTCACATAGATAAGAAAAAGCTTATGAGTAGCAAAATATCCCTAATTTTAGGCTTAAACAACAGTGGCCACACACACAACACACCTGGAGGTAAAAAGCAGCACACCACATGTACAGCTATCCATCTCCATTAGCACCAGGGGTTCAATTAAAAGCCCATTACGGTCAGTAGAAAGACTGCCATTCATTTAATTGGGTTTGAGATCAGGTCTTACGTGCTTCACCACTAAGGAAGCTTTTCTTTTCTTTTACATATAACACAACTTTCAAATAAACCATAAAAAAAACACTTATAAGATTCAACCCCTACATAACTTTCCCACACTTGGCATTCATCAGCTCAGGCCCCCAGTGGGGCAGTAGGTAATTACAGTATTTCTCAACAAAAAAGCAAGAAGAATCAAATCTATGAATGAAAACACAGCATACAGTTTAGGCAGGCCTCCCAGTTTACCAATTCTAGCTGCCATCATTGTGAATCTTGATCAAGCAAAAGGTCACCTCATAAAACTAATTACGATCAGCGAGAGTCTGCATGAGAGGACCTTTCCAAAGGCCTCCTGGTACAATCAGCCAAAGCAATTCTGACAGAGTTTCCTGAAACTCAGGGATGTTTAACCTTCTTGAGCTATTTATTTTGTCTACTATAAAGAAAACCCCATGATTCACTCAACCTTCACGTATACCTTTTGTATGATTGTGAAAAGGTTCCGAAGCTATACAGGATCCTAAATAAGAAAACATGGCACTTTATTTTTAAATCCTTTAAAGCCTGCACAGATAGAGGAAATATTAATGGTAAATGGTCCATTAGGCCAGCCATTTCCCCTTTTCTGGCATTCAAATCGATTTTGTTTTAAAAATATGAAGAGTAATAATCTTAAACCAAAAATCACAAAGCATGGAAAGCTACTGATGTAGGACTTGACACCAGCAGTTTTTGACGTTAGAGCCATCAATATGAGCAGTCCGAACCAAAGCTCATTCTTCTCCATGCTGTAATATCCACCTGCCTACATCTTTTATTATGCATGACGACAAAAAATAATTCTTTGCTAAATAGAGGAAAGTGTGCAATGGCTAAGATGTCTACTATTAGTTGTTTAAATAATCTATATTTAGAAACTTGACAAACTTCAACTTCCAAGAAGGTGAAAATGTTCTGCTTCACATTTGGATTACAGCGTACAACACTATCACTTAGTTCAGTGGTGGGCAATTATTTTGGGCAGAGGGCTGCTTACTGAGTTTTGGCAAGCCTGGTGGGCTGTATCCACCCCCGGGCCGCATTTTGCGCACCCCGACTTAGTTACATAGGCAACCAGATATTCACCTAAAAAAAAAATGCCAGGATTAATAAAAGTGCCTAATAGGTAAGCATTTAACTCCCATTAACTTCTGTTCACATGCTTTTAAAAATCCCAATAGGCACTTATCTGCATCTGTAGATGCCTAAATGTCTAAAAATCTGGCCAGTTAAGATCCCTGGCATAAATTAGTGTGACCTGAAGCTAATTGTGTATCACCAGGGCATATGGATGACAGGTCACCAAAGTAGGCACAGCACAGGTACCATAACAGATCAGTGTCATTCAAGGATTCCCCTGGCAGTAGGGAGATACTCTCAGTGGACAGCTACAGCAGTCTGCACCAACACAGGGGAGAAAGACCTATTTTGTAATAACTAAAATATAAACAGATATTCAGATACTTTTGATGGGTTCCTTCACCTCAGAACCACTATTCTGCCAAAAGGTAAAGATTTCCTTTATATTTCCCTCAAGAGGAGGACAGTTTCCACTTGAGTTAACTCATCAAAGGTTTTTGAGGGAATTACCAGACCTGGCACAGGAGTCCTATTCTGTGCCTGCTTTAAATAACTTCCTCCTTGTTCTGGCTGTCATAGTTAAAATCCCATCTCATTTTTCATACACACAATTTCTAAAACATTACACTACGTACAAGAAAAGTGTCCTTCTCAAATCAACAGTTAATCATTACTGGAAACAGACTGGTACATTCAAGTCCTAGATTTTAAAGATCTGGCCACAGGAAATGCTTGTCATGTAAGGGTTTGAATAAATTCATGCTCAAGCATTTGTACAGCACAGCAAATCATGGCAAGATTTGCTGTCAGAGTAACTCTTTGGGATTTAGAGAGAAATCCAATTTCTTACAGGTTTGTAATGTAAAATGCTGTGTGCTACCCCTACTGCTCTGTGAAATAGAGCACCCCATGAATTGTACATATTTAGTATCAAAATATACATTTCTTTATGAGGAGGCTCATTACAAACGTCCCCTAAATTCCATTCCTAAATACTTTTCATGCTCTAATTTAGCCCTATGCTCTCCAACAACCAGACATTCTCTCATACTCTCAAACCCTTATATCAAAGTAATATGGATACTGTCTTGTGGATACCTCCCTTCCATTCACAATTACACAATTCTCCCATTCATATTCACTTTCCATCCATATGCCAGTTTTCTTAGGAAACTCTACTGTATGCTTGGCTCGTATCAATGAAATTCAGCAGCTGGTAGCAAGGATTGGTAAGCATGTGACCAGCTCCATCACCAAGGACCCAGAGCAAATGTTTGCTGTACTGTGGACTGCTCAAAGCTCTGCACGTTCATTAAGTGTCATCTTGCACTCAAGGACTAGATCCTATAAAAATTATGCGTAGGAGTAACCTTAGCCACGTGAGTAATACCATACACCAACAATGGAAGTACTTGGATTAGTAAAGTTAATTCACTCTAGGGTTTGCAGAACCATGTCTTAGGTTTGAAAAAAGAACATCTTTCACTGTGTGAGGGCATTAATGTAAACTAGGTCTATTAATTTATATATTTTTCTGTTGGATTTTATATGGATTTAATTTATACATAAAAGTAAAATGAATGTTAGTCCTAGCATGCCTCCAAAAAAAGAGTGAATGAGCATCATTATAATGTAGCCAAAATAAACTTTCCTGAAAGTTGCTTCTTATATCCCCCACACAGAATTCTCATTAGCGTGTGCTGAACACTGGTATGTTGAGATATACCATGCTAGACATCTCAGCTAAGGTTGCAAAAAGTCTGTGATAACCCTGGATTCTCAGACATTCTTACTTTTCTAGACAAAAATGCTTCTTAGCTGAGATGCTGCTTGTTGCATCTCAGCTATTTTTCCTGTTAAAATTTTAAAGAAAACATCCAGCTTTTCTGAGTTTGGGAAGAGTGAGGTGTACATATAGCTATTTCACCCTGTTACAGATCTATATTGCTATGTACATACTCATTGCAATTTTCATCAATACAGTTGAAACTTAAAACTTTCCATGTTAATAAACAAACCCTGAATTGGCAAAGAACATTATGCACATGCTTAACTTAATATGTTGCACATGATCCTTTATTTATAGTATGGTAATTAAAACACCCATAGGTTTTTACAGGATTGCGGCCACAGTTCTTAATGAGTAAGATATATATATAGATGTTTGTATACACACATGTACAAACTGTATTTTGGCTGTCTGAAGTCACACACACACACACACACATATATGTAAAGTCACACACGCACACATATATATGTGTGTGAGTGTGTGTATAAAAGTCATATATCTATGACATATAGTTTCACAGTTTCATAGTTGGTAGGGTCGGAGGGCACCTGAGGAGATCATCTAGTCCGACCCCCTGCCGTGGCAGGGAAGAGGCATGGGGTGTCCATTGTTTCTTGTAAATCCTGGGATTGCTCGGGGGAACAGGGACTCTCCCAATGCCTGCTGGTCCCCCTTGACTAGTCTGTAGACTGCCACTAGATCCCCTCTCAGCCTTCTCTTTTGGAGGCTGAATGGGTTCAGGTCCCTCAGCTTCTCCTCGTAAGGCCTGCCCTGCTGACCCCGATCATGCGGGTGGCCCTCCTTTGGACCCCCTCCGTATGGGCCACATCCCTCCTGAAGTGCGGCGCCCAGAACTGGATGCAGTACTCCAGCTCCGGCCTGACCAGTGTCGCATAGAGGGGGAGGATCACCTCCTTGGACGTGCTTGAGATGTATCTGTGGATGCATGACAAGGTGTGGTTGGCCTTCCTGACCATGTCCCCACACTGTCGGCCCATGTTCATTTTGGCATCAATGATGACTCCAAGATCCTTTTCTGCCTCTGCACTGACAAGAAGGGAGTTCCCCAGCCTGTAGGTGTGCCGCTGGTTCTTCCTCCCCAGGTGCATTACCCTGCACTTGTCAGTGTTGAACCCCATCCTGTTCTCTTCAGCCCACCCCTGTAACCTGTCTAGATCCGCTTGCAGCCTTTTCCTTCCTACTAGCATACCCACTTCACGCCACATCTTGGTGTCATCTGCAAACTTGAACAGGGTGCTTTCTACCCTCTCACCCAAGTCACTGATGAAGATGTTGAACAGTGCGGGCCTGAGGACGGAGCCCTGGGGAACCCCACTGCCCACATCCCTCCAGGTCGAATAAGACCTGTCTAACACCACCCTCTGGGTGCGGCCCACCAGCCAGTTAGCGACCCATCTGACCATGTAGGCATCAACAGCACTGTCTCCTAGTTTGTTACTGAGAATGGGGTGAGAGACCATGTCAAAGGCCTGCCTGAAGTCCGGAAAGACTATATCCACTGCGACACCTGTATCCAAGGACTTGGTGACCTGGTCATAGAAGGCCACCAGGTTGGTTTGACAAGACCTGTTATATACATATGACTTTTATGGGATGGAATGTTGTAGCCATGTTGGTACAGGTTTTTTGGTTATATCTTTTTATTGGATCAACTGTACAGTTGGAAGAGATGGTAAGACAATCTTTTTGGGAACATTTATTCAGCTCTAAAGAAGGATACTGTGCCCAAAAGCTTGATTTTTATGGCGAAACAATGGGGGGAAGAGGGTATAATATATTAATATGTGCACTGTTTTATGAGAATCCACCGTGGCTCCCGGTACTGAAAACATATGCCCTGGAGCAATCATCTCACCAAGTTCAATTGGTTACTCAAGTTATGTGCCTACTTGAGAATCTGTGGGATCACAGCTCAGGAGGTCAATCTGTTTAATGAATCCCAGCTCCACGTGTGGTGTCAGGACAGGTTTGCTCTGGCTAATCTGATAAGTACTGGGGCTGCTGCTCTCCAGGTGTTACTGGACAAAACTTTCAAGTGAATTGTAAACATCTGACTGAAAGACACACAGCAAAAGCCTGGCCCGTCTCCCTGGTCCCCAGCTCTCAGAGACAAATGTGAAGGGAAGACAAAAAATAGAGAGAGAGAGAATGAATTATGTCACAATAAGCTTCAGCCCAGACAGCTGTCCTGCTGACACCCAGCATTTCCTTCCCAAGGAAGTTTCTTTCTTTGGCCCTGGTAAAGAGGCAGCGGTGGCTGTGCCCAGCAAACAGCAGAGAGTAGCACCCCGGTGTCCACCCCTTTTCCTAACACACCCGCGGCCGGGGCTGAACTGCAATCTCCCCAGCCTAGCCTGGCCAAGAGGAGGCAGCTTTTCCTCCCCCTCTTCCAGGAGAAAACGACTGCGGGGGCCGCGTTGAGGGGGAAACCCCCAATGCCTGGCCAGGCGAGGTCCGGTGCCACAGCCCGCACTGCCCCGGCCCGCACGCGGGTGCGGCCCCCGGACGACGCAGCGGCGCTCCTGGACTCCCAACTTTTGCCCGGGAAGGGGAAGGCCCCCGCCCCGCGCGGGGCCCGCAGGACCGGGGCCTAAGCGGGTAAACTTAACATGGCTTTCCGAGCCGCCCGGCGCTACTTTCAAACGCTTCTGGGTACGAGCGGGCCACGGCGCGGCCGCCCCGGAGCCGAGCGGCAGGCGGGCTCCTCGC
>NW_005841888.1:3769071-3772997 GCF_000455745.1 Alligator sinensis
CCGCACAAAGCCCCGCCGGCCCAGCCCGGCCCGGCCCAGCCCGCTCCGCCTCCCCGAACACAGCGCGCGGGCGCGGGGATCGAATCCGCGTCCCTGCCCCCGCCGCCAACTGCAGCGAGCCCGGAGGAGAGGAGAGGAGAGGAAAAAAGAGCGGCGCGGGGCCGGGCTCCGACCGCCCGCAGTCCCAGCCCGTCTCCCCTCCGCCCTGTTATTTCTGGGCACTTGGCAAAAAATGCTGTCCCTGCGCCCAGGAGAGCAAGAGTCGGCGGAGATGGAGGCCGGGCACGAGCTGGCCGCATCCCCTTACAGGCACGTTACCCGCACGCAAGGAGCCGGCCCCCGGCACAGCCGCTCTCCCGGCGCGCGCTGCCCTTGTCTGCCATGACTTGCCCACAAAGGGGAATAGGGTATGGGCCCCTGTTCTTGGAGCGTGGCGCCCCTTTTACTCCCCCCGCAGTGCGCGCACGAGGGCGTGCTGCTTGTCTCCCTCCGCACATCTGGTTCCTCACCCCAGCTGGTCTCTTGGATGTAAGAGATCAGCTCTGCAGCTGGCAGGGGAATGAGGGCTGTTACCGCTCAGGTGGCTGACCTGGCCTCAGTCAGCCCTCGGGGTAATTCCTGTATGCAGTGGATTTCACACACTGCTTTAACAGCATTTGGCAGTCACTAAGAAGAGAAAAAAACAATAGCCGGGTACAGTACATCGAGTATTATTTTATCTCTTTGCAATCTGCTTAAAAATATGCCACAGATTTTTCCTATTTTGTTACAGAAGTGGCTGCATTTCAGTAGTGTTCTAGATATCATATTGATGCCTCACACTGGGATCCCAGACATATCTGAAGTCTGAAGATGAAGTGATTTGTTGCTTTGAGGCTTTTGTGTATTGTCCAGGCCTTTTCTAAGAAATGTCACAAATCAAATCATTGCTCCCACAGGCTAGCACTCTCTTGAAAGATACTTTATACTGTGACACAGATACACACACTCTAATATCTTCTCTCACCCAGTTTTAGCATGGGAATGTGAGGATCAACAACTAATACATATTTAAATAATACATGCCCTCATCTAGAATGCTGCACTGATTTCGTGTGTTACAGAGCCTGAATAGGTCAAAGATGGGCAATGAAGATGGTTAGAGATATGAGGGACTCATATAGGAATGAGAGATGATAAAAGGAGGATTACAAAGCACAGAATAAAATGCTGAAAATTATTTCAGATCATAGAATCATAGAAATTTAGGGTTGGAAGGAACCTTAGGAGGCCATCTAATCCACCCCCCTGCTCAAAGCAGGACCAGCCCCAACTAGATCATCCCAGCCAAGGCTTTGTCTAGCCAGGTCTTAAAAACCTCCAAGGATGGAGAGTCCACCACCTCTCTGGGTAACCTGTTCTAGTGCTTTACTACCCGCCTCATGAGAAAGCTTTTCCTACTATCCAACCTAAACTTCCCTTGCCACAACTGAGACCATTGCTCCTTCTTCTGTCCTGTCACCACTAAGAACAGTCTAGCTCAGGGGTAGGCAAAGTCTGGCCCGCAGGCCAGATCTGGCTGGCAGTATAATACTCCATTTCTCAGCAGCCCCTGCCCACATGGCTGGGGCTGGTCTCCATGGAGACTCCAGCCATTGCTAGACTGATAGCACAAGGCCAGTGTTGCCATGGAGACTGGCCCCAGCCACGCTGGCAGGGCAAGTGGCAGGGTAGGGGGCTGTTCCAGAGCCTCTGGGATTTTGTGGCGGGGGCAGCTTGGTCTGGGGCCAGGGCAGAGCTGCAATCTGCAGCCTGCACACTCCACACGGGCGCACAGACAGCAGATCTCGGCTGTGTCACTGCTGCAAGGAGCCGGGGCAGAGCTGCGATCTACTGCCTGCATGCCCCTGCCCAGAGCATGCAGGCTGCAGATTGCAGCTCTGCCCTGGCCCTAGATCAAGCTGCCCTCACTCAAGATCCCAGCAGCTCCAGAGTAGCCCTCTGCTCAGCCAGTGTGGCTGGGGCCAGTCTCCATGGCAACCCCAGCTTTGCACTATCACAGCGCAGACTGGCCCCAACCACCCAGCAGGAGCTACTGGGAAATGGGAGTCCGGCTGCCAGCACTGCCATCAAGCAAGGGATTTTTTTTACCCACTGTCAGTCACATTGTATTGACCAATAAAGTACGTCAGGGGCTTTCTTTAAATGTAGAGGCATTCCCCTACTGTTCTTCTAAAAAGTAATACCTTACCTACTCAGACCTCTTTCATGGAGTTTGTCTTTTCATCCAACTAAATGAGCACAGACATAAGAGAGGACTACACTACAGAAATCCTAGTTCCTGTCTCCTTCCCAAGCAAAATCTTTGGGATTTTTCACAGGATCTTCTGCCCTTCCTTCTGGCCTTCAACAGACTCTCAGATCACAAACCACCATGCCCAGCTGTGCCACCCTCAAATATGCTGCACAACTCTGTGCACTAGCTCCCCAACCAGAAGCAGTATCATGTCTCTGCAGCACCAGGGCAGGCTGTTAACTCTATGAGGTAGAGTCAGTTAGCTCGCCCTTGGCACCATATGGACACAAGTGTTCAGCAGTGCTGTCAAGCCTGGTAAGTCTATGGTCTAAATATTGTCTTAAGACTTCTGTGACCTCGACTGACATGAATAATACCCAGTAGACTTCAGTATTGCTAAACACCAAATATTCCAGCAGCCAAAGTCAATTTTGAGTTAAAAACAATGAGATTTATAAGAAGAAAATTAAAACTGGGCACGGTATTCAAGGTGTGGACACACTATGGATGTATATAGGGGTATAATATTACTTGTTTTGTTTACAGTTCCCTTCTTAATACTTCCAAACATTTTGCCTTTTTGACAAGTTCTGAGAACTGAGTTGATGTTTTTAACAAACTGACCACAATGACTCCCACATCTCTTTTCTGTGTGGTAACAGCTAATGAAGAGCCTGTTGTGGTATAGATACAGTTTGGGTTATTTTTGCCCATGGACATGACTTATTCACATTGAAGTTAATCTGCCAATTAGTTGCCCATTCTCTCAGTAGAGGAAGATCCTTCTGTAGTTCCTCATAGTTGCCCTGGTCTTTACCACTTTGAATACTTTTGTGTCATCTGTAACATCTGGCCACCTCACTATTCATCCCCTTTTCCAATACATGTAGCACTCTTACTTTTTACTTTCTGGTGACCAAAACTTTAAGGTGCAAGTGGGTCATGTTTTCAAGCTCTTTTTCCTCAACCATGAAGCCAGAAAGATGTATATTTTTTTATAACTGAAAGCGGATGCAGTCATTTACATCTGAAGCTGAGGCACGAAAAGCACCAGATAGTGCAGAAACTGGCAACACTGGGCACGTCCAAACAAGAGCACACGTGCTTCTTGCGGCGTCTCAGTCCATTTTGAGATGCCGCAAGAGGCACACTGAGAAGAAAAAAATGTTCCCCATGCAGCATATCTGCAACGCAGGCTCAAAATTTGATACCTGGATTTCCAGGTATCAAATAAAAACACCACAGGGAAAAGCAGCGCAGGGCACGGTTCCCCACCATGCCATGAGGCAAGCCCGGGCTTGCACCTCCAGACACGCTCTGACATCTGGCCAGCTTGTCTCTATGGTGCCCCCTGCTGCCCTAGTACACTGTGTTCATGTGCTGGGACAGGCATGAGTGGTCCAAGGCTGACCCGGGCACTGTCCCTGGTAAGTAAGGACTGGGGGGTGAAAGCAGCGCAGGGCACGGTTCCCCACCATGCCATGAGGCAAGCCCGGGCTTGCACCTCCAGACACGCTCTGACATCTGGCCAGCTTGTCTCTATGGTGCCCCCTGCTGCCCTAGTACACTGTGTTCATGTGCTGGGACAGGCATGAGTGGTCCAAGGCTGACCCGGGCACTGTCCCTGGTAAGTAAGGACTGGGGGGTGCAG